>NC_135232.1:445990060-446311214 GCF_051348905.1 Ranitomeya variabilis | reverse complement strand
GCCCGAGCACAAGTCCCACAGGACTGCACAAAAGAACGCACATCCCGTGACAAGGAAGGCCACCAAAAGGACATAGCAACCAAATCTCTGGTACCAAAAATCCCAGGATGACCAGCCAATACTGAACAATGAACCTCAGAAATAACCCTACTAGTCCATCTATCAGGGACAAACAGTTTCTCCACTGGACAGCGGTCAGGTCTATCAGCCTGAAACTCCTGCAGCACCCGCCGCAAGTCAGGGGAGATGGCAGACAAAATCACCCCCTCTTTGAGAATACCAGCCGGCTCAGAGACTCCCGGAGAATCAGGCAAAAAACTCCTAGAAAGGGCATCAGCCTTCACATTCTTAGATCCCGGAAGGTATGAGACCACAAAATCGAAACGGGAGAAAAACAGTGACCATCGAGCCTGTCTAGGATTCAACCTCTTGGCGGACTCGAGGTAAGTCAGATTCTTGTGATCAGTCAAGACCACCACGCGATGTTTGGCTCCCTCAAGCCAATGTCGCCACTCCTCGAATGCCCACTTCATAGCCAACAACTCCCGATTGCCAACATCATAATTACGCTCAGCAGGCGAAAACTTTCTAGAAAAGAAAGCACACGGCTTCATCAAAGAGCCATCAGAACTTCTCTGAGACAAAACAGCCCCTGCCCCAATCTCAGAAGCATCAACCTCGACCTGAAAAGGGAGCAAAACATCTGGCTAACGCAACACAGGGGCCGAAGTAAAACGACGTTTAAGCTCCTGAAAAGCCTCAACGGCCGCAGGGGACCAGTTCACCACATCAGCGCCTTTCTTCGTCAAATCAGTCAAAGGCTTAACCACACTAGAAAAATTAGCGATGAAGCGACGGTAAAAATTAGCAAAGCCCAGGAACTTCTGAAGACTCTTCACAGATGTAGGTTGAGTCCAATCATAAATGGCCTGAACTTTAACAGGGTCCATCTCGATGGTAGAACGGGAAAAAATGAAGCCCAAAAAGGAAACCTTCTGAACTCCAAAGAGGCATTTAGACCCCTTCACAAACAACGCATTAGCACGAAGGACCTGGAACACCATCCTGACCTGCCTTACATGAGACTCCCAGTCATCCGAAAAGACCAAAATATCATCCAAATATACAATCATGAACCTATCCAGATACTTCCGGAAGATGTCGTGCATAAAGGACTGAAACACAGATGGGGCATTAGAAAGCCCGAATGGCATCACCAGGTACTCAAAATGGCCCTCGGGCGTATTAAATGCTGTTTTCCATTCATTGCCCTGTTTAATACGCACAAGATTATACGCCCCTCGAAGGTCAATCTTGGTAAACCAACTAGCCCCCTTAATCCGAGCAAACAAATCAGACAACAGAGGCAAAGGGTACTGAAATTTGACCGTGATTTTATTGAGAAGGCGGTAATCTATACAGGGTCTCAGAGAGCCATCCTTCTTGGCCACAAAAAAGAACCCTGCTCCCAACGGTGACGAAGACGGGCGAATATGTCCTTTCTCCAAGGACTCCTTTACATAACTTAGCATAGCGGCATGTTCTGGCACAGATAAATTAAACAGTCGGCCCTTAGGGAACTTACTACCAGGAATCAAATTAATAGCGCAATCACAGTCCCTATGAGGAGGTAGGGCACTGGCCTTTGGCTCATCAAATACATCCTGGTAATCCGACAAAAACTCAGGAATTTCAGAAGGAGTGGAAGAAGAAATTGATATCAAAGGAACATCAGTATGTATCCCTTGACAACCCCAACTAGACACAGACATTGATTTCCAATCCAGTACTGGATTATGAACCTGTAACCATGGCAAACCCAACACGACAATATCATGCAAATTATGCAACACCAAAAAGCGAATACTTTCCTGATGTGCGGGAGCCATGCACATGGTCAGCTGAGTCCAGTACTGGGGTTTATTCTTGGCCAATGGCGTAGCATCAATCCCCCTTAAGGTAATAGGAATCTGTAAAGGCTCCAAGAAAAAACCACAGCGCCTGGCAAACTCCAAGTCCATCAAATTCAGAGCAGCGCCCGAATCCACAAATGCCATAACAGAGTAGGACGACAATGAGCAAATCAGAGTAACAGATAAGAGAAATTTAGGCTGCACAGTACTAATGGTGACAGACCTAGCGAACTTCTTAGTGCGCTTAGGACAATCAGAGATAGCATGAGAAGAGTCACCACAGTAAAAACACAGCCCATTCTGACGTCTGTGTTCTTGCCGTTCAGCTCTGGTCAAAGTCCTATCACATTGCATAGGCTCAGGCCTTTGCTCAGAGGACACCGCCAAATGGTGCACAACTTTGCGCTCACGCAAACGCCGATCAATCTGAATGGCCAAAGTCATTGATTCATTCAGACCAGCAGGCGTGGGGAACCCCACCATAACATCTTTAAGGGCTTCAGAAAGACCCTTTCTGAAAATTGCTGCCAGGGCACACTCATTCCATTGTGTAAGCACAGACCACTTTCTAAACTTCTGGCAATATACTTCTGCTTCATCCTGACCCTGACATAGAGTCAGCAAGATCTTTTCTGCCTGATCCACAGAATTAGGTTCATCATAAAGCAATCCAAGCGCTAGAAAAAATGCATCTACATTAGGCAATGCAGGATTTCCTGGCTCAAGGGAGAATGCCCAGTCTTGCGGGTCACCACACAACAAAGAAATAACAATCTTTACTTGCTGAATGGGGTCACCAGAAGAGCGGGGTTTCAGAGCAAGAAACAGTCTGCAATTATTTTTGAAATTCAAAAATTTAGATCCCCAGAAAACAAATCAGGAATTGGAATTCTAGGCTCTAACATCGGATTCTGAACTACATAATCTTGAATACTCTGTACCCTAACAGCGAGTTGATCCACACAAGAGGACAAACCCTGAATATCCATATCTACACCTGAGTCCTGAACCACCCAGAGGTTAAGGGGAAAAGAAAGACAAAACAAGCAGCAAAGAAAAAAAAATTGACTCAGAACTTCTCTTTTCCCTCTTTTGAGATGCATTAACACTTTGTGGGCCAGCTGTACTGTTATGGACCTGGTGGTTAGGAGCACCCGAAATGACCTGATGGTTAAAATGGAAAAACCTGGGACAAGCTCTGAGGAAGTGGTAACTCTACTGACCGCAATCCCTAATCCTATCCCACACACTAGAAATAGCCGTGGAGCGTACCTAACTCTCCCTAGACGCCTCTTCACAGCCTAAGAGCTAACTACCCCTAAAGACAGAAATAGCAGCCTACCTTGCCTCAGAGAAATTCCCCAAAGTAAAGGTAGCCCCCCACAAATATTGACTGTGAGTTAAGAGGAAGTAACAAACACAGGAATGAAACAGATTTTAGCAAAGGAGGCCGAATCTTCTCTAGACAGACAGAGGATAGGAAAGGGAACTATGCGGTCAGTAACAAAAACTACAAAAACCACGCAGAGTGTGCAAAAAGACCTCCACACCGACTAACGGTGTGGAGGTGCAGCTCTGCAGCCCCAGAGCTTCCAGCTAGCAAGGAAATATCATAATAGCAGGCTGGACTGAAACATAGCATGTACTGAGAAATATATTAAAAAAAAACCAATGAACAGCAAATGAACTAGCGAGGACTTAGCTTCTGCTGGAGTAGACAGGTCATCTGAGAAATCCAAGAGAGATCTGAACCAGTACTGAGACATTGACAGCTGGCATGGACTAACGACCTGGGCAGAGCTAAATAGGGAAGCCAGCAGAAGCAATAAACGAGAGCAGCTGAGAAAGCCAACCTCAAAGATCAGCAGTTCCACTCAAAGCCACCAGAGGGTGTCCAAGGACAGAACTCACCAAAGTACCATTCACGACTACAGGAGGGAGCCCGAGAACGGAATTCACAACAGTATACCCTCGGAGTCGGGGTTTGGTCTCCAGTACCTTCCAGGCACCTTTCAAATTGGGGTTTGGCCTCCGGTACCCTTCAAGTTGGGGTGTGGCCTCTGATACCCTACAAGTTGGGGTGTGACATCCGGTACCCTCCATGTTGGAGTGTGGCCTCTGGTCACCCTCTGAGATGGGGGTGTAGACTGTGTATACCCTCCGAGTTGGGGTATGGCCTCCAGTACCTTCCAGGAACCTTCCAATTTGGGGTGTGGCCTCCGGTACCCTCTGAATTGGGGTCTGGCATCCTGCACCCTCTGAGTTGGAGTGTGGCCTCAGTTACACTCCGAGTTAGGATGTGGCCTCCAGGCACCCTCTCAGTTGGGGTGTGGCCTCCGGGCACCATCTGAGTTGGGGTTTGGCCTTTGTTACCCTCTGAGTTGGGGTGTGGCCTCTGGTACCCTCCGAATTGTGGTGTGGCCTCCGGTACCCTCCGAGTTGGGGTGTGGCCTCCAGTACCCTCCGAGTAGGGGTGTGGCATCCGGTAACTTCCAGGCCCCCTCGGAGTTTCGGTGTGGCCTTTAGATACTCTCCTATTTGTGGTGTGGCCTCTGGTACCATCCAAGTTGTGTGTGGCCTCCGGTACCCTCCAAATAGGAGTGTGGCATCAGTTACCTTCCGAGTTGTGGTGTGGCCTCAGGGCACCCTCTGAGTTTGGGTGTGGCCTCAGGGTACCCTCTGACTTGGGGTGTGGCCTCTTGTACCTATCAAATTGGAGTGTGGCCTCTGAATAGCCTCAGAGTTGGGGTGTGGCCTGCAGTACCCTCTGAGTTGGTGTGTGGCCTCTGGTACACTTCAACTTGTGATGTGGCCTCTGGTACCCTCCGAGCTGGGGTGTTGCATATGTTATACTCCGAGTTAGGGTAATGCCTTTGGTACCCTTCGAGCTGGGGTGTGGCCTCTTGGGGTATGGCCTCCGGTACCCTCCGAGATATGGTGTGGCATCCAATACTCTCCGAGTTGGGGTGTGGCCTCCAGTACCCTTCGAGTTGGGGTGTGGCATCCGGTACCTTCTAGAACCCCTCGGAGTTTGGGTGTGGCCTTCAGATACTCTCCTATTAGTGGTGTGGCCTCTGGTACCCTCCGAGTTGTGTGTGGCCTCCGGTACCCTTCAAATAGGAGTGTGGCATCAGTTACCCTCCGAGTTGTGGTGCGGCCTCAGGGCATCCTCTGAGTTCGGGTGTGGCCTCAGGGTACCCCCTGACTTGGGGTGTGGCCTCTTCTACCCTCCAAATTGGAGTGTGGCCTCCGAATAGCCTCAGAGTTGGGGTGTGGCCTACAGTACCCTCCGAGTTGGTGTGTGGCCTCTGGTACCCTTCAAACTGTGATGTGGCCTCTGGTACCCTCCGAGTTGGGGTGTTGCATATGGTATCCTCCGAGTTAGGGTAATGCCTTCGGTACCCTTCGAGCTGGGGTGTGGCCTCTTGGGGTATGGCCTTTGGTACCCTCCGAGATATGGTGTGGCATCCAATACCATCCGAGTTGGGGTGTGGCCTCCCGTACCCTCTAAATTGGAGTGTGGCCTCCGAATACCCTCAGAGTTAAGATGTGGTCTACAGTACTCTCCGAGTTGGTGTGTGGCTTTTGGTACCCTCCGAGTTGGGCTTTGGCCTCCAATACCCTCCAAGTTGCCCACCAAGTTGGGGTGTGGCCCCTGGTACCCTCCGAGTTGGGTGTTGCATCCAGTATCCTCCGAGTTAGGGTAATGCATTCGGTACCCTTAGAGCTGGGGTGTGGCCTCTTGGAGTGTGGCCTCCGGTACACTCCGAGATGGGGTGTGGCATCCGATACCCTCCAAGTTGGGGTGTGGCCTCTGGTACCCTCCGAGTTGGGATGCGGCCTCCAGTATCCTCCAAGTTTGAGTGTGGCCTTCGGTACCCTTCGAGCTGGGGTGTGGCCTCTGATACCCTCCGAGCTGGGGTGTGGCCTTCGGTACCCTATGAGTTGGAGTGTGTCCTCTTGGGGTGTGGCCTCCGGCACCCACCGAGTTAGGGTGTGGCCTCCAGTACCCTTCGATTTGGGGTGTGGGCTCCGTTACTCTCCGTGGTTGGGTGTGGTCTTCAGTACCCTTTGAGCAGGGGTGTGGCCATTGATACCCTCTGAGTTGGGGTGCGGCCTCTTGGGGTGAGGCATCCGCTACCCTCCGAGTTGAGGTATGGCCTCCGTTACCCTTCAAATTGTGATGTGGCCTCCGGTACCCTCCGAGTTCAGGTGTGGCCTCATAGGGTGTAGCCTTCAGTACCTTCCAGGCACCCTCCGAGTTGGGGAGTGGAGACCCGCACCCTCCGAGTTGGAGTTTGTGACCTCCAAGCACACTCTGAGTTTGGTTGTGGCCTCAGGGTTCCCTCTGTGTTGGGGTGTGGCCTCAGGGTACCCTCCGTGTTGGGGTGTGGCCTCGGCGCACCCTCCATGTTAGGGTGTGGCCTCCAGGTACTCTGAGTTGGGGTGTGGCCTCCGATACCCACTGAGTTGGGGTGTGGCCTCCGGTGCCCTCCGAATTGGGGTGTGACATCCTGTACCCTCCGAGTTGGGGTGTGGCCTGCTACCCTCCGAGTTGGGGTGTTGCCTCTGCTACCCTCTGAGTTGGGGTGTGGCCTGCGGTACCCTCCAAATAGGATTGTGGCATCAATTACCCTCCCAGTTTGGGTGTGGCCTCAGGGTACCCTCCGACTTGAGGTGTGGGCTCTTGTACCTTCCAAATTGGAGTGTGGCCTCCGAATAACCTCAGAGTTGGGGTGTGGCCTACAGTACCCTCCGAGTTGGTGTGTGGCCTCTGGTACCCTCCAAGTTGGGGTGTTGCATATGGTATCCTCTGAGTTAGGGTAATGCCTTCGGTACCCTTCGAGCTGGGGTGTGGCCTCTTGGGGTATGGCATCCGGTACCCTCCGAGTTATGGTGTGGCATCCGATACCCTCCGAGTTGGGGTTTGGCCTCCAGTATCCTCCGAAATGTGTTGTGGCCTCCAGTACCATCCGTGTTGGGATGTGGCCTCCTGTACCTTCCGAGTGAGTGTGGCCTTCGGTACCCTTCGAGCTGGGGTGTGGCCATTGATACCCTCTATGTTGGGGTGTGGCCTCTGATACCCTCCGAGCTTGGGTGTGGCCTTCTGTACCCTCTGAGTTGGGGTGTGTCCTCTTGGGGTGTGGCCTCCGGTACCCGAGTTAGGGTGTGGCCTCCAGTACCCTCAGATTTGGGGTGTGGCCTCCAATTCTCTGGTACTCTCTGTGGTTGGGTGTGGCCTTCGGTACCCTTCGAGCCGGAGTGTGGGAAATGATACCCTCTGAGTTGGGATGTGGCCTCCGTTACCCTCCGTGTCTGGGTGTGGCCATCAGGACACTCTGAGTTGGGGTGCGGCCTCTTGGGGTGTGGCATCCGCTACTCCAAGTTGGGGTGTGGCCTCCGATACCCTTCAAATTGTGATGTGGCCTCCGGTACCCTTCGAGTTGGGGTGTTGCCTCCGGTACCCTTCGAATTGGGGTGAGGCCTTATGGGGTGTAGCCTTCAGTATCTTCCAGGCACCCTCCGAGTTGGGGTGTGGCCCCAGCGCACCCTTCGAGTTGGGGTTTGTGACCTCCGAACACAGTCAGAGTTTGGTTGTGGCCTCAGGGTACCCTCTGAGTTGGGGTACCCTCCAAGTTGGGATGTGGCCTCTGCGCACCCTCCATGTTGGGGTGTGGCCTCCGGGTACTGAGTTGGGGTGTGGCCTCCGGTGCCCTCTGAATTGAGGTGTGACATTCGGTACCCTCTGAGTTGGGGTGTGGCCTCTGTTACCCTCCGAGTTGCCTTTCTCTGGTTCCCCATTAATCACTATGTGCTGTTAGAAATATATATCTTTGTATTGGTAGTATTATGTACATTGGTGTTTGTGGGATATTTGTAATTATTTTTCTATGTATTTGGGTATTTTTTGTTTATTATTATTCTGTAGGTTTTGTTTGTTTGTTACACTTTGTCTGTATTGTTGCCCCTTTCTAATATGGCTGAGTTGCGTTCCCTATCTTGTGCGCATGCACCTGTTTGCTGTGCGGTGCGCGGTCTCCTTCTTCCCGTCCGGTGTCTGATCATGTGGGGCCCCACGTGTTTCCGGCATCGACGGCCATGTTGGAGACCGGGTGCGCTGCTCGGCGTTCTGCTGTGGCGCACAAGAGGGTCGCACACTTCCGGTTGGTGTAGTGTATAAATACACACATCATATCTACCACACTTACTCCCTGATGAAGGAGCTGCCCGCTCCGAAACGCGCGTCGGGGTCGGGTCCGGTCACCCATCCATCCTGCTTATCCTGCATATACCGGGTATGTACTCAAGCTGAGTTGTAATCTACCTTCTCTCATGCTATGGCACTGTTCCACCATTATTTTCTCTAGCAGCTATGGGATTTCATTATAGAGGCATATTGTTATATCCAAGCAGGTTATGGGTTGGTGTCTTGACCCGATATTCATGGCCAATAGGAATGCATGTCTGTTCCCCCATGTTGCATCACTGTATCTTATCTGGTGGTTTTAATGCTGTTTAATAAAATTTATATTTTTATATGGGACTTTATGGCTGCTTGGTTTTTCTTCCTTTTCTTATGAGGCAAGTTGAATGCTTTGCCTCAGGCGGCGGAGCATCCTTAAAGACAGGGGGTGGCAGAGCGGCAGTCAGAACACGTGGTGCAGACTCTCCCTGTAATCCCTGCTCTGAAAGTTGCTGACAGTGCAGTGTCACAACAACCTAACGTGCGGCGTGCACGGCAGGTGACTGTTACCCGGACTGAGGTGCAGAGGCGGTGCTCAGTCTCCTGACCCATAGCTCCCAACCGTCCTTCATTGTGCGGGATTGTCCCGGTTTTCAGCCTCTGCCCCGCACTCCCGCACAGGGCACTCTAATCCCGCGGCGCAGACAGCAGGACCGACACGCCCCCTTGTATAGTTAAGCCATGCCCCGGGCCCTTACCCTTCTGTATGGCTGCCTGCTTTCTTCGCACAGGACCTGTGATGAGGTCACAGGAGGGGAGGAGTCAGCGGTCACATGATCGGCAGATCGGGACCTCCGTGGATTGCAGGACTTGCTGGTTGCTGCACCTTGCCACATGGTCCTGCAGGAGGTAAGTAATGCCTTGTATGGGGTCAGGAGGTGTACAGTGTGGATGTAGCAGAGCCGAGTGTGTACGAGGTGTGCGGAGCGGAGCCGTGTGTGTGCGAGGTGTGCGGAGCGGAGCCGAGTGTGTGCGAGGTGTGCGGAGCGGAGCCGTGTGTGTGCGCGAGGTGTCTGGAGCAGAGCAGTGTGTGTACGAGGTGTCTGGAGCGGAGCCACGTGTGTACGAGTTGTATGGAGCGGAGCACATGTGTATGGAGCGGAGCCGTGTGCAAAGTGTACTGAGCGCAGCCGCGTGTGTAGGAGTAGCTATGTGTGGCCATTATATGGTATGGAGCATCATGTGCAGTCATTATACAGTATGGAGCATCATGTGCAGCCAATATACAGTATGGGGCATCATGTGCAGCCAATATACAGTATGGAGCATCATGTGTGGCCATTAGACAGTATGGAGCATCATGTGCAGCCAATATACAGTATGGGGCATCATGTGTGGCCATTAGACAGTATGGAGCATCATGTGCAGTCATTATACAGTATGGGGCATCATGTGTGGCCATTATACAGTATGGAGCATCATGTGTGGCCATTATACAGTATGGAGCATCATGTGTGGCCATTATACAGTATGGGGCATCATGTGTGACCATTATACAGTATGGGGCATCATGTGCGGCCATTAGATAGTATGGAGCATCATGTGCAGTCATTATACAGTATGGGGCATCATGTGCAGTCATTATACAGTATGGGGCATCATGTGTGGTCATTATACGGTATGGAGCATCATGTGCGGTCATTATACGGTATGGAGCATCATGTACGGTCATTATACAGTATGGAGCACTGTGTGGCCATATTTTTTTGTTTATAATTATTGTATATGAAACAGTGTGATCAGCAGTGGTAAATGGGTGTGGTTGGGACGTGGATATGGGTGTGGCTAATTATGAATGGGTGTGGTCAGAGGCGTGGCCTAAAATTTGCCGCGGCGCGCGTTGTCCCTCTTTACCATCTTCAAAAGTTGGGAGGTATGCTGACCTGCGGGGACAACACATTGCTGGGAGTCGGACTAGTCGCAGAGCAGTAACCGGCAGTAAGTAACTGTAAAAAACTTCACCCGCCCCCCACACAGGCACCACATGCGCAGCAGCAGCAGCTCTGTCATGGTTCACAGCTTCCCCTCCATCAGACTGTCAGAAGTAGATAAGCTATATGAACCAGCTGGGGATTTCAGATCTGAAAGCAGTAAGGAAGTGGGATATAGCAGAGTTGGTGTGTGTTACCCTCTGTGGATGAGCTGAGGTTGTCAGATATGGTCCTGCTAAGACTTATTTGTACTGATTTTACTATGTGGGGTGGGGGCGCCGTTTTGCAGTTTGCCTCAGGCAGCAGAGAGGCTAGGTTCACCCCTGGGCCCATGATCACTCTGGATGAACTGCAGATCTACAGCTGAGGTGGGACAGTCTGTCCATAGGACAACAATCAGTCGTACACTGCACAAATCTGGCCTTTATGGAAGAGTGGCAAAAAGAAAGCCATTTCTCAAAGATATCCATAAAATGTGTTGTTTAAAGTTTGCAACAAGCCACCTTGGAGACACACCAAACATGTGGAAGAAGGTGCTCCGGTCAGATGAAACCAAAATCGAACTTTTTGGCAACAATGCCAAACGATATGTTTGGCGTAAAGGCTACACAGCTCATCACCCTGAACACAACATCCTCACTGTCAAACATGATGGTGCCAGCATCATAATTTGGGCCTGCTTTTCTTCAGCAGGGACAGCGAAGATGGTTAAAATTGATGGGAAGATGGATGGAGCCAAATACAGGACCATTCTTGAAGAAAACCTGTTGGAGTCTGCAAAAGACCTGAAATTGGGACGGAGATTTGTCTTCCAACAAGACAATGATCCCAAACATAAAGCAAAATTTACAATGGAATGGTTCACAAACAAACGTATCCAGGTGTTAGAATGGCCAAGTCAAAGTCCAGGCCTCAATCCCATCGAGAATCTGTGGAAAGAGCTGAAAACTGCTGTTCACAGTCTCCATCAAACCTCACTGAGCTCGAGCTGTTTGCCAAGGAAGAATGGGCAAGAATTTCAGTCTCTCGATGTACAAAACTGATAGAGACATACCCCAAGCGACTTGCAGCTGTAATCGCAGTTAAAGGGGCCGAATAATATGGCATGCCCCACTTCTCAGTTTTGGAATTTCCACAAAAATTTAAAATAACCAATAAATTTTGTTCAACTTTTTGATTCTTCACTAAAAAATTACATTTGGTATCATTATGTTTGAAGCATGATATGTGGGAAAAGGTTGAAAAGTTCAAGGGGGCCGAATAATTTCGCAAGGCACTGTATATGTCACTGAGACACATACCTCTCTGTGTTCATCATCTCATTAAATACATTTACATTTGACCAGCTTGATTTTCCTGAAATTGCCTGCGCCCCCGACAACCAATGTGCCAAAATTTCGCACAGGCCAACTAGTATACATCATATTCAAATTTTAAGAGTTACACATCAACATGATGTGAACAATAATTCCGTGCATAAAGTGCTTCATTGTGCAATTAATCAGAAATACATACATATAGATCAATAAAGATATCTTAATCATAATTAGTGTTAAGTGACAGCTGTGCAAAATTCATTAAATGTATGATTCACCCCATTTAGGATAAGTGCACATGTTCAGGATTCTTAGCGTTTTTTCGTCCGTTTTCCGCAGAAAAAAAGCTTAAAAAAAAGCTTAAATAAGCCCCTCATCATTTTTAATGCGTCCTGCACTTTTTGTGCACATGCTGCATTTTTTCTAGCAGCGGAATCGCATTCCGGAAAAAAACGCAGCATGTTCATTCGCCACAATTCCGCACACATAGGAATGCATTGATCCGCTTACTTCCCGCATGGGGCTATGCCCACCATGAGGAAAGTAAGCGGATCATGTGCGGTTGGTACCCAGGGTGCATAGGCAGCAGCAATAGTAAAAAGTTGGTCACACTTGTCAAACACAATGGTTTGACAAGTGTGACCAACCTGTCAATCAGTTTTCCAAGCAATGCTACAGATCGCTTGGAAAACGCTAGCATTCTGCAAGCTAATTACAATTGCAAAACGCTAGTGTTTAGCGGGAATACGCATGCCAATTCCGTATGCATTATACCCGCGGCAGGGAGTTGCAGAATTGCTGCGCAAATTTCCGCGGCAATTCTGCAATGTGTGCACATAGCCTTACACTCAATTAAATCAATGTGCAAGTCAGGAACAATATGTCTCCATCCTTCCCCATTTGTCTTCATTCTACCACGTGTCTCCCATCCTGCCCCGTGTCTCACGTTCTGCCCCGTGTCTCACATCCTGCCCCCCCTGAGTCTCATATCATGCCCCGTGTCTCACATCCTGTCCCCCTGAGTCTCATATCATGCCCCGTGTCTCACATCTTGCCCACTGTGTCTCACATCCGGCCCCGTGTCTCACATCTTGCCCCGTCTCACCTCCTGCCCTTTGTGTCTCACATCCTGCCCCCATCTAACATCCTGCCCCTTGTGTCTCACATACTGCCCCTTGTGTCTCACATCCTGCCCCCGTGTCTCACATCATGCCCCCATGTCTCACATCATGCCCCCATGTCTCACATCATGCCCTCCTGTGTATCACATCATGCCCCCGTGTCTCACATCATGCCCCCGTGTCTCACATCATGCCCCAGTGTCTCACATCATGCCACCCTGTCTCACATCCTGCCCTCCTGAGTCTCACATCCTGCCCCCGAGTCTCACATCCTGCCCCCCTGGGTCTCACATCATGCCCCCCTGGGTCTCACATCATGCCCCCCTGGGTCTCACATCATGCCCCCCTGGGTCTCACATCATGCCCCCCTGGGTCTCACATCCTGCCCCGTGTGTCTCACATCCTGCCTCCTGTGTCACATCCTGCCCCGTGTCTCACATCATGCCACCGTGTCTCACATCATGCCACCGTGTCTCACATCATGCCACCCTGTCTCACATCATGCCACCCTGTCTCACATCATGCCACCCTGAGTGTCACATCATGCCCCCCTGGGTCTCACATCATGCCCCCTTGTCTCACATCCTGCCCCCTTGTGTCTCACATCCTGCCCTGTGTCTCACATCCTGCCCTGTGTCTCACATCCTGCCTCCTGTGTCTCACATCCTGCCCCGTGTCTCACATCATGCCCCCGTGTTTCATATCATGCCCCCTTGTCTCACATCCTGCCCCCTTGTGTCTCACATCCTGCCCCCTTGTGTCTCACATCCTTCCCCCTTGTGTCTCACATCCTGCCCTGTCTCACATCCTGCCTCCTGTGTCTCACATCATGCTCCCGTGTCTCACATCATGCCCCCGTGTCTCACATCATGCCCCCATGTCTCACATACTGCCCCATTGTGTCTCACATACTGCCCTCCTGAGTCTCACATCCTGCCCCCCGTGTCTCACATCATGCCCCCGTGTCTCACATCATGCCCCCCCTGGGTCTCACATCATGCCCCGCTGGGTCTCACATCATGCCCCCCTGGGTCTAACATCATGCCCCCTTGTGTCTCACATCCTGCCCCCTTGTGTCTCACATCCTGCACCGTGTCTCACATCCTGCCCCGTGTCTCACATCCTGCCCCGTGTCTCACATCCTGGCCCGTGTCTCACATCCTGCCCCGTGTCTCACATCCTGCCCCCTGTGTCTCACATCCTGCCCCCTGTGTCTCACATCCTGCCCCCTGTGTCTCACATCCTGCTCCCTGTGTCTCACATCCTGCCCGGGTCTCGCGTGCTGTCCCCAGTGTCTCACATACTGCCCCGTGCTTGCTTCATTCAATAACAATTTAAAAAAAACACCTTTCTCCTTACCTTGCCACAGTCCAGCGCCGACGTCCATCCCAGGCATTTCAGCGCGGACTCGCCAGCAAATGACAATGTCAGCTGCCAGCCTCCGATTGGCTGTTGGCGTTAACTATTGCCTGGCGGGCCCACAATGCAATAGAGTAACTGAACCTGCGTCTCAGACGCAGGTTCAGTTACTGTACCGGAAGAAGCTTGCCGCTGGGGCCCGATGGGCAGATGAGACGGGGCCCGATGCGGGTCCCCTCTACCCACCGGGCCCCATATGGCGGCCCTGTACACACATATATATTTTTATATAATTACCTTAAATTGTCATCCACTTCCGTCTGGACGTCCTCGAATCCTACAATCCACCGCGCCGCACAGGTAGTACGCCGACCACCATATTGGAATATGCAAGTGATGGGTATTCCAATATGGCACCTGCTGGTGGTACTAGGCCCTTGAGCAGTACCACCAGCGTGTCATCGCCGGACACCCCGCTGCTGGGACTCCCCCGCCGCAAGGACCCCTCCCCACCTCTGGGATCCAGGCTGCCGCTGGGATCCCGACCACCGCTCGGATCCAGACCTCCGGGGCACCCTCCCCGCCGGGCAGCCGTAGGAAAATGATTTACTGCGCAGCTGTGACCTTAGAGTCAGAAATGCTTCCAGGGGCGATCCCCATGATGTTCCTGTGTCTCAATATGTAAACTGCTGCTGGTACCAACCTATTGCACGGTACCACCAGTGGAACACCGTCGCACCGCACCACACACACACAAACACACACACACATACACATACACATTCACACTCACATTAAATGTCACACTCAAGCCGGCGTCACACTAGCGAGTTTTACGGACGTATGAGCGCAGAAAATACATCCAGAAAAACTCGAGTGTGGGAACTTTTCAGAATATTTTCCCATGCTCACGTTCATATGAGTTCATCCAGCAGAGGGCACAGCACCGTAACTCGAGGTAACTACAGTACATTCCCCTGCACTCCATTCATACACCAAGTTTCACAGTCAGGAGCACAGCTGCATTAGCAGAGCTCCTGGGTGCAAAATGATTTAACCCCTTCAGATGGATTTACAGCGTGGGATAAGACTGTAACAACAGAAGGTATGGAATATTGGTGTGGTTTTTTTTTACTTTATTTCAGGTGACAAGGGTCTTCAGGTGGATTAAGAGTATAATAAAATATTAAAACACCCTGTGTCTTTATTTAATTAAAATACTTTTTAATAATGTGTGTGTTTTATTAATCATTTCGTACTAATGGATTAATAATGGATAGGTGTCATAATTGATGCCTCTCCATTATTAACCTGGCTTAATGTCACCTTACAATAGCAAGGTGACATTAACCCTTCATTACCCCATATCCCACCGCTACAGGGGAGTGGGAAGAGAGAGGCTAAGTGCCAGAATAGGTGCATCTTACAGATGTGCCTTTTCTGCGGTGGTTGGGGGCAGATGTTTTTAGCCGGGGGGGGGGGGGGGGGGGGCAATAACCCCGGTCCCTCTCTAGGCTATTAATATCTGCCCTCAGTCACTGGCTTTCCCACTCTGGCGGAGAAAATTGCGCGGGAGCCCACGCCAATTTTTTCCGGGATTTAACCCTTTAATTTATTAGCTAGAGCCCCCAAATTTTACACAAAGACACTTCTTACATTAGTAAAGAGGAATATGTAATAAAAGAAGGGATATGAGATGGTTTACTGTATGTAATCCATGTCTCATATCCTGTCGGGTTTGTGAAGGAGATAGGAAAAGCCGGCGATTGAATTACCGGCTTTTCTGCTATCTAGCACTGAATTAAATATAAAGAAAAATATTATATATATATATATATAGACTGTATATATGTTTTTAAGAATATTTGATCCGATGGATCCATGTCCATTTTGCAAGCCTGCGAGAAAAAAATCGCCGAAGCCATGCGGATAACACACGGATAAATTTGTGAGTAAAAATTGCATGCTCGCATTGAATACGGAACTGTGTTTTGGGACAATTACTGCGTATTACGGCCGTAAAAAACGGACCGTATTTACTTACGCCTAGTGTGACGCCGGCCTCACCCTTACATTCACTCACTCTCACATTTACTCATACGCTCATTCACACTCTTAGGCTGCCGTCACACTATCAGTATTTGGTCAGTATTTTACCTCAGTATTTGTAAGCCAAAACCAGGAGTGGAACAATTAGAGGAAAAGTATAATAGAAACATATGCTCCACTTCTGTATTTATCACCCACTCCTGGTTTTGGCTTACAAATACTGATGTAAAATATTGACCAAATACTGATAGTGTGACAGCAGCCTCACACTCACTCACATTCACACTCTCACGCTCTTTCACGCAGCCTCTTGCACGGTACCACCAGCATAACACCATTGCGAACATGCCGCTGGGATCAGCCGAATGATTCACTGACTGCCGCCATCTTTGTACAGGAGGAGCGCATGTGCAGTTTTAATGTGACCGCTGCCATCTGTCTGCACAAAGATGGCAGTAGTCTGATTTACTGCACCTGTGCGAATTATGCGAATCATTGGGCTGATCCCGGCAGCAGATGTGCGACGTGTCTACAGGCAGAGGAAGCCGGTCACATTAAAGGGGTTTTCCCACGAACAAAAGTTCATTTTAAAAATAGTCTGTCTGTGTACGGAGCAAACCTCATCTCCTGGGCAGGGGAGGAAGCAAAAGATAATACTGACATTACAGCAGGGGATCACAGTGGATTCATTTTGTGAGGTAAAATATTTCATTAACTGGTTTTAAAAAATATATTACCTCAAAAAATGTATCATCTGCGATATCCTGCTGTAATGTCAGTATTGTCTTTTGCTTCCTCCCCTGCCCAGAAGCTGTGGTACACGGTCAGACACAGACAATTTTTAAAATTAACTTTTGTTCGTGGGAAAACCCCTTTAAAAAGCAAATATCAATGCCAGCATGGCTCCTAAAAAGTATGCCAATGACAATTAAAGGAAAGCAGCATAGGCACAACGTCGAAGACTACATAGGGCAAATGAGACTCTTGAGGAGCAACAGCATCGCTGGGACAAAAGCAATGCATATAAGTGTAGACGTCAAGCACGAGTCGCCTGATGCAAAAGTCATTAGAATATCACAGGATGCCATTAGGTAACAATAGCGCTGAATGCCCGCGCAGCCCCATCGTGACGTTACTGCTCTCCTGATCTCTCCATCTAGTGCGTATGTATGTATGTATGTATATATATATATATATATATACACACATATAATATCCGCACAGTATGACATCCTACTGGTATTACAGCTCCGGCATGTGACAACAGAGGTCACTGGTTGGCTGCAGCAGTCACACGCTGCTCACTTGTAAATACTTTTATGAAGTTGGATATCCCCTTTAAACTCCCACAAGGCAGTTCCCTAAAGCACACCACACCACATCAATCACAGGCATTATTCCGCTGGTAGGTGAAAAACTAACGTAGCCAGCGTGACTCGGCTCCCGCCATGACAGCACAAGGCAAGTTTTCTCCACAGGCAATCCACCAGGGATGAGATCACGTGTCACGTGACCTTCATGTCACCTGACGTTCCCAATTCAGAAAGTCAAAGGGGAACTTTATCCACTGCAGTACCAGAACTAGCCACTAGGCGGCAGCAGGGAGGCGGTCACCGGGGCTAAGCCCGGAAGTATTCTCCGGTCTGAAGTGAAGATCATGGCGCCAGTGGTGCGGGTGACGGCCGCGGTGTCAGGGACAACTAGCTGCGTGCTAGTGTAATGTAAGCTGCTGCCAGTAAGAGGCTTCCTAGCGTGTGGTGCCCTCTGGGCCAGGTAGGTGAGGACGGGCCTGGGTGTAGTGAGGGAGGGGCTGTGATATCAGCGCAGGGGGAAATGACCACAATGTCCACACTGCCTGCACTTCTCGGGGCACCGGCAACAAGTGGCACCTGTCCGCTGCCTCCTCGCAGGATGCCATGGTGGCACACATGTTGCAGGCTGACTCTGTACCTCCTGCTGGTGCAGTCCTATGTAAGTTGTGCCAAGTGACACCCTCGGCTCTGCCATCTCCATTGTTGTGAGCAGAAGGTGCCCTGTGCCTGTGGGTCAGGTTACTGACATTACACCCATGCAGGGCTGGCACATGACGTCTCCAGTGTGCACAGTGGTGCCAGCGCTGTGTGTGGCACTCCTGGGGTGCCAGCCTTATTAGCCGTGGCTGCGCCGGTCCTACCAGATCTCCGGACTCTGATATCCGCACACACTGCTGTGCTTTCCGTGCTGAATCGTGTCCTTATTCCCACCATCTAGCAGGACATAGGTGTCATTGCTGCCTGTAAATGGCTCGATCAGTGTCTCCATCAGGCGTAGCTGGAAGCTACTAGTCCATGCCTGGCGCTCCCATAGATTTAAGGGGAATGGTTGTCCTGGTAAATGACTTTATTCTCTGGGATGTAGGGGCAGCCATGTTCCCTGAACTGCTAGCGGCACAAATACATCTGCTTTACAGCAGCTGCGTGAGCCATGGAAACAATAAACTTTAGGCTTTCACTATGGGAGTGTTATAGGAGTGCTCTGTGCAGGGAGGGGAGGAGGTGAGCTGTTACCGCCACATGTAAATGGTGGGTCCTGTGTCTTAGGTCGGGGTCACACCAGCATATGAATTTGATTTTCTTGGCCAGAAAAGTTGGCCAATTTTATCCATAATCAGTTTCCTATGTTAATAATGGAGCTCTAGCTGTAACAATTGGATGAAATAAAGGTCAGCCGTATAAGATCCGATTTGTTTGTGCTGTGACATGTATAGGCCGAAGAAAATAGGACATACTGTGCTTTGTTTTTCTCCTCTCACATGGACACTCTTGGTCATCTGTCGTCGATGTTTCAGGCCTGGACATGGTATATAATGTGTTCTGTCATTATAATCCTGCTAGCGATCATCATAAATGACGGCTTTTGTTTCACCCGAGTGAGAACTGCAGGGTTTCAGGTTTTTTGAAAAAATGTTTTTCTTCCTTTTTGTACTTTTCCATATCATTAACAGTTTACAAAACAAATCATTTTTTCCCAGGATTAATGTTTTGGTATGCCTGCCTCAGATCTGCAAATCTTGCTAATTGTTGTGGATCTGAATACCTAAATTACTGGAACAAAGTGGGTTCAAGGTTAAACTTGGAGCTTTTCCTGACATATATGATAACATTGCCATAGGTCACCATGTAACAGATGGAGGCCAAAATTGTGTCTTTTGGCCTTTGGCTGGTATGTCTCTGTTTGTGCTGTATAGGACAGCACTTTCCTGTACAGAGGGCTACAGCTTAAAAGGAACCTGTCACCAGGTTTGGCTGACATAACAGACATCACCTTTCAGGGCTAATATAAAATTAGAATATCATCAAAAAGTTGATTTATTTCAGTTCTTCAATACAAAAAGTGAAAGTTATATATTATATAGAGTCATTACAAACAGTGATCTATTTCAAGTGTTTATTTCTGTTAATGTTGATGATTATGACTTACAGCCAATGAAAACACAAAAGTCATTATCTCAGTAAATTAGAATACTTTATAACACCAGTTGAAAAATGATTTTAAAATCTGAAATGTTGGCCTACTGTAATGTATGTTCAGTAAATGCACTCAATACTTGGTCAGGGCTCATTTTGCATCAATTACTGCATCAGACTCTGGGACCTTGATTTCCAAATATGCAAAATTTCCTTTCTTCTGAAAACAACATCTTGGACCATTGAGCCACAGTCCTGTTCTGTTTCTCCTTGGCCCAGGTAAGGCTACTTTCACACATCACGTTTTTGCCGTCAGGCACAATCCGGCAAGTTTTGAAAAAAAAAAAAAAAAATCCATTTTTTTTCTCGCCGGATCCGTTTTTCTTTTTTTCTCATAGAGTTGTATTAGTGTCAGATTGCGCCTGATGGCCACACGCTTCAGACTTTTTTAGCCGGATCCGTCTAAAGTTTTTCTGTCCGGCGAAAAAACGCGAAGCGACGGTTCCAGTGATTAACGGATGAAACTGACATGTGAAATGATGAATCCGGCCTCCAAATCCGACTCCACCTGCGGTTTTACACCTGCGGATTCCTATTGAGCAGGTGTAAACCACTGCGGAATCTGCACAAAGAATGCCCCACCCCAAAAGAAATTCATGAATTGCTGGTTTTTGTTCATTCTGCCTAACAAAAATCGGAATAAAAAGCGATCAAAAAATGGCATGTGCCCGACAATGGTACCAATAAAAACGTCAACTCGTCCCGCAAAAAACAAGACCTGACATGGCTCTGTGGACCAAAATATGGAAAAATTGTAGCTCTCAAAATGTGGTGATGCAAAATATATTTTTTGCTATAAAAAGCGTCTTTTAGTGTGTGACAGCTGCCAAACAAAAATCCGCTATAAAACCCTGCTATAAATAGTAAATCAAACCCCTCTTTATCACCGCCTTAGTTAGGGAAAAATAATAAAATAAAAAAATGTATTTATTACCATTTTCCATTAGGGTTGGGGCTAAAGTTAGGGCTGGGGCTAAAGTTGGAGTTACGGTTTGGATTATGTTTACGGTTGGGTTAGGGGTGTGGTTAGGGTTGGGATTAGGGTTAGGGGTGTGTTTGGATTAGGGTTGTAGTTAGAATTGGGGGGGTTTCCACTGTTTAGGCACATCAGGGGCTCTGCAAACACATCATGACGTCCCATCTCAATGCCATCCAATTCTGCGTTGAAAAAGTAAAACGTTGCTCCTTCCCTTCCAAGCCCCAACGTGTGCCCAAACAGGGGTTTACCCCCACATATGGGGTATCAGCGTACTCAGGACAAATTGGACAACAACTTTTGCGGTCCAGTTTCTCCTGGTACCCTTGGGAAAATACAAAACTGGGGTCTAAAAAATCATTTTTGTGGGATAAAAAAAAGATTTTTTTTTTATTTTCACTGCTCTGCGTTATAAACTTTAGTGAAACATTTTGGGGTTCAAAGTTCTCGCAACACATCTAGATAAGTTCCTTGGTTGGGTCTAGTTTCCAATATGGGGTCACTTGTGGGGGGTTTCTACTGTTTAGGTACATCAGGGGCTCTGCGAACGCAACGTACGCCCGCAGACCATCCAACAAAGTCTGTATTCCAAACGGCGCTCCTTCCCTTCCGAGCCCCGACGTGTGCCCAAACAGTAGTTTTCTCCCACATATGGGGTATTAACTTACTCTGGACAAATTGCACAACAACCTGTGGGTTCCAATTTCTCCTGTTACCCTTGGTAAAATAAAACAAATTGGATCTGAAGTAATTTTTTTGTGAAAAAAAGTTAAATTTTCATTTTTTTTAAACATTCCAAAAATCCTGTGAAGTACCTGAATCGTTAATAAACCTCTTAAATGTGGTTTTGAGCACCTTAATGGGGGCAGTTTTTAGAATGGTGTCACTTTTTGGTATTTTATATCATATAGACCCCTCACAGTGACTTCAAATGTGATGTGGTCCCTAAAAAAAAAAAAATGGTGTTGTAAAAATGAGAAATCGCTGGTCAATTTTTAACCCTTATAACTCCCTAACAAAAAAAAAAATTTTGTTACCAAAATTGAGCCGATGTAAAGTAGACATGTGGGAAATGTTACTTAAGTACCTTATTTTCCTGCGTATAAGACGACTTTTTAACTCCTGAAAATCGTCTCAAAAGTCGGGGGTCGTCTTATACGCCTGGTACGGCGTGTGCAGGGAGCGGTCCTGGATGGTTCCCAGGGTCTGGAGTAGAGGAGACTCTCCTTCAGGCCCTGGGATCCATATTCATGTAAAAAAAAAAGAATAAGAATAAAAAATATGGATATACTTACCCTCCGACGGCCCCCGGCTCTCAGCGGTGCAAGCGGCGGCCTCCGTTCCCAAGGGTGCATTGCGCGAAGGCCGGAAATGACGTCGCGGTCGCGTGACCGCAACGTTATCTCAGGTCCTTCGCTCAATGCACCCTTGGGAACGGAGGCTGCCGCTTGCACCGCTGAGAGCCGGGGGCCGTCGGAGGGTAAGTATATCCATATTTTTTTTTATTCTTTTTTTTTTTTTACATAAATACGTATCCCAGGGCCTGAAGGAGTCTCCTCTACTCCAGACCCTGGGAACCATCCGGACCGCACACGTCGTGTAAGATGACTGGGCGTATAAGATGCTCTGCTGCCCGGGGCTTCAGGAAAATGGCCGCGGGATTCCGCGCGTGCGCAGATGGAGATCGTGGCGGCCATTTTCCTGAAGCCCCGGGCAGCAGAGCGCTCCATCTGCGCACGCGCGGCCACCGGTAAACGGCTGAATAGCGCAGATCGCGCTGTTTTGAATCTCCTGGGCAGTGGATTCGCCTTTTGGACATGCGCACACCACTACGCCACCAACGTAATGATGAGCAGGATTCTGGGGGAGAAACAGCGCTGTCACCATGCCCATAGGACCAGACCAGCGTGAGTGACAGCAGAAAATGGCGACTTTACAAAGGTATTTCGGCAGCATAGGTGGGTAATAAAGGCACACAAAGACACTAATGTAACGCCCAGCTCTGCCCCTATTTAACGCTATTTTTAGCTCATCTTCAAAAAACGAGGTGACAGGTTCCCTTTAACGTGCAAACCACCCTTGGGGGTAAAGGGGTTAACAGAAATAAGCACTTGAAATAGGTCACGCTGTTTGTAATGACTCTATATAATGAGTTTCACTTTTTTTTAATTGAAGAACTGAAATAAATTAACTTTTTGATGATATTCTAATTTTGTGAGAAGCCCCTGTATATATTGTACTGTGTGGTATACTTTTGTTTGCAATGGGTCATTATCAGGGCCAGTGCTAGGTTTTTGTGGGCCAATTTAACACCTACCACGATTTATGATGCTCAGATACGGCAGAGAAATATAGATATAGTACAATGCCAAAGATTTCACTTCTTACATAAGTGATATCTATTGTATATTCTACAATAACTCAGAAACCGGCGAATCCCCGCAGCGTACCCCGCAGTGTGTGTCCAGGGAGGATTCATACGTCTGCAGTCACACAAAGAGACGGCAGACTTATTGATTGGGACCGGTGAGAAACTGTTTGATGTAAAAGGATATTAAAATATATAAATAGTAAGAAAAACAAAAAAAGTGTTTTCTAATTCAATAGTGAAAGCTTTTGCCCCTTAAAAATGGTTTTCAAGATCTAAGAATGACTGCAATCTTTTCATGTGATTGTAGAATCATGACAGTGTGCAATGTGCGCACAGCCACAATTCCTCTATATCTCCTTGCAAGTGTGTGATATGACATTATGTATGCAATAATGCATAGTTGTGGTGGCTTCTCTTAATGGACGAGAACGGAGGAAAGCCAGATGAGATTAGTCAGTACGTGACCACCCACTCGCACGGTGAATCGTGACCGTATACACATCGCATACAGTCACGATTCAGCTTTTTGCAGTCACACTGAGTGACTACACACTATTTCTCTTAGACACAAAACCCCACATCTGCATTGAGGGGTGAGAGGGGACGATTACGTAATGTCTGCAGACATAATCTGGGGGAATTGATCTGTCATTTGTGCAATATTACAATTACCGGTATATCTAGTCCCTTCCCAGCATGTAGTTGATCATTGGAGGTCCAGGTTCTGGAACCTCACTGATCCCTCAAAAAACTAGTTTGTAGCAAGTTGCCCAGCTGGCAGATAGGCTAAGCTACAGCATGTGTGCGTACATGCTCATTAGTAAAGGTACCTTCACACTAAGCGACTTTGCAACGATAGCAATCCGTGACGTTGCAGCGTCCTGGATAGCGATATCGTTGTGTTTGACACGCAGCAGCGATCAGGATCCTGCTGTGATATCGCTGGTCGTTGCTGAAAGTTCAGAACTTTATTTGGTCGTCAGATCGGCGTGTATCGTTGTGTTTGACAGCAAAAGCAACAATGCCAGCGATGTTTTACAATGGTAACCAGGGTAAATATCGGGTTACTAAGCGCAGGGCCGCGCTTAGTAACCCGATGTTTACCCTGGTTACCAGTGTAAATGTAAAAAAAACCATACAGTACATACTCACCTTCTGCTGTCTGTCACACGGCCCTGCGCTTAGTAACCCGATGTTTACCCTGGTTACCCGGGGACCTCGGCATCGTTGGTCGCTGGAGAGCTGTCTGTGTGACAGCTCCCCAGCGACCACACAACGACTTACCAACGATCACGGCCAGGTCGTATCGCTGGTCGTGATCGTTGGTAAATCGTTTAGTGTGAAGGTACCTTTAGTCTAACAATTTGTATACAGGGTGGAGATGGTGCTCATAGACTGTTTAATGATAGTGTAATGGAGTCTTAACTGTGACTTCTCTCTGTCTACTTGGGAAGCAAGAGCCTACTCTTAAGGTACCTTCACACTAAACGACTTTGCAACGATAACGACAGCGATCCGTGACGTTGCAGCGTCCTGAATAGCGATATCGTTGTGTTTGACACGCAGCAGCGATCTGGATCCCGCTGTGATATCGCTGGTCGTTGCTGAAAGTTCAGAACTTTATTTGGTCGTCAGATCGGCGTGTATCGTTGTGTTTGACAGCAAAAGCAACGATGCCAGCGATGTTTTACAATGGTAACCCGGGTAAATATCGGGTTACTAAGCGCAGGGCCGCGCTTAGTAACCCGATATTTACCCTGGTTACCATTGTAAAAGTAAAAAAAAAAAACCAGTACATACTCACCTTCTGATGTCTGTCACGTCCCCCGGCGTCCGCGCTGCTGCTCAGAGCTTCCTGCACTGAATGTGTCAGTGCCGGCCGGAAAGCAAAGCACAGCGGTGACGTCACCGCTGTGCCCTGCTACTGCCGGCGCTTACACAGTGTAGGGAAGCGGACGCCGGGGGACGCGAATGGAAGTATGTAGTGTTTGTTTTTTTACATTTACACTGGTAACCAGGGTAAACATCGGGTTACTAAGCGCGGCCCTGCGCTTAGCAACCCGATGTTTACCCTGGTTACCCGGGGACTTCGGCATAGTTGGTCGCTGGAGAGCGGTCTGTGTGACAGCTCTCCAGCGACGCTGCAGCGATCGGCATCGTTGTCGATATCGCTGCAGTGTCGCTTAGTGTGAAGGTACCTTAACTGCTAAGGAATGGAGGAGTGAGTGGAAAGGTAATTGTAGATAGTACTTAGACCCTCTTTCATGGACCTCTAAATGCAGCTTAAAATTTTCATTGTTTGCTGCTAGGCCTACGTAAGATTTGTCCAGGCCTACTATATTACTGTAGTATATGGGAAAGTCTATTTAAACAGTACCTACTGTATGATCTGCTAGTGCATGTGTGAGATTTGTCTTGATGAAGGTCCTACAGAATTATCACAACCGTTATGGGCACTTGTAAAGGTTTTCTGACTTGTAAATTAATAGTCTATCCTTCGGATAAGTCCTACATATCAGATAGGTTCGAGCCCCAACACCCCCACGATCAGTTTGCAGTTCTCGCAGTGGCCAGTTGTGCAACGTGTTCGGAGCAGGATCACCACAGCTTCATGCATGGTTTAGTGGTCATTCTCGGATGCTGTGACTGGAAAACAAAAAGTATATGAAAAAGGAAGACTGCACGTCTTAAAAAACGGACATTAATATGAAAACAAGCAAATATAACACTGTTTAAAAGCACCAAAGGTGTGTGTAACATATCTCAGCACAAAATAATGAGCAAGAATAGACCATGTCCTCAAATCAAAATAAAGTAAGATTTGCAGTTGGAACATAGAATAATCAAAACAATACCCCTCAATAATCATAATATATTTAAAGGATTTGTGTGTAATAAATATTTCATAGCCTAAAAGGGATGACAAAAAAATAAGAAAAGAAGACCCTGTTAGGTGTGTAGCTGCTACAGCGATATTAGTCAAGACAGCAAAAAAACCCCATAGAATGTTAGAGTTGGAAGGGATCTCCAGGGTCATCCTATCCAACTCCCTGCTCAAAGAAGGACTCACTAAATCATCTCAGACATACGCCTGTCCAGCCTCTGTTTGAATCTTCCATTGAAGATGAACTCGCCACTTCTCATGGCAACCTGTTGCACTCATTGATCACCCTCACTGTCAAAACGTTTTTCTAATATCTAGTCTGTATCTTCTTCCTTTCAGTTTTATTCCATTGCTTCTCGTGTTTCCATGTGCAAATGAGAATAAGGATGATCCCTGGGTGGCGTGGCTATGTAGCCGAGGAGAGAGGACGCGTCTTGAGAGAGCTCCTGGAATCCTGACTTTATCCTGCACTTAAGGCCCCCTTTTAGTGCAATATAACTGCTCATATAGGGACCTCTGGACCCTGGAAGGCTTTCAGCTCCTGTGGAGGGGCGCAGTGGAGATCAGGAGCGCTGGGAACTGAAGAGGCCTGGACGGGCGGCGAGATCATTTGAGGTGGCGGCCATTTTCTAAACTGTGCGCTCAGACAGGAGGACGCGCGGCGCCAGTCTCTGCCGATGACAGAACCTCATTAGATCCCGGGAGATAACCAGCGCCTATGGGTAGGTGCTGTGAACCACTGATACATCGGGAGCCCGAGGGGCCTGAACAGGTGGCGATTCCTGTGTGGGACGGCAACCATTTTATAGAGCGCGCGTTCTATCAGGAGGAGACGCTGCGCTACTCGCCATTACTGCAGCACTGCTCGGGAGGTGAGCACATATCCTGGGAATACTGAGGGGACGTGTGGTGTGTGTGCCCTGGAAAATTGTGCCCTGCGCTCCCCTATACATAAGACACTTGAACCGTCAGCTCCATTACTTAGGAGGGCCCCCAGGAACCCCCTCCCCCTTCGCTGCTGCCACGGTGGGCGCCGTGGGATCTTCCTGGTGCACATGATTCTGGTGGGAACCCAGAGTTCTTATATCTATAATTACAAGCATTTCATCTATTTGGAGTTCTTTCATGATATAAAGACTTTACAGTAGCCCAGCTGTGTCTGTAGCTTGGAATCTGGAACTTTTATAAATATAATTTATCTTGTGCCACATTGCTGTCAGTCATGCATCACTCTAAGGGGTCAGGAGCCGCCCACAAATTAAAGGAGTTTGCCAGAGTTGATCCCTCTGATAGTGCACGGTCCCTCAGGAATAATCCCTCACAAGCTCAGCGCAAAAATCGCCTCTCTGATAGTAATGAGGGAAGCGAACAGGAAGAACTGACTCTTAAACAGGCGTCTGAACAATTAATGCAGGCTATATCCTTAACTAGAACATCCCTCACCGAAAAGATAGAGGATGTATATAATGAAGTGGGGCGTCTTCGGCAGGATATGGTGACCACGAGGTGGTGCATTACAAAGGTGGAAACGAGTGTCTTACGTAGAAGACACCATTACGCCCATGGAGGCAAAGTTGACAAAAGTGGCTGGCTCTATTAACGTTTGGAAACAAAAAGCAGACGATTTAGAGAATAGACTACGCCGGAATAACATCAGAATTATTGGCCTGCCGGAGCGCTCTGAGGGTCAGCAGCCTGAGCATTTTTTGGAAGGCTGGCTAAAGACTTCTCTGGGGGATGAATTCTCTTCAACATTCACTGTGGAAAGGGCTCATAGAGTCCCTACAAAACCTCTTCCTCCCGGGGCCCCACCTAGACCTTTTCTGGTACGCGCGGTTTATGGAAATCAAGAAGCAGCTCAGAGACAAGAATGTCATATATTCGATGATTTATCCAGCTTGACTCCGAATTGTTCACGAGGGTTCCTCCATATTCTTCAATGATCCAGCAGAGGCAGCTGAATGGCTACGGTCCCATAAGGGATCTAGTGCGAAGGAATCCTAATATATTCACAATTAAGGAAAACTCTTTTAACACTTATACAAGTGGAGCTCTCTTTGTGGGCATCCAGTTTACCAACAATACCGGATGCTGAATCCAGCAGGGGTATCCCCTTATTCTCTTGATAATAGGAGCACAGGACTTTGCTTCTTTACTGTTTGTTTTTTGCTCTGTTTTTTTCTCTTATATCAGTTTTATTTGTTATTTATGTAGAAGTCGCCTTCTCTGTGTGATCTCTCTGAACCTTGTCTGAGTAATAATGTATACCATATCTTGAGAGGTGAGGATGGGATCTGAGATAATATGTATGACCTGGAATGTAAAGGGGTATTAAGTAAAAAAGATTAAGGTTTTTTCACAAATTAGGCGCCACCACCCCCATATTGTGGCCTTGGTGGAGACGCATTTGACCCGGGATACGGCTCGATATATACAAAAACCATGGGTACAATGGTACATCCACGCGTTCCCTACTAGCTATTCGAGGGGGGTTTCATTATTGATACATAGAAATGTTAGATGGGAGGCCCGGAGACTTCCTGAGGGTCGTTTTGTCTTTGTACATGCACTAATTAACTCTCTTGAACTGGGAAATCAAGCTAGTAAATTTTTGGCCTTTCTGGTGCGCCAACATAATACATCTAATACAATACTACAGATTCGTGCACCAGATGGCGCATTGGTAACCTCGACTGAAGAAATACTTGGCCATCAGATTGAATTCGGTTATACTGGACCTTTATACATCCAGACCAGACTGGCTTTATGCCCGGTAAGAGTACTTATATTAATATTAAACGAGTTCAGTCGATAATCCAATATAGTTCTTTAGTGCCGGTCAATAGTTGGGCATTAGCGTCCCTGGATGCGGCCAAGGCCTTTGATTCTCTTGAGTGGCACTTTTTGTCTGCGTGTTTGCAAAGGTATGGTTTTGGTGATAAATTTATAAAGTGGGTTGATAAACTATACATGAAACCTAAAGCTCGTATAATTGTAACTAATTCCATTTCCGAGTCCTTTTCATTATATAGGGGGACCCGTCACTGGTGCCCCCTTTCCCCGACTCTTTTCGCTCTTGCGATAGAGGAGTTGGCAATACGCATAAGATCTTCCCCTAATATTAGAGGTATTGATATAGCAGGCCGTGTGGAACACCATTGGTCTATATGCTGATGACATGGTGATATTCATGGACAGGGCGGAGGAAACATTATCACAGGTAATTGCCGCTATAGACAAATTTAGTAAATACTCGGGCCTATATATAAACTGGGTTACGAAGCGAAACGTGCTCTCTTGGCAGTAAAGAAGCAACATCAAAAAAAGCAGGTGTTAATTATTTTTTTTTTTGCTGTCTTTTTGTCAGGATACATTTGTATCTTGTGCATTCTGATAATTTTTTTATGCACTAAACTTTATCTGAATCAACTTCATCAGGTTTTGGCACCAAAAATGCAGCAAAACCTGATACCTGCGTTTTTTGCAGCGTTTTTTGAACTACCTATTGCTTTCAATGGGTGAAAAATTATGCAAAAACGCTGAAAGTGACATTCTTCATTTTGCAACAATGCAGCTCTTTGACAAAACAGTCAGGAAAAAGAAAACAATGTGTGCATGAGATTTCTGAAATCTAATAGACTTTGCTGGTACTGTGAAACACAGCTGAAAATTGTAAAAAAAAAAAAAAAAAAGCTGCAGGACGCAACGTGTAAAACTGAAAATCTACAGCGTACCTAACAGAAATTGAAATGCTGCTGATTCGAAACACGCACCGCAGGTGAATTTTATCCTGAGTGAAAAAAAAAAAGTGCATGAGATTTCTATAAATCCCATCCACTTTGCTGAAACTGTAATGCTATGTTCACACATTGCGTTTTTGCTGCTTTTTTTTTGTATGCAAATTTTAAGCTGTTTTTTACAGAACCAGCAAACTCTGAGATTTCAGAAATCTCATGCGTGCATTGTTTTTTTCCTGACTGAGTTGGAAAACTGCTCCTTTTTTTAAAATCTGCAGCATGACACTTGTTTAAGCGTTTTTGGAGCATTTTTTCCATCCATAGAAAGTAATGTAAGGCTAAGTTCACATTTGCGGTTGAGTCCGCAGCGTATGGTCCGCAAAGGCATGATAATGCAGCTTACGTATGACGGCAAAAAAACGCTGTGTTTGCATGCGTTGGCGCTTTTTATTCGCATGCGTCGGCGCTTTTTATGCGCATACGTTTGATATTTCCAGAAGGGCGTGTCTTAATGGGTGTGTCTAAATAAATCAGTTCCTGGACATGCGCAGTCCGAAGTACGCAAGCACATCGGACGCATGCGTACGCAAATATATGCGCATGCGTTCTCATAGACAGTAAAGCATTTTTAACGCACGCATGCGCATGCCTGCGCGTATTTGACAGAAATTTGCTGCCTCAAAAATTGCAACATGTTGCGTTAGCCGCACTGAGAAAAATACGCATGCGTAAGCAAACGCGGACGAATGCATGCACCTGCGTCTACAATGTTAGAAATAGGAAATCAAGACGCATGCGGATGTATGCGTCCGAAATGCTGCAGACACAACCGCAAATGTGAAACCAGCCTAAGTGTAAACGCAGGTATCGGGGTTTGTTTGCGTTTTTAGTGGGAAAAAACAAGTACAACAGTATGTGAAACCCATTTATTTTTGTGATTCCCCTGTGCTCCCTCCCCACACGCAAGTTTAAACCATAATGTCTTGGTCTCCTCATTTTAGTTTGGCAGTTGGGATTAGTATAATTTAATTAAATTATTGATGTGTACAAAGTAAACTTTGGCCGACAAAGTTGTGAGATTGAACAAAACCTGTGGCCAACCAAAGTGTGAAAGTAAAGTGTCCTAGAAACTCGGTGCTCTGCCAATGGTAAACTATTCCAGACTAATTCACCTCCCCTCACTGTTACATTTGTAATTGTCTATTTTTTCATGGACTTTTAAACTTTTCTGCTCACAATAGTCACTATTTTTCAGACATAGAAATATTTTTCTACTAAATAATTTGATCAAATTGCTTTTTTCTAAAATGGTTTTATGGTCTCACATATGTCTTGCATTGGTGACCTGTGTTCATGAATCAGTGGTGGAAGCAAAGCTGAACTTTTGGGATCTTAAAAAAGCAGCAAAATGTGATTTTTGTAAGCTGCTTCTTTACTACCAAAAGAGCAGGTTTTTGCCTGCAAAAAAAAAAAAAAACCAGAGCAAAAATGCAATGTGTGAACATAGCCTAAGGCTACTTTTACACTAGTCCGTCGGTACGGGCCGTCGCAAACCGTCGGCCCGACGTACCGACGGACAGTGTGTTAAAGTAGCTAAACGTGGGCAGCGGATGTAGTTTTACAACGCATCCGTTGCCCATTGTGAGTTCCGGGGAGGAGGGGGCGGAGTGTCGGCCGTGCATGCGCGGTCAAAAATGGCGGACTCGACGCAGAAAAAAAGTTCCATGGAACTTTTTTGTGCCGATGGTCCTCCAAAACATGACGCATCCGCCGCTCGACAGATGCGACGTGTGGCCATACGTCGCAATGCGTCGCTAATGTAAGTCTATGGGGGGAAAAAAACGTATCCTGCAGACAACTTTGCAGGATGCATTTTTTTCTCCTAAACAACGCATTGCGACGTAGGCAAAACGACGCTAGTGTGGAAGTAGCCTAAGACACTGTGTTTTGTTGCACCAAAAGCTAATTGTGGGAATGTAGCCTGGGATTATTCTTTATATAATTAACCCTAGAACGCATACCCATAGAAATCTACACATTCACGCACCTGGGGCCTTTTAGGCCTGTTTACAATTATCATGGAATAACTCAAATAAAAATACTTTTCAAAGTTTATTGCAAAGTAAGCATGCATTCCCACTAGCGCAGGGGTCCGCCAGGATGGGATTCCGTAATGGATCTGACCTCCTGGTGACCCCAGCTAAGGCTGGCGGACGCATACCTGGGGCCTCGCAGGCCTGCCAGGTTACTTGTTTTCTATTTTCTGTAAAATTACTTTAGTTAGAATTTTGAAACTCTAGGTATTCCTCAGGTATATAGTTGTTAGTAATTTCCAGTTGTTCATATATTTTTATGTTATAGGCATTTCGGTATAACAACCTTTTTTTGGGACTACCCCATATTCACGCACCTGGGGCCTTTTAGGTCTGTGTGCAAATAACACGGAATAACTCAAATAAAAATACTTTTCAAAATTTATTTTACAATTGCAAGGGTAAGGATGCATTCCAACTAGCGCTGGGGTCCGCCAGGAGGGGATCCGTAATGGATCTGACCTCCTGGTGACCCCAGCTAAGGCTGGCGGAAACCCGCCATTCCGGCATCCTTAGCTGGAGTTACCAGGAGGTCAGATCCATTATGGATCCCCTTCTGGCGAACCCCAGCGCTACTGGGAACACAGCCTAAGATGTGTATATTTCAAAACATAATTATGTGCATAAAACAACAAAAAAGTAAGTAAACGGGCACGCCAAATATAGGCATTCTATATGCAATTTTTTGATGAAAACATTTTTTGTTTGTAGCAAACTTGGTGCAGGAATATTTATTTGTAACTTTACATTTTCCCCCGACAATTCTCGCATATTATTTTTTTCGGCTGAATGTTCCTTGCATACATTTTGTCCGCAAGTAGAAAAGAAACGCTCCCATTTTCTTTCCTTCTTTGCTGGACAAATATAGCAGCGCTTTCTTTTTTTTCTCTTTGCTCTGGATGTTCCAGAAAGCGTATTCCACATCAGATCATTGCCTCCGTAATTTGCCTTGATAAGCATATCATGCTGCTTCTCTCCATCATAGTAGGCATCAAAAGTTCATAACAAAGTTCTGTCAAAAATAGATGTCTCTTGTCTTTCCTGTTGGCATGGAATTCTGGATTAGTTTGACAATAAACAATGTAGCTATTGAGGGCTGACACATCAAGGATATTGGAAAAAAGGGCAACAGGCCAACGTTTAGTCTGCCTTTTGCACGAATACTCTCCAATCATTTCGTCCATCTTGTCGACACCTCCTTTTGTCTTATTATAATGCAGTATGATTTCAGGTTTTTTTTTCCTGTCATTGGTGTCAATACTTCCATCATGATGCATTGTACTCAGTGATATCACAGATTTTTCTTTCTTGGCTTTGTAAGACACCATTGTTGCTTGATTGCAGAAACCGAATACACTCTCATAGATTGTTCGCTGTGCATTGTGCTTCATGATTGGAGGAATTTCGCGGCGGTTTGGTCTCATAGTACCAACAAGTGTAAGTTGCTTTTGAAGCAAAAAGTTGGCCATTTCAAAATTGGTAAAGTAATTTTCCATTGTAATATTTTTTTCCTGAATTGAAAATTGGTAGAGCAAGTGTTTTTACTATGTCGGAACATACCGTATTTTTCCGACTATAAGACGCACTTTTTCCCCAAAAAAATTGTGAGGAAAATGGGGGGTGCGTCTTATATTTGGAATGCAGACTTACCGGCATTGTGGCGGCGACAGAGGTGCGGGGATGATGTGGCGCGGTGAGCTGTATGGCGTGAGCAGGGTCCCGTCCACATTTGAGGTGAATCCGCGGCCTCAGCATCACCTCACCTCTGCCACCACCATGCCTCCTGTGACCCTGCTCTAGCACTGCCTGCCCTCAGGTAAGAGATCTTAAATTCGGACAATAAGACGGACCCCCATCTTATAAAAAATATTTTTTTCTGCAATTTTCACCCCAAATTTGGGGTGCGTCTTATAGTACGGTGCGTCTTATAGTCCGAAAAATACGGTAGGTCTTTCTGGACTGGAGCATCAGCTTCTTTGCCACAGTAAATCAGACCATTCATCCCATAATAGCTTGCTGAATCGCACATCCAGAACATTTTTATGCCATACTTAGCTGGTTTACTGGGCATATACTGAATGAATTTGCAACGTCCCCTAAAGGCAAGAAGTTGCTCGTCCACTGTCACATTATCACTGGAATGGTAAAGCTTTGTACAGTTCTTGATAAAAAAGATTCCAGATATAGCTAATAGGGGCTAATTTATCAGTTGCCAACCTCACAGGGCGAGTTCTTTTCATCAAAACGAAGGCATCTCCGAATACCCTCAAATCTATTGATGGACATAGTAGCTTTGTAGTATGGATCTGCAAATGGGTTCTGAAATAACTCTCTGATTGGAACATCGTATGATTTTGTCGACCCTGCCAGAACAGTAAGGCCAATATAAGCATATAGTTCCACTTTTTAGTTATATTTTTCCATGTTTTTTTTCTTCCTGACGCGATACGTTTTCCTTCTACGTTAGTACACAAAACTACCTCATCTGCAATATCATCCGAAACAAATTTACAGAAAACATCTCTTTTGGACATGAATTGGGGAATTCCGACAGCTCCTTGAGCAACTCTAATACTGTTATGTGATGGGGTACGTGCAGGAGCCGCAGCAGTACTGTTCAAATAGAACATCTAAAACAAATATTTTTTGGAATGTTCTGCTGGATCCACTACTTCTTCATCATCTGAAGAATCGCTGGACGATGAAGTTGATACATTAGCTGGTGTCATGTACTCTTCATCAGACAAAGAAATTTCACTTTCTTCATCACTATTGAAAGCAATCTCCTCGATTTCATGGTCAGTCAATCCCCTGGAAGTAGACTGTGCCATTGTAATTTTAGATGTCAGTAAACTAAAAAGAAAAAAAAAATATTACAATCAGGCTTGTGCACTGTAAACAGTATGTGATAAGACTCTTTGTTAAGGTACCTTCACACTAAACAACTTTACAACGAGAACGACAACGATCCGTGGCGTTGCAGCGTCCTGGATAGCGATCTCGTTGTGTTTGACACGCAGCAGTGATCTGGATCCCGCTGTGATATCGCTGGTCGGAGCTAGAAGTCCAGAACTTTATTTGGTCGTCAGGTCGGCGTGTATCGTCGTGTTTGACAGCAAAAGCAACGATGCCAGCAATGTTAACCCCTTCACCCCCAAGGGTGGTTTGCACGTTAATGACCGGGCCAATTTTTACAATTCTGACCACTGTCCCTTTATGAGGTTTTAACTCTGGAACGCTTCAACGGATCCTGGTGATTCTGACATTGTTTTCTCGTGACATATTGTACTTCATGGTAGTGGTAAAATTTATTTGATATTACCTGCGTTTATTTGTGAAAAAATGGAAATTTGGCGAAAATTTTGAAAATTTTGCAATTTTCCAACTTTGAATTTTTATGCAATTAAATCACAGTGATATGTCACACAAAATACTTAATAAGTAACATTTCCCACATGTCTACTTTACATCAGCACTATTTTGGAACCAACATTTTTTTTTGTTAGGGAGTTATAAGGGTTAAAAGTTGACCAGCAATTTCTCATTTTTACAACACCATTTTTTTTTTAGGGACCACATCTCATTTGAAGTCATTTTGAGGGGTCTATATGATAGAAAATACCCAAGTGTGACACCATTCTAAAAACTGCACCCCTCAAGGTGCTCAAAACCACATTCAAAAAGTTTATTAACCCTTCAGGTGTTTCACAGGAATTTTTGGAATGTTTAAATAAAAATGAACATTTAACTTTTTTTCACACAAAATTTACTTCAGCTCCAATTTGTTTTATTTTACCAAGGGTAACAGGAGAAAATGGACCCCAAAAGATGTTGTACAATTTGTCCTCAGTACGCCGATACCCCATATGTGGGGGTAAACCACTGTTTGGGCGCATGGGAGAGCTCGGAAGGGAAGGAGCGCCGTTTGACTTCACTGCAAAATTGACAGGAATTGAGAGAGGACGCCATGTTGCGTTTGGAGAGCCACTGATGTGCCTAAACATTGAAACCCCCACACAAGTGACACCATTTTGGAAAGTAGACCCCCTAAGGAACTTATCTAGAGGTGTGGTGAGCACTTTGACCCACCAAGTGCTTCACAGAAGTTTATAATGCAGAGCCGTAAAAATAAAACAAACATTTTTTCCCACAAAAATTATTTTTTAGACCCCAGTTTTGTATTTTCCCGAGGGTAACAGGAGAAATTGGACCCCAAAAGTTGTTGTCCAATTTGTCCTGAGTACGCTGATACCCCATATGTGGGGGGAACCACCGTTTGGGCGCATGGGAGGGTTCGGAAGGGATGGAGCGCCATGTAGAATGCAGACTTAGATGGAATGGTCTGCAGGCAACACATTGCGTTTGCAGAGCCCCTAATGTACCTAAACATTAAAAAAAAACCACAAGTGACACCATTTTGGAAAGTAGACCCCCTAAGGAACTCATCTAGATGTGTTGTGAGAGCTTTGAACCCCCAAGTGTTTCACTACAGTTTATAACGCAGAGCCGTGCAAATAAAAAAATTTTTTTTTTCCACAAAAATTATTTTTTAGCCCCCAGTTTTGTATTTTTCCAAGGGTAACAGGAGAAATTGGACCCTATATATTGTTAAAGAAAAAAAAATGGGAAGGAGAAGCCAGCACTGCTTATGGTCCGAACGCAATACAAATGATGCACCTGCACCTACTGAATTCTAACTGTAGTTCAAATATGAGACATTTAGCAAATAATTGATCAATTTTTTGAGCTACCCCGCCACTTCACGGCAATCTCATAACGGGGCAGTCCTACGCTACGTATTTTGTTAACATTGTGCCATTACGGCCTCCAGGTACAGTTTGCATGTCATAGTTAGTAATGGTGTCTGTCTTTTTATACTCTTTATACATCTAGGAGGCCGTATGGCACGATTTTAATATAATACGTAGAGTAGGACTGCCCCATTATGAGATTGCCGTGAAGTGGCGGGGTAGCTCAAAGAATTGATCAATTATTTGCTAAATGTCTCATATTTGAACTACAGTTAGAATTCAGTAGGTGCATATGCACCATTTGTATTGCGTTCTAACCCTAAGCAGTGCTGGCTTCTTTTTTTTCTTCTCTTTTTTTTTTTCTCCTATATATTGTCCAATTTGTCCTGAGTACGCTGATACCTGATATCTGGGGGGGAACCACCGTTTGAGCGCATGGCAGAGCTCGGAAGGGAAGGAGCATCATTTGCAATGCAGACTTAGATGGATTGGTCTGCAGGCGTCACATTGCGTTTGCAGAGCCCCTAATGTACCTAAACAGTAGAAACCCCCCACAAGTGACCCAATATTGGAAACTAGACCCCCCCAAGGAACTTATCTAGTTGTGTTGTGAGAACTTTGAACCCCCAAGTGTTTCACTACAGTTTATAACGCAGAGCCGTGAAAATAAAAAAATTTCCCCCCAAAATTATTTTTTAGCCCCCAGTTTTGTATTTTCCCAATGGTAACAGGAGAAATTGGACCCCAAAAGTTGTTGTCCAATTAGTCTTGAGTACGCTGATACCCCATATGTGGGGGGGAACAACCGTTTGGGCGCATGGGAGGGCTCGGAAGGGAAGGAGCGCCATTTGGAATGCAGACTTATATGGAATGGTCTGCAGGCGTCACATTGCGTTTGCAGAGCCCCTAATGTACCTAAACAGTAGAAACCCCCCACAAGTGACACCATTTTGGAAAGTAGACCCCCTAAGGAACTTGTCTAGATGTGTTGTGAGAGCTTTGAACCCCCAAATGTTTCACTACAGTTTATAACGCAGAGCCATGCAAATAAAAAAAATTTTTTTTCCACAAAAATTATTTTTTAGCCCCTAGTTTTGTATTTTCCCAAGGGTAACAGGAGAAATTGGACCCCAAAGGTTGTTCTCCAATGTGTTCCGAGTACGCTGATACCCCATATGTTGGGGTAAACCCCTGTTTGGGCGCACGGGAGAGGTTGGATGGGAAGGAGCACTGTTTTACTTTTTCAATGCAGAATTGGCTGGAATTGAAATCGGACTCCATGTCGCGTTTGGAGAGCCCCTGATGTGCCTAAACAGTGGAAACCCCCCCATTATAACTGAAACCCTAATCCAAACACACCCCTAACCCTAATCCCAACGGTAACCCTAACCACACCTCTAACCCAGACACACCCCTAACCCTAATCCCAACCCTATTCCCAACCGTAAATGTAATTCAAACCCTAACCCTAACTTTAGCCCCAACCCTAAATGTAGCCTTAACCCTAGCCCCAACCCTAGCCCCAACCCTAGCCCCAATGGGAAAATGGAAATAAATACATTTTTTTAATTTTTTTTATTTTTCCCTAACTAAGCGGGTGATGAAGGGGGGTTTGATTTACTTTTATAGCGGGTTTTTTAGCGGATTTTTATGATTGGCAGCCGTCACACACTGAAAGACGCTTTTTATTGCAAAAAATATTTTTTGCGTTACCACATTTTGAGAGCTATAATTTTTCCATATTTGAGTCCACAGAGTCATGTGAGGTCTTGTTTTTTGCGGGACGAGTTGACGTTTTTATTGGTAACATGTTTGGGCACGGGAGATTTTTTGATCGCTTTTTATTCCGATTTTCCAGTCCACCTCCTGACAGCACCATTGGAGGACGTCCTTCTTATCCGCAGTGGGACAGGAACCACAAGTTAAAAGGACCCTCCCCACTCCACCCACCAGTGTTTTTCCTGTCCCACTGCAGATAGGAACTGCAAGACATCCTCCGACGGTGCTGTGCAGATGGTGGGGATCGGGGGGCCCAGCCTTTCCCTTCCCCGCCGCAAGATATCTGCGGCTGATACCTGCCATCAGGGGTCCCTCAGCCTCCCCAGTGTAGCGCTGCTCCTGGGGTCGGGTCCGCTTCCTCCTCGGGGGGCTCTCGGCCCGGGTGCCTGCATGCCGGGTGGTGTGTGCGGCGACCGCTTCCAAGCAGGGTGGATTGATTTAAATCACGCCGATTTAAATCATGATTTAAATCACGATTTAAATCAAAAGATTTTTTTCTATTTAAATCGGATCGATTTAAATCATGATTTTAATCATGATTTAAATCACTGATTTAAATCAAAAGGTTTTTTTTTAATATAAATCACGATTAAAATGAGAAGTGAGAGCAGTGCGCATGTGCGCCCATAGTTACACGGACGAAACTAGGGGCAACGATCTAACGCCAGGGTGAGGGGGGGACCCCAAAGTAAGTAAAAATCTTTTTTGTTTTACTATATGGCAATAGGTAGGTGTTTAAAAGCAGCATGTCTTAATTGTATAAACTATTAATAGCCTCCACATTTTGTTCCTACTGCCCCTTTAATTCCACACTTCTAGCTTGGTTTCACTTTTGGTTTAGTTTCTTTTTCCATTCAGTTGACATGCCCAAACTTGTTGGATAGTCAGCATCCTACAGAAACCTCTGGAAGAGCATGGCATTGTGAATGTTACACATATACAGCCTTTATTCTACTGAGTTAAACAACTCAGCTTTATCTCATGATGGAAGAACCTTTGGATGGTAAAATATTTTCCTCAAAAAGCAGTTTATTGAAAAAAATCCGATTTAAATAAAAAAAATCCGATTTAAATCAAAAAAATCCGATTTTTTTGATTTTTTTAAAAAAACATTGATTTTTATCCACCCTGCTTCCAAGCGTCACTTCCGGTGCGGCCAGCATGGAGGATGACGCCGGCCTCGGTGAGGGGCTCAGCGCGGTCACCGCAGCGGCGGTAAGGAGGGCAGGATCAACCAGGTAAAACCTATATAATCTCACCAGGGGGGGGTCTGTATACCGCCGGCCATCCTGACAAAGGGAGCACTCGGCTATACGTAGATATTGTCATCTGCACTAATGGAGGAGACTGCCAGACCTGAGGGGACTGACCAACTTCAGGGGCACGTGAGTGGGCTATACAAAGCCATACCACAAAGCTCACCCCTCCCCCTGCTCCCCACTTACGGTGCCACGTATCTCTATTTTACCCTAGGCTGAGCCTTCCATCCCCACAGCCGAAAGGAAAAAATCGGGGAAAAATAAATGCCCGATATGTTCCACTAAGTTTCCGGAAAACTGGCGGAAACCATTGTGCAAATCATGCACATCCAAAATTGTGGGTGATGAGCAGACAGCGCTGCTATCCAGTATGAGGACCATGATTCGACAGGAGGTTCAGGCTTCTATCTCAAGCTTGAATCTTCCCCAGGCTACTCAGTCAGAACCACAGACTTCACGGAAGAGGCCGAGGGAATCTAGCCCCTCTTCCGAGGGTGAGGTTTCGGGGGATTCTGACCAGGAAGAAAGAGACGGATCTGTGGGCAGAGGGAAGAGATATCTCTTCTCCGCAACAGACACGGATGAGCTTCTTTATGCTGTGCGTAACACCATGCAGCTACAAGATACACCAGAGGAGACCTCGATCCAGGACGAGATGTTTGGCGGATTACATGCCCAGGTGACAAAAGTCTTCCCCGTCAACAACCACATTCGTTCCATGATCCTGGAAGAGTGTCAGGAAGCGGAGAAGAAGCTGGTGATTCCCAGGGACTTTAGACTTCGTCTGCCCTACAACCCTGAAGACATTAAAGTGTGGGATGAAGTTCCCAAGATCGATGTCCCGCTAGCAAAGGTGGCGAAGAAGACATCAATTCCATTTGAGGACTCTTCCGCATTAAAAGATCCTATGGATCGTAAAGCAGACGGTTTGCTAAGGAGAACTTGGGAGTCCTCCGCGGCAATAATACGGGCCAATATAGCGGCAACCTCCGTAGCCCGGTCAATGCACTTATGGATTGACGATTTAGAGGATCACCTCAAAGCCAAGACTTCCAGAGAGGTTATCCTTAAATCATTGCCATTGCTCAAACTCGCAACAGGCTTTATGGCAGACGCTTCTGCCGAATCTGTAAGGTTTGCGGCTAGAAGCGAATCCCTGTCTAATGCGGCCAGAAGAGCCATATGGCTAAAAACCTGGTCGGGGGATCTCCAGTCAAAAAATAAATTGTGTGGAATCCCATTCTCAGGAAATAAAGTATTTGGGCCAATTCTAGACGATATTCTAGAAAAGGCCTCAGATAAAAAGAAGGGTTTCCCTGAGGAGAATACCAAAAAATATCAGCCCTTTCGTAGGTCCCGACCTGGTCAGAGGACAGACTACAAGGGGAAAGGGAAGACTGGGAGGTGGTCTTATCCCAAGGGTGGAAAAGGTAGAGACTCCATCTTCCCTACTGCAGGTACACCAAAGTCAAATAAATGACATAAAGGTGGGAGGTCGATTACAGAAATTTCTAGGGGGTTGGCAGAAGGTGTCCCAGAATCCTTGGATTCTACAAGTAATTGCACAGGGATACAAATTAGAATTCTCCGGCAGTCCCCCAGAAAGATTTGTAGTAACCCGACCTTGCCCGCTCTCCGACTCGTCCATGTGGACAAACATCCAGGAGCTGTTAGAATTAGAAGCGATTGTGCCAGTTCCCATCTCAGAAAGAGGCGAAGGCCATTATTCCCATTTATTTTCAATAAAGAAACCGTCCGGGGACTCCCGGACGATTATAAACTTAAGACCATTAAACAAATGGGTCCGGTACAAAAGATTCCGGATGGAATCTATAAGATCCACGACGCCTCTAATAGACAAAGACATGGTAATGTGTACCCTAGATCTGAGCAATGCATACTATCATGTCCCGATACACCTCTCCTACCAAAAATTCCTGAGGTTTGCCATAATGAACAGGGGGATTGTACATCACTTTCAGTTCAGATGTCTCCCCTTCGGGCTTGCTTCAGCGCCCAGGATCTTTACCAAGCTGATGTCGGAAGTGGTGGCCTATCTGAGGAATCAGAATGTGACCATAGTCCCATACCTGGACGACTTCCTGATAATGGCGAAATCACAGAAACTCCTCCAAATAGACTGCACTTTCACCCTTTCCATCCTACAAGAGCTGGGGTGGATTGTGAACTGGAAAAAGTCCTGCCTGGTCCCAAATTCCAGAATAAAATTTTTGGGGGTGATCTTGGATTCCAATCTAAGAACATCTTTCTTACCAGAAGACAGACAAGAGGCCTTGATCAGACACATCCATCAATTCAGAAGAAGTACCCCCTCCATAAGAGATGCAATGAGGATACTCGGCTTCATGACAGCATGCATACCCTGTGTGAAATGGAGCCAATTCCACTCACGGGAGTTGCAAAGAGAAGTCCTAGGATCCTGGAACAGGAAACAGAGTTCCCTAGACAGGAAGATGCTTGTGTCTCCGTCAGTGAAGAGATCCCTAACCTGGTGGACCAGACCGAGGAACCTGAGAGAGGGAGTACCGTGGGTACTCGATCCCTGTGTTACGGTTACCACAGACGCCAGTCAATACGGATGGGGCGGTCATATAGGAAGAACATACTACCAGGGAGAATGGACTCCTCAGATTGCGGCAAGATCATCGAATTTCAGAGAGCTGTATGCGATCTGGAAAGTGTTGAGCCAGGCCCAGTCATTGGTCCGAGACAGACACGTGAGAATACTGTCCGACAATGTCACAGCAGTGGCATTTCTGAGACACCAGGGAGGTCCGAGACATCCACCACTGCAACACTTAGCAGACCAGATTTTCAGGTGGGCAGAAAGATCTGTCAAATCTATCTCGGCAGTTCACCTGGAAGGTGCCAAGAATCAACTAGCAGATTTCTTGAGCCGAAAGTCGGTACATCCCGGAGAGTGGGAACTGAACCCGGAAGTATTCAGCGGTCTATGCCAGAAATGGGGCACACCTCAGGTGGACCTCTTTGCCGCCAGGTCAAACACAAAGGTCAGAGCATTTTTTTCTCTGAATCCTCTAGATGGAGCCACAGGAGTAGACGCCTTGTCTCAGTATTGGGGAGAAGACCTCCTGTACGCATTTCCGCCTCTTCCTCTGATATCGAAGACACTCAGGAAGATACGAGACGAGAGAGCAACTGTAATCCTGGTGGTTCCCTTCTGGCCGAAAAGAAGCTGGTTTTCTCTACTGTCCAGGATGTCAACAGAAGAACCAGTCTTTCTACCGAACAGGCAGGACCTTCTGCTTCAGGGTCCGGTGTTCCACAAGAATCCAGACTCTCTGCACCTATCTGCTTGGATCCTGAACGGCAGACCCTAAGATCCAGAGGCCTGTCAGAAGAGGTCATTACCACACTCCAGGCAAGCAGAAAGCCGGTGACTTCGGCGATTTACAACAAGATCTGGAAGCGGTATTGTTCCTTTCTGGGAGAAGGTCATGTGGATACTTCAAAACCAGATATCCCCAAGATCCTCGATTTCCTGCAACTCGGATTTGACAAGGGCCTTCGGCCTAGTACTCTGAAAGTACAGATTGCAGCACTTAGTGTATTTTTTGATATATCACTAGCCTCCCATCCCTGGATAGCCAGATTTTCCAGGGCCACACAGAGAATGAGGCCACTTGTGAGGAAATCAACTCCTCCTTGGGACCTAAACCTGGTCCTTAACACTTTGTGTAAAACCCCTTACTTACTGTCAGAAGATATGGACATAGCCAATCTCTCCTTTAAAACCGCCTTCCTGATTGCCATCACATCGGCTAAAAGGCTAGGGGAGATGCAGGCTCTTTCTATCCAGAACCCATATCTTCAAATCTTTGACGACAGAATAGTCTTCAAACATAACCCAGCTTTCCTCCCCAAAGTAGTATCATCTACCAATATAAATCAGGAAATAATCCTTCCTTCTTTCTGCCAACACCCTAAAAACGCAAAAGAAGGGGTCTACCATAACCTTGACGTTAGGGAGACTGTTCTAAAATACCTGGGGGCGACAGAAAGCTGGAGACGGGACACTAACTTATTTATTCAATACGGTGGTCCAAATAGGGGTTGCAAGGCAGCAAAATCAACCATTGCTAGGTGGATTAAAAACATGATTAGCCTAGCATATACAAACCAAGGGAAAGATCCCCCGGACACTCTTAGGGCCCACTCAACACGAGCCATTTCTACATCATGGGCAGAGAAAGGGGGTGCCTCAGCTGAGCAAATCTGTAGGGCGGCGACTTGGACTAGTCTTTCTACCTTTGCTAGACACTATAAATTAGATGTCGTATCAGACCAATTAGCCTTTGGTAGAAAAGTCTTACATGCAGTAGTCCCACCCTAGTTAACATCCTTTGGTATTCTCCAATGGTGCTGTCAGGTGGTGGACTGGAAAACGGTAATTAGTTCTTACCGGTAATTGTATTTCCAGGAATCCACCTGACAGCACTACTAGTTCCCTCCCACTGCAAACTTTTACTACTGACTAATGTGATGTAACATTGGTGTGTACATTGGGGTCGTTACGTACGCGGCGATACTAAATATGTGTACTTTTATTGTTTGATTTTTTTTTTAATTTAGATAAAGAAATTTATTTATGGGAATAATTTTTTTTTTTTTATTTATTTAGGATTTTTTTTTAATGTTTTTTTTACACATGTGGACATTTTTTTTTTAAACTTTTTTACTTTGTCCCGGGGGGGGACATCACAGATCGGTTATCTGACAGTTTGCATAGCACTCTGTCAGATCACCGATCTGACTTAGAGCACTGCAGGCTTACCAGCGCCTGCTCTGAGCAGGCACTCGGTAAGCCACCTCCCTCCCTGCAGGACCCAGATGCCGCGGCCATCTTGGATCCGGGACCTGCAGCGAGGAAGGAGGTAGGAGACCCTTGGAGCAACGCGATCACATCGCGTTGTTGCGGGGGTCTCAGGGAAGCACGCAGGGAGCCCCCTCCCTGCGCGATGCTTCCCTGTACCGCCGGCACACTGCGATCATGTTTGATCGCGGTCCGTGACCGCTCCTGGCACATAGTGCCGGATGTCAGCTGCGATAGTCAGCTGACACCCGGCCGCGATCGGCCGCGCTCCCCCCGTGAGCGCGGCCGATCGTGCTGGACGTACTATTCCGTCCTTGCTAAGTAGGGCCCACCCCACATGGACGGAATAGTACGTTCAATGGCAGAAAGGGGTTAAACATGGAGCTGACGACCTGTGAGAACGATAAGTGAGTCACCGCTACGTCACAGGATCGCTCCTGCATCGTTCTGGAGTTGCTGTGTTTGACATCTCTACAGCGACCTAAATAGCGACGCTGCAGCGATCGGCTCGTTGTCTATATGGCTGCAGCGTCGCTGAGTGTGACGGTACCTTTAGGGTCTCAGCACACCAAGCGATATAAAGCGGGTAAAGTGCAGTCCCCCTCCTCTTACCTTCAACAGATCACTTTCTTGTAGTGCAGTAGAAGCCTCTGGTTTTGGAGCTCAGAAAGCCGACTTCTTCCTCCAAAGTCTCTCCAGCAATTAGGACAAAAAGACCTGTGATGAGGTCAGAGACACATGAGTTTGTGAGGGAGCCTCCCTTCCAAGATCACATGACCATGTTGTCATGCAGAATCCACACTCTTCCCAGCAATAGCAGAGTCATAAAAGTTTTTCCCCAGCAACAATACAGACAAAAAGACTGCGTATCACATGTAAACCTAGTACAGGCCTAAAAGGCCTCAGGTGCGTGAATATGGGGTAGTCCCAAAAAAAGGTTGTTATACCGAAATGTCTGTAACATAAAACTATATGAATAACTGGAAATCACTAACAACTATATACCTGAGGATTACCTAGATTTTCAAAATTCTAACTAAAGTACTTTTACAAAAAATAGAAAACAAGTAACCTGGCAGGCCTGCGAGGCCCCAGGTATGCGTTCTAGGGTTAAAGGGAACCTGTCACCCCCAAAATGGAAGGTGAGCTAAGCCCACCAGCATCAGGGGCTTATCTACAGCATTCTGTAATGGTGACAGGTTTCCTTTAACTCTGTAATGACCTGGGATTTTTTTTCATTTTTTGTGTTTTTTGTTTGTTCCTCTTCGAAGAGCCAGAAACTCATATACTTGAGGCCACCTTCTTTGTGTGATGAGTTGAAGTTTTGAATGATACCTTTCATTGTGCCATGTACAATGTACTGAAAAACAGGAGGAGTAAATTCCAAGTGAGGTGAAATGGTGAAAAAAAAATACAACAGAAGTTACTTTCTCTGTGATGCTAATTTCCAAGGCCCGTAACATTTTTATTTTTCTGTTGCTAAAGCCAATAATATTGTTATCAATTTGGGGTACATGCATTGTTTCGATCACTTATTTCAGTTTTTAGTGGGGGGGGGGGGGGGGTGAGGTGACAATTAATAAATTAAAAAATTTTATTCTGGTGTTTCGCTCTTCACAGCATTAACAATATACAGTCATGGCCAAAAATGTTGAGAATGAGACAAATATTAATTTTTCCAAAGTCTACTGCTTCATTTTTTCTAATGGCAATTTGCATATACTCCTGACTGTCAGAGTGATCAGCTTATCAGCAATTACTGTAATTGCAAAGTTAATATTTGCCCAGAAAATGAACTTTAACCCCCAAAACACATTTCAACATCATTGCAGTCCTGCCTTAAAAGGAGCAGCTAACATCGTTTTAGTGATTGATCCATTAACACAGGTGTGGGTGTTGATGAGGACAGGGCTGGCGATCAATCAGTCATGATTAAGTAAGAATGACCTCACTGGACACTTTAAAAGGAGGCTGGTGCTTGGTATCATTGTTTCTCTTCAGTTAACCATGGTTATCTCTAAAGAAACACGTGCAGCCATCAGTGCACTGCACAAAAATGGCCTAACAGGGAAGAGTATCGCAGCTACAAAGATTGCACCTCAGTTAACAATCTCTCGCATCATCAAGAACTTCAAGGAGAGATCTTCCATTGTTGTCAAAAAGGCTCCAGGGCGCCCAAGAAAGACCAGCAAGCGCCAGGACCTTATCTTAAAACTGTTTCAGCTGCGGGATCGGACTACCAGCAGTGCCGAGCTTGCCCAGGAATGGCAGCAGGCTGGTGTGAGTGCTTCTGCACGCACTGTGAGGCGGAGACTCTTTGAGCAAGGCCTGGTTTCAAGGAGGGCAGCAAAGAAGCCACTTCTCTCCAGAAAGAACATCAGGGACCTACTGATATTCTGCAAAAGGTACAGGGAGTGGACTGCTGAGGACTGGGGCAAAGTAATTTTCTCTGATGAATCCCCTTTTCGACTGTTTGGGAGATCTGGAAAACAGCTTATTCGGAGAAGAGGTGAGCGCTACCACCAGTCTTGTCTCATGCCAACTGTAAAGCATCCTGAAACCATTCATGTGTGGGGTTGCTTCTCAGCCAAGGGAATCGGCTCACTCACAGTCTTGCCTAAAAACACAGCCATGAATAAAGAATGGTACCAGAATGTCCTCCAAGAGCAACTTCTCCCAACCGTCCAAGAGCAGTTTGGCGCCCAACAATGCCTTTTCCAGCATGATGGAGCACCTTGCCATAAAGCAAAGGTGATAACTAAATGGCTCATGGAACAAAACATAGAGATTTTGGGTCCATGGCCTGGAAACTCCCCAGATCTTAATCCCATTGAGAACTTGTGGTCAATCATCAAGAGACGGGTGGACAAACAAAAACCAACAAATTCAGGCAAAATGCAAGCATTGATTATGCAAGAATGGACTGCTATCAGTCAGGATTTGGTCCAGAAGTTGATTGAGAGCATGCCAGGGAGAATTGCAGAGGTCTTGAAGAAGAAGGGTCAACACTGCAAATATTGACTTGCTGCATTAATTCATTCTGTCAATATAACCTATTGGTACTCATAATATGATTGCAATTATATTTCTGTATGTGATATAAACATCAGACAAACACTAATAAAAACCAGAGGGCAGCAGATCATGTGAAAATATAATTTTGGTGTCATTCTCAAAAATTTTGGCCATGACTGTAGTTTAAATAAATTTTTATTTTGTGGTTTGGACTTATGGATGTTGCAATACCAAATCTGTGAATTTTTTTTTTCCTTTCTTTATTTTTAAAAAATAAAAAAGGGGGCAATTTTACTTTTTATGTTTTAGCATTTTATTTTTTTAGGGGCAAGAGGTGACATGAAAATACGATTGTTTGGTCACTTGTATTACTTCGTATTGTAGTACTTAAGTCTGAACAATTATGGTCTCTTTTCAAAACTCAACCTGTGGATAAGTTTTACAGGAGTGCGAAGTTGGCAGCCCTGGGGGCCTTAAGCAGGTACCCCATTATCGCGCAGTAGGTGGCCGATAGGAGGCGATGTATTCACACATTGGAACCGCTCTATTTATGTGCCACTGTCATAGATTGACAGCCACATGTAGATGGTTAACAGCCGCAGCTGTAAGATGCAGATACCTGCTATGTAACATAGCTGTCATCTATCGTGTGTGAATGGAGTTCAGTTCCTCTACATTTCCAGAATCATGCCGAGGGCTTTTATTCACGTTTCCATGCGGGAGAGAGAGAAAAGTTACAAATGTTTGCAGTATTGTGTACTTTGTATCAATTCTCAATGTTTTCAGGACATTGACTTTTCTGGCATCTCATAATAGTCGTTATTTATTGCTTGTGGCTGAAATGTGTCCTGACCATGGTGATGGACAAAAGAACCGTATTTTTCGGACTATAAGAAGCACCGGACTATAAGACGCACCCAGGTTTTACAGGTGGAGAAAAAATATTTGAAGCAAAAAAAGTGGTAAAATATTTAATAACATAAATAACATACTATTATGTGTTGTTGTTATATATAATAGTATGTTATTATATTGGAAGCTGCTGGTAGACTGTAAAGTACTATATGAAGACGCTGGAGGGTGAGTATAAGAATGGTGGCACAGGGTTTATATTTAAAGCACCACTCCAGCACTGAAAAATAACACTGGAGTGCTGCTTTATGATCTCATGGGAGAACTATAACTCCCAGCATGTCCTGCAGATCATATGGCATGCTGGGAGTTATAGTTCACCACAGGAGTGGCACATTGCTTAATTGTGTGTTGTAAAGACTAACCTTTTAATTGTGGCAGCCAGCCACTGTGGTGAGGTGAAAACCTGGAGCATCCCAACCCATGACACCACAGAGAGCTCCCTCTTGTTACCTCTCCACACCACAGGTCATAAGAGGAAGCCTGCAGATTCTAGTGCAGAGTCTGAAGGACCTGTGATGACATCAAGAAGAGGGAGGGCTTTGTGCTGCCATGTAATGCTCCAGCCCGCCCACTTCATGACATCACACAGGTCCTTATGCCGCAGCATCCAGCACAGCCCAGGCAGGTATGCGGGGATCTTGTCTCCCCCGGCCCCCTGCTGCTGCTGCTGTCCCCTCCTCCACCGGACACACAGATCTCCCCAGCTGCTGCAGGAATCCAGCGCTGGGGAAACCATGTCATGATTAAGGGAGCTTAGTCTCCAGAAACTCGTTGATATTCTTACCCATATGGTTCGTGCTGAAGTCTGTATCTTCCATGTTTAAAGTTTGTGAATAAAGAAAACTCTTTTTTACGGACTCGGTGAAGCTGGACATTCTTTTCTTTTTTAAACTGTGTGTGTCCCTGCTGTTTCAGTGAAGGACTATTCATTTGCTGCTCACTGCTCTGCCCTGACAGGTGGGAGGGAAGCGGCTAATGAATATTCACTGCACTTTAATCATCGGGATCACATGGTTTCCCCAGCGCTGCAGCCAGGCAGTGGGGACATTTTTCTGCCTCCTGTGAATGGGATCGCAGTGGATCCCACTCTCTGCTGCCACCCCCTCCCCACTTGTTACATCCGGACCATAAGACGCACCCACACTTTCCTCCCAAATTTGGAGGAAAAAAAGTGTCTTATGGTCCGAAAAATACAGTATATATTATATAGCCACACTTGTAAAGGTTCCTTCCCAATCAAAATTTATTAGGCTATGTGCACACGTTGCAAATTTCCTGCAGATCCGCAGCGCTTTTTTCTGCGCAGAAACGCATATCTGCAAGTGATTTACAGTACAATGTAAGTCAGTGGCAAAAAAAATGCTGTGCTAATGGTGCGGAAAAATCTGCACAGAAAACACAGCAGATTCAAAAAAGGACCATGTCACTTATGTGCAGATCCGCAGCGTTTCTGCACTCATTCCATTATAGAAATCCGCAGGGGTTAAAACGCATGAAATCCGCACAGAATCCGCAGTAAATCCGCTGGAAAACCACACAAAATCCGCAAGAAAAACGCATCAAATCTGCACCTGCGTTTTCTTCCAAAAGATGCAGAATCCGCAAAGAAAATTCCAGAGGCAAATCTGCAATGTGTGCACATACCCTTATTCTGCACCAAAGTCCACCACAGTGATCAATGACAAAAAGGGAAAGAATCTTATCCAAGCAATTTCTTTTTAACATTTCGACCCGAGCCCCGGGTCTTTCTCAAATTCACAAGTAAGTATTAGTAGAGATAAGCTGGAGGCGAGCTGGTACCTCGTATAAGGCAGTCGGCTTCAGATGAGGATTAATATGTAAATTAATACATTGGTGGTAGTGGGTTGCCTGGTAGCGTCAATGAGCCTGTGTCATCAGGTCATGTGGATAATGCCCACACAGTGTACTTGCTTTCACTGTGGAGGGATGAAATGATGCTCAGTAGTGTGTGTGGCCTGTATGACCTCCCTACAACGCCTGGGCATGCACCTGATGAGGCTGTAGATGTTCTCCTAAGGGATCTCCTCCCAGACCTGGATTAAAGCATCAGTCAACTTCTGGACAGTCTGTGGTGGATAGTGTGAGACCTGATGTTTCAGATGTGCTCGATTGGATTCAGGTCTGCGCAACTGGCAGGCCAGTCCATAGCAACAATGTGTTAACCATGCAGGAACTGCTGACACACTTCAACTACATGAGACCTAACAGTGTCATGCATCAGAAGGAACCCTGGGCCCACTGAACCTGCATGTGGACTCACAATGGGTTTGATGATCTCATCCTGGTAGCTAATGGCAGTCGGGGGTACCTCTGGCTAGCACATGGGGGTCTGTGCGGCCCTCCAAAGAAATGCCACACCACACCATTACTGACCCACTGCCAAACCAGTCATGCTGTAGGATGTTGAAGGCAGCAGATCTTTCTCCACTTGTGAGCCTGTCATGTGCTCAGTGTGGACCTGCTCTCATCCCTGAAGAGCACAGGGCGCCAATGTAGAATCTGCCTATCTTGGTGTTCTCTTGCAAGTGCCAATCACCCTGCATGGTGTTGGGCTGTAAGCAGAACACTCATTTGTGGACCTTAGGCCCTCCTACCACCCTGATGAAGTCTGTTTTTAACCGTTTGAGCAGACACATGGATGTTAGTGGCCTACTGGAGGTCATTTTGCATGGCTCTGGCAGTGCTCTTCCTGTTCCTCATTGCACAAAGGAGGAGGTAGTGATTCTGCTGCTGGGTTGTTGCCCTCCTATGGCCCTCTCCAAGTCGCCTGGGGTACTGTACTGTCTCCTGGTATCTGCTCCATGCTCTGGTCACTATGCTGAGACACAACTACGCTTCTTGCCACAGCTCGCATTGATGTGACATATTGGATGAGCTGCACTACCTGAGCCACTTGAGTGGGTTCTACTGTTGACACTGCCTCATGCTACTGTACCTTCTAGGGGTGAGACCAACTACAAAATGCAAAAGTGATCAAAACAGCCACAAAGGATGAGAACAGTAAAATGGTCTGTGGTCACCCCCTGCAGAACCACTTCTTTATAGGAATTGTCATGCTAGTTGCATATCATTTATACCTGTTACGTTCCATTTGCACAATAGCAGGAGAAATTGATTCACAATTGGTGTTGCTTCATAACTGGACAGGTTGATTTCACATAAGTGTGATTTACGGTATCTTAGAGTTACATGGTGTTGTTTGTGTTCCCTTTATTTTTTTGAGCAGTTTATAGATATAAGAAGTGACGAGTGTTTTCAGTAGGCTCCTGTCCGCCATCTTAATCCATTGGCACCACATAATCCGAGATTTACAGCGTCATCTAAGCGATTAGACAGCAGCAATCTGAGCTGGATCTGTTTGCTGCTGTTAGCTACAGGTGCAGGCTGTAAAGGACAGGAGGCTTCTACCCTGTATAGAGCAGGCTCCTGTCCTCCGCAGCTGACATCACATGTAGGGAAGGGGTCCATGTCTGCTGATATTTTGTTTTTTGTCTGTGCCAATTTGCACTTTTCATTCTGTAGTACACGCAATTTCATTAAATTCATTGAGTTCTTCTTAGGAGTTATCTGTGAATGCTCTTTGTAATTTTTTGTATAACCCACTGAGTGTTTGTGGATGTTGAGATAATTGTGTAAATGCAGCTTCAAGAGGCGTGCATATCGCAAACTTAGATGCTTATCTAGAACTGTAAGTGAAGGTACGCAACAATTATGCTCTAATGGCTCATAATCCAGTGTATGGAGATGGAGCTGGTCATTGACATCAGGGTTGTTTTGTGTGCTGTTCTGTAGACATCAATAAAGCTGATCTGGGTGTGTGCACGCCAGATGAATGCATATAATATAACATGATGATGTGTTGTGTTAATGCAGGGATTCTTTATCTGATAGGTTATGGCCCTTTTACATGAGCCAATAATCAGTGAATGAGCGTTTGTAAGGACACCTATTTCCTACTACCTACTGGTGTAAATGTGTTGGTAATTGTCTAACAAGCAAACACTCATTCTGTGGGTGATTTGATTTTTGTGTATGCATAAAATCATTGGTTTCGGCAGCACATCACCCTATGTAAACGGTACATGAGGTGCCAATAACATGTACCTAATATGTCAACAGAAAGAACATTTTGATGTTCTGTCCCCAACATTTCTCCTTGACCTGAATATTCAGGCCAGTAAATGATCCCCAAACGACTTGACTATAGTAAATCACCGCTCTCTACTGGCCTGACATCGGCCTGAGTAAATGGGCTGTAAGGCTACAGTTGGACTCATTGGACATGTTCTCCTGCAAATCTTTGAGGAAATTGGCTGTCGCTAAATATGACTTAAAGTTGATTGAGGTCAGAAGCTTTTGCAGGTCACTAGTCACTTTAAAAAACTAAAGGTGGTGTGGATCCACATTGTATGTTAAAAGCATATCAGTGACATTGTTTTAACCAAAGTACCAAGTTTTAGTAATTGTATCACCTACTGGGTTCTATAAGTTACCCACAGTAAGCTGATATAATATGCTACAGATATAGTGGTGCTGCAGTCCCGACACTTTTCACTTTGGTCCCATCGTCTCTCAAATTGTAGCGTGAGGTTGGTTTCACACGTACATGCTCTTATCGTATATATGCAGCCGACCAGCAGAACTCCGGGCCTGAGCGAAGTGTCTCCTACGTATAAATGATGGGTATGCATGAGGCCGTTGGCTCAGGTTAAGAGACCCAGTGGTCAGGCTGGGTATTGCAATATGAACATGGTCTGTTTTTAACGGGCGTGTGAAACTGATCTTTGCGTGATTCCCTACTGCTGAGACCCTCATGTATTTAAAAAGCAGGACCCCATTACATGCTGTTCAGAAAGTAACCGCCCTTGTGTGGATATTACATATCGCTGACAGTGGAGCTGATGTCCATTCTATAGCTTCATGCAATCATTAATTTATATAGTCCATTGAGTAATTCTCATCCACCATTGGTCTCCTTTGTGTTTTTATTTCACCGTGCTTTTTTAAAGATGAAATAAAGGCTCTGTTTTATCCACGCAATTTTCTGGTGCCTTGGAATTTTGGATTTGCAATCATTATTGACTTTGTATTGTCATTCACCCAAAAAATGAAACTCCAAAATTGGTGGCTCTATATATTTATTCTATTTTCTTGTGTTTACTTGTTTCAGGCAGCCAACTGCAGATATGATGGAAGATAAAGGTCCCCGTGTTGCAGATTACTTTGTAGTGGCAGGATTGACAGATACCTCTAAACTCCTTGATCATGATGTGGCCCGGGGGGAGACAAAAGCTGGTCGGCCCAAAGCTCCAATTACAGATATTGTCATCATCAACCGGACAGCCGGTGAGGCGGTACCAGAGGGGTTCACGTGTATCGAAATCACGTCAAGTGGTCTTCAGGCAAATCTCAATCATGGCAGTCTGAAGAGTCCAGAGCTGTTCATTTGTTACAAGCGGGAGAAAGGGAAGGCACCTCTGATCGATGTTGGGTGAGTTCTTTTGGTGGGATTGTCAGCTCCTCTGTGTATTTGTTTCTGTACCTAAGATTTTCTAATATTGAATTATAAACCCAGAAGAACAGTTGTACCCATACACATGGCAGTGTACTGTAGTGCTCACTGTTGGGAGAGACAGTGTATACTGGGAGACGCTTGCTTTGGGTGGTCATTTCTGGGAATCTATTCCTCAATGCATCAGCCACAAAAATGTACAATCTCAGCACAACGAGACACAGGATTCTTCAATCCAAGCCTTCATTTATTGGTAGAAGGTTACTGTTCTAACGTTTGCGATAAACTCAGGACAGTAAAGCAGCATAAAGACTCGGGCAGCATGCTGCCCCTCATGTATCTTGTATTGTCCGTGTCAGAAGTGTGTGCTGCTATCGGTGGCCTGCTAGCTCTGTGGTTGTCATCAGGATACTGTTTAAGAAGCAGTGAATACATGACCAGAAACTGCACAAAACATGGTAAAAAAGAGTAAAAAATGTAGATCTCACAGGTCGTATATGAGAGGCGTCACGTCATTTATCTATGTGTTTAGTTGCCAAGCAAACTTTGCTACTAAAAGCTTGAATTGAAGATTGCTTTATACAAAAGTCTCATTTGCTCTAATAGATTCATAAAAAAAGCTAACTGTATATGCCAAAACAGGAGCATCATAAAAGAAAGAACGCACCCAGCGTGACAGTTATATTTTGGCATTACCCAATCTCCTGGAGGGATCTGTCATCTTGATCATGCTGCCCTAACCGAAGCATCAACCAGGCATTATTGGCAATGTTTACCTGTAAAACCCTGCCATGTATAAAAGACATGTAATAATGGCTAACGATTAGTGTTATGTGCTGGGCTTAGTGGGAAATGATCACAGGGTTACTCTCCAGTTTTCCTTGCCTGGCTGGCTACGATGGACTCGTATATTAAATACTGCTACATTGATTATTGTCTTAGGCTACGTTCACATTAGCGGCGCCCGCCGCAGCGGCGGGCGCCGCAGCGGCGCCGCATGCATCATGCGCCCCTATATTTAACATGGGGGCGCATGGACATGCGGTGCACTTGCTTTTTGCGCCGCATGCGTCCCTGCGGCGCCCGCGTCGGGTCGCGGAGGACGCAGCAAGTTGCATTTTTGCTGCGTCCAAAATCAATGAAAAAAAGGACGCATGCGGCGCAAAAAGCTGCGTTGTGCATGTGTTCACATTTGCGCTGTGCGTTGCGGCGGCGACGCTGCGGCGCACACCGCAAATGTGAACGTAGCCTAAGTAGGTGGTTTGCAGCTAGAGCTATGAAGGAACAATTTGCATGCTGGTAAGGAGTCGCCCGACAGACACATCTCTGAATCCAGAGCGCGACCCTGGCCTTGGCCTAGTGGAAAATCTATGCTGAACATTGGTTACGGCAGCAACATCTGGAAGACAGTTTTGTCTCCACTGAACCACTATGTGATTGCATGGTGGTTGTTACATTATTGGAAGTAAAGCCCGTTTCATTACATGATTATGGGCAACATGAAAAGTGTGTGTTATAGAAAGCAAAATAAAATAAACCCAGATACAGTATATCCAGGGACTATTGGTGTTGTGTTCTAAAGGGGAAATGTAAGCAAAAAGGTGAAGAAAGCTAGTGTTTCTGAATGACAGTCCATCTACTATATAATTGTCTAAGGGTCACTTCTGTCTTTCTGTCACGGATATTCATTGGTCGCGGCCTTTGTCTGTCATGGAATCCAAGTCGCTGATTGGTCTCGCCAGCTGCCTGTCATGGCTGCCGCGACCAATCAGCGACGGCCACAGTCCGATTAGTCCCTCCCTACTCCCCTGCAGTCAGTGCCCGGCGCCCGCTCTATACTCCCCGCAGTCACGGCTCACACAGGGTTAATGCCGGCGGTAACGGACCGCGTTATGCTGCGGGTAACTCACTCCGTTACCGCTGCTATTAACCCTGTGTGACCACGTTTTTACTATCGATGCTGCCTATGCAGCGACAATAGTAAAAACATCTAATGTTAAAAATAAAAAAAATAAAAAATCATTATATACTCACCTTCCGCCGCCTTTCCCGCTCCTCGCGACGCTCCAGTGACCGGTCCATGCAAGCGGCAGGTTACGGTGGCAAGGATGGTCTGCGAGAAGGACCTGCCATGACGTCACGGTCATGTGACCGCGACGTCATCACAAGTCCTGCACGCCTGCGCGAGAAGGACCTGCTGTGACGTCACGGTCATGTGACCACGACACGGTCATGTGACCGCGACGTCATCACACCCTGGGACCGGAAGCTGCTGCCTGCACCGCACACAGGCGACAGAAATACAAGAGTACCCTCGGAAGGTGAGTATATGTTTATTTTTCATTTTTTTAACCTGTGACATACGTGGCTGGGCAATATACTACGTGACTGGCCAATATACTACGTGGCTGGGCAATATACTACGTGGCTGGGCAATATACTGCTTGGCTCTGTGCTGTATACTATGTCACTGTGCAATATACTACGTGGCTCTGTGCTGTACACTACGTAACTGGGCAATATACTACGTAACTGGGCAATATACTACGTAACTGGGCAATATACTATGTAACTGGGCAATATACTATGTAACTGGGCAATATACTATGTAACTGGGCAATATACTATGTAACTGGGCAATATACTATGTAACTGGGCAATATACTATGTAACTGGGCAATATACTATGTAACTGGGCAATATACTATGTAACTGGGCAATATACTATGTAACTGGGCAATATACTATGTAACTGGGCAATATACTATGTAACTGGGCAATATACTATGTAACTGGGCAATATACTATGTAACTGGGCAATATACTATGTAACTGGGCAATATACTATGTAACTGGGCAATATACTATGTAACTGGGCAATATACTATGTAACTGGGCAATATACTATGTAACTGGGCAATATACTATGTAACTGGGCAATATACTATGTAACTGGGCAATATACTATGTAACTGGGCAATATACTATGTAACTGGGCAATATACTATGTAACTGGGCAATATACTATGTAACTGGGCAATATACTATGTAACTGGGCAATATACTATGTAACTGGGCAATATACTATGTAACTGGGCAATATACTATGTAACTGGGCAATATACTATGTAACTGGGCAATATACTATGTAACTGGGCAATATACTATGTAACTGGGCAATATACTATGTAACTGGGCAATATACTATGTAACTGGGCAATATACTACGTAACTGGGCAATATACTACGTAACTGGGCAATATACTACGTAACTGGGCAATATACTACGTAACTGGGCAATATACTACGTGGCTCTGTGCTGTGTACTACGTCACTGGGCAATATAGTACGTAACTGTGCAATATACTACTGGGCAATATACTACGTGGGCTGTGCAGTGTACTACTTGGGCTGTGCAATATACTACGTGGACATATGCATATTCTAGAATACCCTATGCTTTAGAATCGGGCCACCATCTAGTAGATAAATAAGGGGTTATGGTTTATATTTTTTGTTTTTTCCTTCATCTGTCACCCGTGTTTTTTAACCCCTTAGTGACGGGGCCAAATATTGTTCATCTGACCAGTGTTCCTTTATGTGATAATAACTCTGGAACACTTCAACATATCCCAGTGATTTGGAGATAGTTTTTTTTTCGTAGCACATTATAATTTATGATAATGGTAAATTTAGATCACTAGGTTTTGTTACCCTATTTATAGAAAATATCAGAAATTTGACAAAAATGTAAAACTTTGAATGATTCTCCCGTTAATTCAACTAGTCGTACCACAAAAAAACATGTTTGCTTTACATCAGCACCATTTGTAAAATGTTATTTTATTTTGTTAGCATTTTAGGAGGTTTAATCAATATTATATTTTTTTTCCTGGAAATTTACAAAATGTATATATTTAAAGGACCTATCCATGTTTGAAGTGACTTTGGAGGTCCTATATATTGGGAAACCTTCAAAACTGATACCATTTTAAAAACTGCACCCCCCGACATATTGAAAACGTCTGTCAGGTAGTTTATTAACCCTTCAGGTGATTTTCTGGAATTAATGCAAAGTGACATGACAGGAATAAAAAAATGTATTTTTACCACCTAAATGTTTCTAACTTCTGAATAGGCCGCTGTAGCCGGCAAACTCTGAGGCTATGTGCACACGTTTAGGATTTCTTGCAGAAATTTCCTGAGCAAAACCGGACATTTTCTGCAAGAAATCCGCATGTGTTTTTTTCGCGTTTTTAACATGATGCGTTTTTGACCGCGAAGCTTTTTTTTTGGCGGAAAAAAAACCGCATCATGTGCAAAAAAAATTGCGGAATGCATTCTAAATGATGGGATGCATAATGTATGTGTTTTTTAATGCGTTTTTATAGCGTTTTATAGCGAAAAAACCGCAACGTGTGCACACAGCCTAAGGCCTTTATTTGGCCGTGAATTGCCATGGCAAACATCAGGACCACATGATCAAGATCTCAGGGTGCCGATGGGGATAAAGAGGAAGCCCCCACACTCTGTTAACTATTTATATGATATAGTCACTATTGACAGCAGCATCTAAGGGGTTAAACTGATATGGACGGTGCCAACACTGATCGTGGCTAATGAGGCAAGTTGTCAGAGTGTACAGCCGACAACTGCTGCATTGTCACCCGTGGAGGGATGCTAGTCTCTTGTATCTCAGGTCAGTAAAAAGACGTACTGGCGGTCATTAAGGGGTTAAAATTGACAAGAATGATGGCAAGGGAAAAGCCATGCCAGTGTGGAAGGAAGGGATCAGTGCCCCAATGATTAGACAGGAAAAATTGACTTTGGTATTACTCTAAAATGTTCTGAGCCTCGATTGACCTCTTTATGGCCTCTCAATACCGTCCGCGGTGAGCTGTAGGTGTGACGACCCTAATGTTAGGCAGTGTATACATAGCAGCTGAGCTGTCAGGTGGGAGTCAGCTGTCCTACTACCTGAAAGAGGCTTCTAAAAGCTACCTAGTAATATCTTGTGTAAGGTGAAGATGCCTGTCATGGTTGTGGAGAGCTGGGGGCAGTGTCGGGAGGTGCTGATCCTGATTTATGTACTGGGAGCTGCCTGCTTACACTTCCACCATGCTTCAGCATTGCATTCCTTCAGGCAGATGTAATGGGGTGAGATTTGTCATTCGTTCTTCACAGCAGGCACTTCCAAGGCGGCAGAAGAGTTCAGTTTATCCTGCTCATAATAGACCGAGAGGAAATCCAGCCAAATTCCTTTGAAAGCCCTGCCAAGTATTTATACCAACCATGCCCTACATTTACTTAATAAAACAGTAAGTTATAACTTATGCAGATTTCAGAACAAAGGTTTCTAAGGTCACCGATCACCTGACAGTAATCTGTAAGAACTAGGGGAGACAGAAAATGGAGACCCTAAGGAGAAACAATGTCTGCAGATAAAGTGATGTATGGCAGGGTTAGCGTTTGTGACATCTATTTTCTATCTGGTGACATCCTTATATACGTGTGTATCTCTGATACTTTATATAATGGTATGTTTGCATGTTTCAGATTTAATTCTCACATGTAATTTACTAGTGAATCTGGACAGGGATTAGCCCCATAGTGATTCTCGGGTCTCATCTGTAACTTTCCATGTTTCGAGAATATGTACATGTCAGTGATTATAACTCTTGTTTGACTAGAACTTATGACCGAGAAGGAACTGTGTGGCATCACCCTTTTTGTTTCTTTTTTTCTTTTTTTTTTTTTTTAGCACTGATAAAGATTTACAATTGCAATACTAAAATGACTATATTTAAGTTCCAAACACATGTTGTATGGAAAGATAGGGGGACCATATCCCCAATAATATATAGAAAAGGGAAACTTCAAATAATATATATAGTAAATCTTATAATGATACAGAGTAATAAACCCAGAGAAACAATATATAAAAATGGTATATACATTTTATGTATTTTTTTTTATATTTGACCACAAAATATTACCGTATTATTTGAATATACACGTATTGATGCATAATAGTATAATTACACACAAGTCATTTGTTACCCCACAGGCTGCATCCTGCAGCACTTAGTTTTGGGAGCAGCAATTACGTATATCCTGTGAGCATCTACCGATGATTGCTACTGCTTTTAGTAATTATTATTTATATCTTTATTTTTAACTACTGTACCCTAACCATTTTATTTGCTACCCTTTCGTATAGCCATTTGTGTCTCCCTATGTGTTTCCTATATATATTTGTTGTGTTCTGACTATTGATCCAATCAAATATCTTATTATATATTGTACAATATTTTTTAGAGATGCATAATAAAATTTGATATACTAATTTTATATATTGTTTCCCTGGGTTTATTACTCCGCAATACAAAAATTAGTTGTGTGTGTGAATCTTTACAGATTCAAATGATGGTAACAGGCTCTTGGGAACAAAGACATCTACTGTACTGAGTCGCTTTTCCTAACCGCTCTCATACTCTATTCCTGATGTGAATACCCATCTTTGTAGAGAGCAGTAAGTTGGGGGACAACTGAGATTCCTATAATGTTAATTAACTAATCGCTGCTTTCAAATAAACTGGAGTATAAAGAAGATGGGTCACAATACTAGAACAGCTATCTGTGTCCTATCTCCCAGAAAAATCAAGCTACTATTCCTCAAGGAAACTTATTGGAGACTGTAAGATGAAAACTGCCTTTGTTGCCTGTAGATACCAATATTCTGTATTTGAAAAATAATAGCTGTGCTTTCATTACTTCTAAGGTGTCTGTAGTTTTTAATTTCCCATAGGGATATCACTGAGACTAGACATATGTAAAAGGGTTTTTCATTATTACCGTATTATTTTGCTGACCTATGCCAGTGGTGTCAAACTCCTTTTCACCAAGGGCCACATCAGCATTATGGTTGACTTCAAGTGGCCACTTGTTAATGTAGACATCGATGCAACATGGTTCAAGCAATGCCTGATCTGCAATGAACAGGCTGTCCAGTTGCTACCAGGGAGCTGTCTCTGGGTAGTAAGGCTATAAGAGCTGTTCCTGGGTAGTAGGGCTAAGAGCACTGTCCCTGGGTAGTAGGGCTAAGAGCACTGTCCATGGGTAGTAGGGCTAAGAGAGCCGCCCCTGGGTAGTGGGGCCGAGAGAGCCGGTGCCCTGGGTAGTGGGGCTGAGAGAGCCGCCCCTGGGTAGTGGGGCTGAGAGCCGGTGCCCTGGGTAGTGGGGCTGAGAGAGCCGGTGCCCTGGGTAGTGGGGCTGAGAGAGCCGCCCCTGGGTAGTGGGGCTGAGAGAGCCGGTGCCCTGGGTAGTGGGGCTGAGAGAGCCGGTGCCCTGGGTAGTGGGGCTGAGAGAGCCGGTGCCCTGGGTAGTGGGGCGGAGAGAGCCGGTGCCCTGGGTAGTGGGGCTGAGAGAGCCGCCCCTGGGTAGTGGGGCTGAGAGCCGGTGCCCTGGGTAGTGGGGCGGAGAGAGCCGGTGCCCTGGGTAGTGGGGCGGAGAGAGCCGGTGCCCTGGGTAGTGGGGCGGAGAGAGCCGGTGCCCTGGGTAGTGGGGCGGAGAGAGCCGCCCCTGGGTAGTGGGGCTGAGAGCCGGTGCCCTGGGTAGTGGGGCTGAGAGAGCCGGTGCCCTGGGTAGTGGGGCTGAGAGAGCCGCCCCTGGGTAGTGGGGCTGAGAGCCGGTGCCCTGGGTAGTGGGGCTGAGAGAGCCGGTGCCCTGGGTAGTGGGGCTGAGAGAGCCGGTGCCCTGGGTAGTGGGGCGGAGAGAGCCGGTGCCCTGGGTAGTGGGGCGGAGAGAGCCGGTGCCCTGGGTAGTGGGGCTGAGAGAGCCGCCCCTGGGTAGTGGGGCTGAGAGCCGGTGCCCTGGGTAGTGGGGCGGAGAGAGCCGGTGCCCTGGGTAGTGGGGCGGAGAGAGCCGGTGCCCTGGGTAGTGGGGCGGAGAGAGCCGGTGCCCTGGGTAGTGGGGCTGAGAGAGCCGGTGCCCTGGGTAGTGGGGCTGAGAGAGCCGGTGCCCTGGGTAGTGGGGCGGAGAGAGCCGGTGCCCTGGGTAGTGGGGCGGAGAGAGCCGGTGCCCTGGGTAGTGGGGCTGAGAGAGCCGCCCCTGGGTAGTGGGGCTGAGAGCCGGTGCCCTGGGTAGTGGGGCGGAGAGAGCCGGTGCCCTGGGTAGTGGGGCGGAGAGAGCCGGTGCCCTGGGTAGTGGGGCGGAGAGAGCCGGTGCCCTGGGTAGTGGGGCTGAGAGAGCCGCCCCTGGGTAGTGGGGCTGAGAGCCGGTGCCCTGGGTAGTGGGGCTGAGAGAGCCGGTGCCCTGGGTAGTGGGGCTGAGAGAGCCGGTGCCCTGGGTAGTGGGGCTGAGAGAGCCGGTGCCCTGGGTAGTGGGGCGGAGAGAGCCGGTGCCCTGGGTAGTGGGGCGGAGAGAGCCGGTGCCCTGGGTAGTGGGGCGGAGAGAGCCGGTGCCCTGGGTAGTGGGGCGGAGAGAGCCGGTGCCCTGGGTAGTGGGGCGGAGAGAGCCGGTGCCCTGGGTAGTGGGGCTGAGAGAGCCGCCCCTGGGTAGTGGGGCTGAGAGCCGGTGCCCTGGGTAGTGGGGCGGAGAGAGCCGGTGCCCTGGGTAGTGGGGCGGAGAGAGCCGGTGCCCTGGGTAGTGGGGCGGAGAGAGCCGGTGCCCTGGGTAGTGGGGCTGAGAGAGCCGCCCCTGGGTAGTGGGGCTGAGAGCCGGTGCCCTGGGTAGTGGGGCTGAGAGAGCCGGTGCCCTGGGTAGTGGGGCTGAGAGAGCCGGTGCCCTGGGTAGTGGGGCGGAGAGAGCCGGTGCCCTGGGTAGTGGGGCGGAGAGAGCCGGTGCCCTGGGTAGTGGGGCTGAGAGAGCCGCCCCTGGGTAGTGGGGCTGAGAGCCGGTGCCCTGGGTAGTGGGGCGGAGAGAGCCGGTGCCCTGGGTAGTGGGGCGGAGAGAGCCGGTGCCCTGGGTAGTGGGGCGGAGAGAGCCGGTGCCCTGGGTAGTGGGGCGGAGAGAGCCGGTGCCCTGGGTAGTGGGGCGGAGAGAGCCGGTGCCCTGGGTAGTGGGGCGGAGAGAGCCGGTGCCCTGGGTAGTGGGGCGGAGAGAGCCGGTGCCCTGGGTAGTGGGGCGGAGAGAGCCGGTGCCCTGGGTAGTGGGGCTGAGAGAGCCGGTGCCCTGGGTAGTGGGGCTGAGAGAGCCGGTGCCCTGGGTAGTGGGGCTGAGAGAGCCGGTGCCCTGGGTAGTGGGGCTGAGAGAGCCGGTGCCCTGGGTAGTGGGGCGGAGAGAGCCGGTGCCCTGGGTAGTGGGGCGGAGAGAGCCGGTGCCCTGGGTAGTGGGGCGGAGAGAGCCGGTGCCCTGGGTAGTGGGGCGGAGAGAGCCGGTGCCCTGGGTAGTGGGGCGGAGAGAGCCGGTGCCCTGGGTAGTGGGGCGGAGAGAGCCGGTGCCCTGGGTAGTGGGGCGGAGAGAGCCGGTGCCCTGGGTAGTGGGGCGGAGAGAGCCGGTGCCCTGGGTAGTGGGGCGGAGAGAGCCGGTGCCCTGGGTAGTGGGGCGGAGAGAGCCGGTGCCCTGGGTAGTGGGGCGGAGAGAGCCGGTGCCCTGGGTAGTGGGGCGGAGAGAGCCGGTGCCCTGGGTAGTGGGGCGGAGAGAGCCGGTGCCCTGGGTAGTGGGGCGGAGAGAGCCGGTGCCCTGGGTAGTGGGGCGGAGAGAGCCGGTGCCCTGGGTAGTGGGGCGGAGAGAGCCGGTGCCCTGGGTAGTGGGGCGGAGAGAGCCGGTGCCCTGGGTAGTGGGGCGGAGAGAGCCGGTGCCCTGGGTAGTGGGGCGGAGAGAGCCGGTGCCCTGGGTAGTGGGGCGGAGAGAGCCGGTGCCCTGGGTAGTGGGGCGGAGAGAGCCGGTGCCCTGGGTAGTGGGGCGGAGAGAGCCATCAAAAATTGCATCTGCTCACTGTGCCCGCTCCCCACCACCTAAGCAGTGGCCGTGTAGACAAATAATCCAACCAGTGCTTAGAAGAGGAGGTGGCGCCAGCACAGTGAGTGGCTTCCAAATTAAATTTTGAGCTCAGTACACTTCAAAACTGCTGTGACTGGCTCTCCACTTCCACGTACCTACAGCTAGTCAGAGCAGTGTTGAAGTGTGGCTTGATCCTTGTGAGTCACATAGAATGACATGACGAATCACCCCGCTGGCCTTTAGTTTGACACCTATGACCTATGCATAGGACGGGTCACAACATATGAACGGTGGTGGCTGACACCTGGCAGCCCCCACTGATCATTTGTTAGAAACTCCAGTGTATGCAGCAGGAACACCACTTCTCACTCCGTCATAGTGGCTGCTGTTGAGTATGGCTGATTATTCAAATAATACCAGTTAATTCAAATAATTGATACTTAAATATATGTATCATTAGTTGAACCTGCTGTTAACTGCATAAGTATTGCTTTGAATCACTGAAAGTAGCCATACCCAGCGCCCATAAGCCACATATGCCGCAATCACAGTTGCCGATGGGATGCCGTGGCAGCCCAGGGCCTGAAGAGTTACCCAATTAATGCTATGCAGACCGTGATTTAGGCTATGTGCCCGAGATCTGGAAGTAGCAGTGCTTTGGACACAGCGTATGCTCACTGAACCATGCGTATTTACCGCGTCCAATACATTCTATTGGTGTAATTTGTGTTGTGGAGACTAGCATCTCTGCAAGAGAAATTAACATCCTGCGATCTTGAAAGACACGCCACATGCCAATTTGCACTGGTGATCTGCAGGCGCACATGCACGGTGGACATGGGATTCTAGAAATCCCATCCACAGTGCTGTAACATCTAGCCGCTGCGGTTTTGATGCTGCATACTGTCAATACTGAGCGTCAAACCCACAGCAATTCCTGACCGTGGGCACATACCCTAATGCTATATACTGCAATAGAATAGTGTTCCAATATACAGTACAAGCAGTCAAATAATCTTCCCTTTTTTCCTCGTTTTAAAAATAATTTTAAAAAATATACGCAAAAAAATGCAAAACACAAGTTTATTCTGTATTGCTATACCTATGAAAATATGACATTTAACCCCTATGGTAAATACCCTAAAGAAAAAAAAAATGTAAATGCCAAAATTGCTGGGGTTTTTTGAGAGGGTCTCTGCACCTCACACAAAAAATGCAGTATGAAAGTGATCAAAATGTCATATGTACCCAAAAATGTAACAGTTGAAAATGACAGCCTGGCATACCAAAAACAAGCCCTTATACAATTCGATTAATGGAAAAATGTAATGGTCATAGGTCTTGGAAAATGGGGACACCCACCAGTTTGTCACAATCATACGTACTTGCAGAATCATGTAGTTAGGCCTCACAATGAACTTTTTTTCACCATTTCTCGTTACTTACTCTGTATGGTAAAGTGGTGCCATTCAAAACTACAACCTGTCCCACAAAGAACAAGCCCTCATACAGCAATAGTGACAGAAAAGTAAAAAAGTTCTGGCTCTTGGCAGAAGGGAATGGAAAGTTTTAAGGGAACCTGTCAGCAGTATTGAGCACAGTAACCTACAGACACTGTCAGGTCTGCGCTGTTACACTGATTAAAATGATATCTGGGTGATGAAATCCGTCTTGTGGTTGTTGTGTAATATTTATTTTCAGTTTTGAGTTAATTATATGCTCGTGCTTCGGGGAGGCCTGTGTGGGGTCTAATTAGCTATTCATCTGTATGGGCTTCTGAGAGTTCACTGATCCCTCAATGTCCTGTCCCCTATTTTACATACTGCATGTTCTATATATTAAAAAAAGTCACCTGCAGCAGGCAGGCGCCGACCCTGCAGCATGATCGCATGTGTAATGTGCAGTTAATTCTTTTATTTCATGCTATAAATAAATTCATTAAAAAAGTGTCTCAACATGGCTCCAGCTGCTCCTGTGTACTATCAGCTATCAGCGATCCGATAGCTGCTACTGCACAGGCGGTGCCATCTTGCTAGAGAAAACAAATTGCCGCCTCTAAGATGGTGTCGCTGGCCATTTTGAGACACATTTTTTTTTTTTATAAATGTATTTAAAGCATGAAATAAAAGCATTAACTGCACATTACACACGTCTGCCTGCTGCAGATGATTTTTTTATTTTTATATTTTTCAATATGTAGAATATGCAGTATGTAAAATAGGGGGCAGGTCAGTGAGGAATCGGTGGCCTGTCAGAAGCCCATACAGACGAATAGCTAATTAGAGCATCACATGAAGATACCCCCCCACAATCCCCCCCCCAGAGCAGGAGCATATCATTAACTCAAAACTGCAAATAAAGATTACACAACAACCACAAGATGGATTTCATCACCCAGGTATCATTTTAATCAGTATAACGGCACCAACCTGACACTGTCTGTAGGTTAGTGAGCACAATCCTGCTGCCAGGTTCACTTTAAATGCAGAAATGAATATTGGCAGTGTCCTTAAGGGTTTAACATAATGCATGAAATGTAAAACTGAATATAAGAAGGCTATGTTCTACTGTCTGCAGTCTCCCGATTTTTAGGAAAGATGAAAACAAAGCTGAGCTTCCTATGCAGTAAACACACAGCCCCTTTCTGTGTGCTGTAATGTTAGAGGAAGCTTTCGCTTTGTGTTTCATCGCAAGACTTCCTGTGTCAAACTAGAGCTGTTTTTGGCCTGTCATCAATGACCGCCTATCTTCTGGTTATACAGTGTAACTGCCAAAGCCTTATCAGCCATATCATCTGCTGCTTTCATTTAACCTCTTAAGTATTACTTACGGTTTGTTTCTTGTTTTTTTTTGTCAATATTTTCTAACAATTGATTGCTTGTGCTTCACCAGTAAGAATATCACATTTCTTGAGTCTGCATATGTGTAATGGGCTACCTGACTACTAGAAGTGGAGCATTTGTCACATACATGGCTTTAAAAGAAATGAGTCAACATACAGTATTCAGATCCCTTTAAATTTTTCAATCTTTCTTTCATTGCAGCCATTTGGTAAATTCAAAAAAGTTCATATTTTTCTCATCAATGCACACTCTGCACCCCATCTTGACAGAAAAAAAACAGAAATGTAGAAAATGTGCATATTTATTAAGAAAGAAAACCTGAAATATCACATGGTCATAAGTATTCAGACCCTTTGCTCAGACACTCATATTTAAGTCACATGCTGTCCATTTCCGTGTGATCCTCGTGGAGATGGTTCTACTCTTTTATTGGAGTCCAGCTGTGCTTAATTAAATTAATAGGACTTGATTTGGAAAGGCACACATCTGTCTATATAAGGCTATGTGCACACGATGCGGATTTTGCTGGGGCTCCACAGCGTTTCCGCAGCTGCAGGTCCGCAGCAGTTTCCCATGAGTTTACATTACAATGTAAACCTATGGGAAACAGAAAACGCTGTGCACATGCTGCGGAAAAAAACGAGCGGAAACGCAGCGGTTTACTTTCCGCAGCATGTCAATTCTTTCTGCGGATTCCGCAGTGGTTTTACACCTGCTCCAATAGAAAACCGCATGTGTAAAACCGCAGTGAAATCCGCAGAGAAACCGCGGTAAATCTGCGATAAATCTGCAGCAAATACGCAGCGTTTTGGCCCTGCAGATTTATCAAATCCGCTGCGGAAAAATCCGCAGAGGACCATTCTACGTGTGCACATACCCTTAGACCTCACAGTGCATGTCAGACCAAATGAGAATCATGAGATCAAAGGAACTGGCCAACGAGCTCAGAGACAGAATTGCGGCAAGGCACAGATCCGGACAAGGGTACAGCAGAATTTCTGCAGTACCGAAGGTTCCTAAGAGCACAGTGGCCTCCATCCTTAACCCCTTCCCGACCTCTGCCTTACTATTACTGCGGAGGTCGGTACCCCCGCTTTGATGCGGGCTGCAGCGGTGAGCCCGCATCAAGGCCGGAACATGTCAGCTGTTATGAACAGCTGACATGTGCCCGCAATAGCGACGGTTGGAATCATGATTCACCCGCCACTATTAACTAGTTTAATGCCGCTGTCAAACGCTGACAGCGGCATTTAACCGGCGCTTCCGGCCATTAGGCCGGAAATGAGTGCATCGCCGACCCCCGTCACATGATCGAGGGTCAGCGATGCTTCAGCATAGCAACCAGAGGTCTCCTTGAGACCTCTATGGTTGCTGATGCCGGCTTTCTGTGAGCGCCACCCTGTGGTCGGCGCTCATAGCAAGCCTGTAATTCAGCTACATAAGAGCGATCTATTCAAAGCTCCCATGTAGCTGAGCCTATGAGTTGTGCCAGCTTCTAGCCTCCCATGGAGGCTATTGAAGCATGGCAAAAGTAAAAAAAAAAAAAAAAAAAAAGTTTAAAAAAATATGAAAAAAATTAAAGTTTAACTCACCCCTCTTTCCCCCATTCAAAATAAAACAATAAAAAAAATCAAACCCACACATATTTGGTATCACCGCGTTCAGAATCGCCCGATCTATCAAAAAAAAAAGCATTAACCTGATCGCTAAACAGCGTAGCGAGAAAAAAAATTTGAAACGCCAGAATTACCTTTTTTTGGTCACCGTGACATTGCATTAAAATGGAATAACTGGTGAACAAAAGAATGTATCTGCACCAAAATGGTATCATTAAAAACGTCAGCTCGGCACGCAAAAAATAAGCCCTCACCTGACCCCAGATCACAAAAAATGGAGACGCTACGGATATCGGAAAATGGCGCAATTTTTTTCTTTTGTTTAGCAAAGTTTAGAATTTTTTTTACCACTTAGATAAAAGAGAACCTAGTCATGTTAGGTGTCTGTGTACTCGTAATGACCTGGAGAATGAAAATGGCAGGTCAGTTTTAGCATTTAGTGAACCTAGCAAAAAAGCCAAACAAAAAACAAGTGTGGGATTGCACTTTTTTTGCAATTTCACCGCACTTGGAATTTTGTTCCCGCTTTCTAGTACACGACATGCTAAAACCAATGATGTCATTCAAAAGTACAACTTGTCCTGCAAAAAACAAGCCCTCACATGGCCATATTAACGGAAAAATAAAAAAGTTATGGCTCTGGGAAGGAGGGGAGCGAAAAACGAGAACGCAAAAATGGAAAAGGGCAAGGTCTTGAATGGTTTAAATGGAAGACGTTTGGGACCGCCAGTAGTCTTATTAGACGTGGCCATCCAGCCAAACTGAGCAATTGTGGGAGAAGAGCCTTGGTGAGAGAGGTAATGAAGAACCCCAAGATCACTGTGGCTGAGCTCCAGAGATGCAGTAGGGAGATGGGAGAAAGATCCACAAAGTCAGCTATCACTGCAGCCCTCCACCAGCCGGGCCTTTATGGCAGAGTGGCCCTATGGAAGCCTATCCTCAGTGCAAGACATATGAAATCCTGCATAGTTTGCTAAAAAAAACACACGAAGGACTCCTAGACTATGATAAATAAGATTCTCTGGTCTGATGAGACAAAGATAAACATTTTTGGTGATAATTCTTAGCGGTTTGTGTGGAGAAAACCAGGCACTGCTCATCACCTGCCCAATACAATCCCAACAGTGAAACGTGGTGGCAGCATCATGCCATGGGGGTGTTTTTCAGCTGCAGGGACAGGACGACTGGTTATCATTGAAGGAAACATGAATGTGGCCAAGTACAGAGATATCCTGGATGAAAACCTCTTCCAGCGTGCTCTGGACCTCAGACTTGGCCGCAGGTTCACCTTCCAACAAGACAATGATCCTAATCACACAGCTAAAATAACAAGAGTGGCTTCAGCACAACTCTGTGACCATTCCTGACTGGCCCAGCCAGAGCCCTGACCTAAACCCAACTGAACGTCTCTGGAGAGACCTGAAAATGGCTGTCCACCAACGTTCACCATCCAACCTGACGGAACTGGAGAGGATCTGCAAGGAAGAATGGCAGAGGATCCCCAAATCCAGGTACGAAAAACTTGTTGCATCATTCTCAAGAAGACTCATGGCTGTACTAGCTCTAAAGGGTTCTTCTCTTCAATACTGAGCAAAGGGTCTGACTACTTGTGACCATGTGATATTTCAGTTTTTCTTTTTTAATAAATTTGCAAAAATTTCTACATTTCTGGGGGTTGTTTCAGTCAATATGGGGTGCATTAATGTTAAAAAAAAAAAAAAAAAAAGAACTTTTTTGAATTTACCAAATGGCTGCAATGAAACAAAGAGTGTAAAATTTAAAGGGGTATGAATACTTTCCATACCCACTGTATAGAAAGAGATTATTTCTTTTCCTGGCATACTCATAGTATTTGGTTGGGTTCAAGCTGTGCTATGTGCACTGTGCAGCTTAAAAACAAATCATTCAGTTGTTACAGAAATGGAATTAGGATTTGCAAAAACGTGCTTGCTTTTTAAAGGGAATCTGTCAGTAAGATCAACCCGCATCTCAACCTCAAACTGCATGTTAAGGCATTTAGATCTTTTAAAATGTAAATCCCTAAATCCATTGACACCTTTATAACTTTTATCTGTTGCTGCATTACCAAGAAATTTGTGTATTCATACATTTGTTCATTCGAAAATATTGGATAGCACTGTAGCTCTGCTGCACTGGGGATCCCACCAAGGATAACATCTGCAAGGAGTTTGTATGTTCTCCGCGTGTGCACGTGGGGTTCTTCCCACCCTTCAAAGACATACAGATGGGAATTTATATTGTGACTAGTGATGAGCGAATATACTCGTTACTCGAGATTTCCCTAGCACGCTCAGGGGTCCTCCGAGTATTTTTTAGTGCTCGGAGATTTAGTTTTTCTTGCCGCAGCTGAATGATTTACATCTGTTAGCCAGCATAAGTACATGTGGGGGTTGCCTGGTTGCTAGGAAATCCCCATATGTACTTATGCTGGCTAAGAGATGTAAATCTTTCAGCTGCGTTGAGGAAAACTAAATCTCCGAGCACTAACAAATACTCGGAAGTCACCCGAGCGTGCTCTGGAAATCTCAAGTAACGAGTATATTCGCTCATCACTAATTGTGAGCCCAAATGGGGACAGTGATTATGATGATGATGATGTCTGTAAACCGCTCTAGAATTAATGGTGCTATATAAGCGAATAAAATATATAAATAACAAAATGCAAATGTAACGGTAGATGCTCTAGGCCTTTGCTTCCTTAACTTGTTTCCCTGCCCAGCACCAATCTCTTTATCTTGATTGGTGACTTGCTATCTGATTTCCTTGCCTGAGGTCACACACAGTGAGCTATCAATCAATCTAACGAGGCTGGTGTTGGTGCCTCATTTATATGTGACTTAAAGCTCTTCATAGTCACTAATGCAGCAACAGATAGGAGATGTAAAGGAGTTGATGGATTAACATTTCTAAAATCTGCATCCTCCTATATTGTTGGATATGAAGGAGTGTGTTGCACTTGCTGATAGATTCCTTTTAAAAAAACAAGTGAAGTTTGTGGTTTAAAACCCAGCTTTACAACAATTGAAGTGTTACCGCCACCTGTGACAAATATATCCATTGCAGACAACTGTTTCATAGAACAACTTACAGATAACCTCATTGTCTTTTTACAGGTCAAACCTCTCAACACCCTACTGTTTACATCCTAAGTCCTGCAGTTAGACTCTAAATTTTCACACATGTACTATGCACATAAAATGCAGTGTACCCGCACGAGAAATTGACATGTTGTGGATTTCAAACATTCATCGCAGGTCAGTTTACGCTGAGTAAAAGAAACAAAAAAAAAATATCAGGATCAAGGTTTCTTTAAATCCAAAACAAATTTAAGACTCCTCAAAAACTCATTGTGAGAACATAGCATAAGGGCTCGCTTACACTGGCGTATATTCTCTCATGAATGCGAGAGAATCAGGATAATAATGCTAATAACACGCTGTCAGTTTGATCCCATTGTCAACTGATTGTGATCCAATTTTCTTGCAGGAGAGAATCGCAGCACAGGTGCAGAGAATGCGGAGAACTTAATCTGTCCATCTTCTCCATTGTTTCTGTGAGCGTCCATATGACTGCACTCAGATGACATTCAAGTGCAGTCTGATGTTTCACACGCACCAATAGACCTGTATAGGTGCTTGTGATCCACATATCGGATGCACCCACAGCATGCTGTGGTTGTTTTCTTGTGCCAAATCAGCATGAGAAAATCTCAGATCTTCACTGCCCCATAGTATAACATTAGGCATGTACAGTACCAGTCAAAAGATTGGACACACCTGTTCATGCAATGGTTTTCCTTGTTTCTAGTGGAATGTGCACATTGTACATTCAGACCACAGTACAGATTTCCACTGATTTAATATCCAGTCTGTGTGTTACTTGATCCAGAGAAGTCTCTTTTTGCTTACAGTCCTCAGTAGTGGCTCCTCTGCAGCAATTTAAACATAAAGGGTTGCTGCTCGCAGTCTCCTCTGGACAGTTAATGTTGAGTTGTATCTGCTATTTGATGTCTGTGCATCATTTGTGGGGGCTGTAAGGGTATGTGTCCACGTGCCGTTTTACATCCGGAATAGCAGCGGATTGAACGCTGCGTGGAGCCGCAGCGTTCAATCCGCAGCGTCCAGATGTTACAGCATAGTGGAGGGGATTTTATGAAATCCCGTCTCCACAATGCGTGGTAACACGCACCCAGCGGCCCTGCGATTCCGGACATGCTGCGCGTCTTTTTAGATCACAGCATGTCCGTTTACCTTGCGGTGATGCGCCGCCGCAAGGTAAAACACAGGGCCCTATGTGTGGGGTGCGATGATTCCGGATGTGTGCAATGAACACATCCGGCATCATTGCGTCACAGAAGGGGGTGGAGCTTTGGGCGGAGCGGGTTTGCCGCTCCGTCCAAACTGCCGGCCATCCTGAAAGTGGACACATGCCCTTACATGTGGTGCTATAAACTTGCCTTATCTGAGGCTGGTAACTTTGAATAACTTATCCTTTGCAGCTGACCTAATTCTTGGTCTTTCTTTCCTGGGGTGAGCCTCATGAGAGACAAGTTCATCATAGCGAGTGAAGGTTCTCATGACTGCACCTTGAAGATATCTTTAACCCCTTTCTGGCATTGGATGTACTAATCCGTCCATGTGACCTGGGACTTACTTCCCATGGACGAAATAGTACGTCATTACCGATCGGCCACGCACACGGGTAGTGCGCGCCGATCGGTGCCAGGTGTCAGCTGATTCTCACAGCTGACACCCGGCACTAAGTGCCAGGTGCGGTCACGAACCGCTCCCAGCATTTTAACCCCTGGAACTCTGCGATCAAACATGATCGCAGCGTTCCAGAGCTGGCACGGGCTGTCAGCCCCTCTGCCTTTTGGATTGGAGACCCCACGGCATGCCCTGTTGCTGCCATGGAGACCTGATGTCGTCATGACGACATCTGGGTCTCCAGAGCTGAGAGACTTGGGCTATGTGCACACGTTGCGGATTAGCCTTAGGAATTTCTGGTGCGGATTCTGCCTCTCCTGGCGGAAAACGCAGCTGCGGATTTTGTTCAGATCCGCAGCGTTTTTTTGTGCGTTTTTGCTGCTGTTTTCTTGCAGATTTGCTGCGTTTCTTACCCCTGCGGATTTCTTTAATGGAATGGGTACAAAAACGCTTCAGATTCGCAAAAAAGTGACATGCTCCTTCTTTTAAACCGCAGCGTTTCCGCAGCGGATTTTCCGCGAAGTGTGCACAGCTTTTTTTTTTTTCTCATTGATTTAGGCTACTTTCACACTAGCGTCGTACTCGGCCCGTCGCAGTGCGTCGGGCCGACGTACCGACGCTAGCAGTGAATCCGCCGCACAATGGGGGCAGTGGATGCTGTTTTTCCACGCATCCGCTGCCCCATTGTGAGGTGCGGGGAGGTGGGGGCGGAGTTCCGGCCGCGCATGCGCGGTCGGAAATGGCGGTAATGTTTTTTGCTGCCGGCGGTCCGCCACAACACGATGCAACCGTCACACGACGGTTGCAACGTGCGTGCATACGTTGCAATGCGTCGCCAATGTAAATCTATGGGGAAAAAACGCATCTTGCAGACAACTTTGCAGGATGCGTTTTTTCGCCAAAACGACGCATTGCGAGGTATGCAAAAAAACGCTAGTGTGAAAGTAGCCTTACATTGTACTGTAAATCAATTGCGGATCTGCAGCGTTTCTGCACCGCAGAAAACGCTGCGAATCCGCAACGTGTGCACATAGCCTAAATGTCATGCGCAGTACATGTCAGGAAATCTCTAAGGTTAGTGCACAGAAGATGCAGCGCTGCCAGCTTCTATAGCATGCAGATCTGCATGCTATAGAAGCAATCAGCCTGCAAAAAATGAGTGTCCCATAGTGGGACAAAGTGTAAAAATAAGAATGAATACATTATTTTTATTTATTTTTTTTTTTTAAATAATTGTAAAAATATTTAGGAAATAATAATTAAAAAAATGTATTCTATCAAAAAATAAATATTTGAGTGAAAAAAAATCTAAACAATAAAAGTACACATATTTGGTATCCCTGCGTCCGTAATGACCCGCCATATAAGTGTCCCACTAGTTAACCCCTTTAGTGAACCCCATAAAAAAAAACACAGCAAAAAACAATGCTTTATCATCATACAGCCGAACAAAAAGTGGAATAACACGTGATTAAAAAGACAGATATAAATAAACATGGTATTGCTGAAAACGTCATCTTATCCCGCAAAAAATAAGCCGCCATATAGCTCCATCCAGGGCTGTGGAGTCGGTATAAAATGGTCCGACTCCGACACCTAAAATATATAATAAATTGGGTACAGTAGTTCAATGCAGTTTGTGGTGAATATTTGTATCATAAGAATTTGGGAAAGTTATGAAATGTCCTATAAATGTCTGTCCTATTCCTGATCTAAGGTCTAGACTTTTACCTGAGATGAATCTGTGCTGCAGCTTATGTTCATCATAAGTAGTGAAGCTGCTCCTCTACAAATAAGAGAAAAAATAACAAACACAAAGGGAAGGAATGCCTGCATTTATTTCAGAACTTCTGGAGTGAACAGGAAAGCAGGATTAAGGCAAGTACTTAAAGCATAGCTAAACTTTCAATAAACTGTACATAAATCATTAGTCCAGTATGTTGTCTTTGTATTCTGATGTTTTAGTTTGTTTTTCCTCTTAGCTCATGTTCGGATAAATTAGCTGTCCTCATGACTTATATATGCAGCGCCCCAGAGTCCTGGTCGTTGCAGTACTGTGGATCCGCCACTATGGGGAGCCATGGTGCGTTCGATGGCACTGAAGGAGTTCCTCTGAGCAGGTATCACAGACACCAATATGTTTCACAGCAGGGCCTCCGGGGGGAGCTAAGGGTTCTATTCATTAGGCCACTCCCCACCATAGTGGGTAAACTGGGGGTCAGGCAGGAAGTTAGAGGAGAAAGCTGACTGGATTGAACGAAGCAACACCTTGTGGCAGAGGGTGTTGTGGAGGAAGAGACAGTAGGGCCTCTGTCAGGGGTGGGATCCTGACAGAGGCTTGGCATTGGAAAGAACGTAACGGGACCGTGCCTGCTCAGCATAGCGGCGGTGCCCTAAGAAAGGACTAGAAGCGAGATAGATTGTGCTGAGTGAGAAACGAGATCAAGCGAAAGGAGAATACCAGTAGGGGTCATGCTGTAAGACCGGAGCAACATCCTACTGAGGCTCACTACCGGTGGCCGGAACGCCGAGGGAGTGGAATAGCATACAGCTTCAAGCCATACTCCAAACAGCGGCAGGGCTGTCAGTTTAAGGCGGGCTGTCTAACACATATCACCTATGAAGTCTTGGGGGGCAATTGCGGGAGAGGGGCGTCTCTAGGGTCCCGGAAGAACTCCAGGCCTACCTGACAAACGGGTGCCGTTCCAACCTGAATAACAGGGCGGGATGGAATACGAGAAGAACATCAAGTAATCGAGTTGTGAGGGAACTTAAGAAACAGACACAACCGTTGTGGGGTACTTTCCGTGAGCACAGCAGGGAAGGACTACAACACACAGCGCTAGAAGGAGGGCACTGATTTCCACCTGTGAGGAGAACTCTGGAGGTGCCATTGGACCGGTCGGACTTGCGCAGCCTGGTGAACCGTATTCTGGACTGAGGACTCAGAGATCTCCAGTAAAGAGGTAAAGAGACTGCAACCTGGTGTCCTCGTTATTTGCCGCGACCTGCACCGCTACACCACCATTAACCCCACTTATTGCATCGGACGTCCCCCACTGACAGACAGGGCCACGGACCGGGCCTAGCCACCGTGATAACCCCAGGACTGAGACTCAGAGGCCCGGCTCTGGGTACCCCTCGGCCCTGCGGCGGTGTGGGGGCGCTCCATATACACTATACATAGAATATAAGGGGAAATACTATTTTCTAACATCTCAAATTCAGAAATACAGTATCAGGATCGATGAAGACTTATATATGTGTTTGTGTGTTCTGCAATATGATTCAGCACAAACATGCTCCCTCCCTCCTCCCCTCTTCATAGACTGTGAAGAATTATGATGTGAAGCATTTAGTGAGCTGTACCCTGAGACAAGCCTGACATTGAAAATTCAGCATAAAGCTATCTAACATATTTTACAAACGTTATACTTATCGTCTGTCCTATTGATTTATGCAAATATTTTTATTTATATCCTAAATTATACAGTGCATAATTCCCTATTCTTGCAAGAATTACAATATACCTTATTTTTTCACAGGACAAAATCATTTTGAGAGCGAATTTACATGATTACAAAATGTCTTAGAAGCATCGTATGAAGTCAGCTGTATTTGAACATTTTACTGTGACTCAAGATAAAAAAAACATTTTGTGTGAGGCCATGTGCACACGTTCAGGATTTTTCGCGTTTTTTTCACGTTTTTTCGCTATAAAAACGTGATAAAAACGCAAAAAAAAACCGCTTACATATGCCTCCTATTATTTACAGGGTATTCCGCGTTTTTTGTGCAAATGTTGCGATTTTTTCCGCAAAAAAATCGCATCGCGGAAAAAAAAGCAACATGTTAATTAAAAATGCGGAATTGCGGGGATTCCGCACACCTAGGAGTGCATTGATCTGCTTACTTCCCGCACAGGGCTGTACACACCATGCGGGAAGTAAGCAGATTATGTGCGGTTGGTACCCAGGGTGGAGGAGAGGAGACTCTCCTCCACGGATTGGGCACCATATAATTGGTAAAAAAAAAAAGAATTAAAATAAAAAATAGTCCTATACTCACCCTTTGATGGACCCCGAAGTGTTCCCGCCTCTCCGGTGCATGCTCTCTCTTCGGTTCCTATAGATGGTGTGGTTCAGGACCTGTGATGACGTCACTGTCTTGTGATTGGTCGCGTGACCGCTCATGTGACTCACGCGACCAATCACAAGCCGCGACGTCATCACAGGTCCTGAACCACACCGGCATCTATAGGAACGGACGCCGCTGAGGAGATTGGCTGTCTGCAGAGGGTGAGTATAACAATTTTTTTAATTATTTTTAAACATTCTTTTACTATAGATGCTGCATAAGCAGCATCTATAGTAACAAGTTGGTCACACTTGTCAAACACTATGTTTGACAAGTGTGACCAACTTGTCAGTCAGTTTTCCAAGCGATGCTACAGATCGCTTGGAAAACTTTAGCATTCTGCAAGCTAATTACGCTTGCAGAATGCTAAAAAACGCAAAAAAACGGGAAAAAACTGCAAAAAAAAAATGTGGATTTCTTGCAGAAAATTTCCGGTTTTCTTCAGGAAATTTCTGCAAGAAATCCGGACATGTGCACATACCCTGATAGTGTAAAAGTGACCCAGATGAAAACAAATGCTGTGATGCCAAAATCAGGCAGTGATAAAATTGCTCCTTCAAGAGCTTCCAATCTAAGAAGACATTTACAACGCTGCCACCCAGAAGTTTACAAAGCTGTGATTGAAAAAGATCACAGCAGCACCAAGAAGCCAGAGACCAGCACTTCCCGCCAGGCAAAGGAGGAGGAAAGAGCGTCTCAAACATCAGTTAAAAGATATTTTGTAAGTGACAGTTACTGTGACAATGACAGAAGATGTGTTTTAAAAGACAGCTCATCGAGCTTATTGTGAAGACAGTGTACCATTATCATTATTTGCACGACCAGCTTTTACACCTCTTAATGAAGAAATGGCCCACAAACTTGGTGTTTCTCTTGAAAGAGAAAGTATTCGAAAATTTGTGATTGAAGAAGCCCTTAACCAAAAGGAAGATCTTAAAAAGACTCAAGAGACACATTGTGTTTCTTTAAATGGATGCCTGCACACGTCACAGAGTGAACTATTTTGCTATCAACGTTCGATATGTTTGTGACACAAAAAATTGTTACTAAGATGCTGGCCGTAAAAAGATACTAACTCTCTTCACAGCAGCCAGTTTTTCCACACCTTAATGGAAAAAGTTCTGCAAGATTATGAACTCAAAAAAGAACAGGTTGTTGCTATTGAAACTGATAATGCTGCAAACATAAGTACAATTGAACTGATGAATGAGAGTAATGAAGGTGAACAGCAGCTAGAAGAACATTTCACATTCAGTATGTTGGAGATGGAAGGCCACAGTCCTGTTCCCATAACGGAGGAACAAACAGATATTACTACAGAAGAACAGCAAAATGATTCTTTACAATTAGATGATCTTGTTGAAGCTGTTTCACACCTCTTTCCTATTCATCACATGTGCTGTGTTGTGCACACGCTGCAGCTGGCAATAAGTGATAGTCTGCAAGAGGGACATGCTGGAACTCTGATTAGCAAAGTGAAGAAATTGGCTGTTGTTGCCTGATCTCCTAAAATTGATTCCATCTTGAAGAGACGTGCTGGAAAAGGGGCAATTGTGGATCAAGCCACTCGGTGGGGCAGCACCTATTTAATGATTGAGCAATTGCTTGAGCTGAAACCCTTCCTTGTAGATATGGCCAACCCACAGGTAACACTACATGAAGGTCAATGGACACAGGTGGCTGAATTGAAGGAATTTCTTCATCACCCATTTACAGTGACTAAAACGTTACAAGCTGAGATTTAACTCCTGGCATTTTTATAAAGGAGTGGAAGAACTTGTTGTTTTGCCTGTCCCAAAGAGGAGGTTTAATTGCAGATGGCATTGCTGCTTCAATGAAACGGAGATACTGCTATTAGAAAATAAAATTCTTCTGGCAGCTGTTTATGTGGACCCGAGTCATTGTACATTGCTGGATGATCAACAGCTTATTAAAGGAAAAGGAAAAGAAGCTTTGATTGAGGTAGCAGTTAGGATGAGTAGGCTATAGAACGGCCAAGAGGACTCTGGTCCTGCCAGTGCACTGCTGCCGTTCCTTCATCATCAGAAGAGGAGTTTGATTTCGACAAGTATTTGGACGACATCGAGCAGGCAAAGCGTTGCCGCAGGAAAAATATTCCACTCCCGTAGAAAACAGATTGACCATATTTCGGCAACATTTTTCACTTGCTCTCAAAGTAGAAGAGTTCAATCTTTCATCAAAACTGACTGTGCACGAGGCAATTCCTTTATACCCTGAATAGAGAGGTCGCCCAAGTTAGTGTAGAGAGGTTGTTCTCTAGCCTTAAAAAAAAAAAAATGTTAGGTCAGAATTGTGGTCATTTATAAAGGAGGATCTGATGGAGAACAAATTCATAGACTGCACAAATGTTATTCAGTAATTTTTTACACTGCAGAGAGTATAATAAATTGTAAATATGAAAGTTTTTTGTCGTAAAGTTGTATTCCAATAAATATATTGTATGTTCTATCTAAATGGCTTGATTATTGTATCATAATAATGATTAAAAGCCTGATGTTAATTTTTTACCACAGTAAATTTGTCACTTAAACATGAACCATGTATGAGGGAGTTGGAGTCGGAGATTTAGCCAAAAAAATAAAAAAGTTATAGCCGTCAGAATAAAGCGATGCAAAAATAATTATTTTTTATATATAATAGTTTTTATTGTATAAAAGCGCCAAAACATTTAAAAAATGATATAAATGAGGTATCGCTGTCATCGTACTGACCCGATGAATATAACTGCTTTATCAATTTTACCAGACGTGGAACAGTGTAAACGACCACCCCCCTCAAAAAAAAGAAGAAATTCATGAATTGCTGGTATTTGTTCATTCTGCCTTACAAAAATCGGAATAAAAAGCGATCAAAAAATGTCATATGCCTGAAAATGGTACCAATAAAAAGTCAACTCGTCCCGCAAAAAACAAGACCTCACATGACTCAGTGGGCCTAAATATGGGAAAATTATAGCTCTCAAAATGTGGTGATGGAAAAACTATTTTGTTGCATTAAAAAGCGTCTTTTAGTGTGTGACAGCTGCCAAACATTAAAAAACGCTATAAAACCCTGTTATAAATAGTAAATCAAACCCCTCTTTATCACCCCCTTAGTTAGGAAAAAATAATAAAATAAAAAGTGTATTTACTTCCATTTTCTGGTTAGGGTTGGGGCTAAAGTTAGGATTACGGTTAGGATTAGGCTTAGGGGTGTGTTAGGTTTAGGTTTGTGGTTATGGTTAGGGTTGGGATTAGGGTTAGGGGTGTGTTAGGTTTAGATTTATGGTTAGGGTTATGGTTAGGGGTGTGTTGGAGTTACAATTGGGGTGGTTTCCACTGTTTAGGCACATCAGGGGCTCTCCAAACGCGACATGGCGTCCGATCTCAACTCCAGCCAATTTTGCGTTGAAAGTGTCAAACTGCGCTCCTTCCCTTCCGATCTCTGCTATACGCCCAGACAGTGGTTTACCCCTGCATATGGGTATCGGCGTACTCGGGACAAATTGCACAACAACTTTTGGGGTCCAATTTCTCCTGTTACCCTTGGGAAAATTAAAAAAAAAAATTGGGGACTAAAAGATCATGTTTGTGGAAAAAATGATTTTTTTTTTTTTTTTTATTTTCACTCCCGGGCACTATAAACTTTAGTGAAACACTTTAGGGTTCAAAGTTCTCACCACACATCTAGATAAGTTCCTTGGGGGTGTTGTTTTCAAAATGGTGTCACTTGTGGGGGGTTTCCACTGTTTAGGCATATCAGGAGCTCTCCAAAGGTGACATGACGCCCGCAGACCATTCCATCAAAGTCTGCGATCCAAAATGTCACTACTTCCCTTCCGAGCCCCGACGTGTGCCCATAGAGTAGTTTTCTCTCACATATGGGGTATCGGCGTACTCAAGACAAATTGCGCAATTACTTTTGGGGTCCTGTTACCCTTGGGAAAATTTAAGATTGGGAATGAAAAGATCATTTTTGTGGAAAAAAATATTATTATTTTTTTTTTATTTTAAGGCTCTACATTATAAACGTCTGTAAAGCCCTTGGAGTTCAAAGTTCTCACCACACATCTACAGAAGTTCTTTGCGGGGGTCTAATTTCCAAAATGGTGTCACTTGTGGGGGGTTTCCACTGTTTAGGCACATCAGGGGCTCTCCAAACGCGACATGGCGTCCAATCTCAATTCCAGCCAATTTTGCGTTGAGAAAGTCAAACGGTGCTCCTTCCCTTCCGAGCTCTGCCATGCGACCAAACTGTGGTTCCCACATATGTATCGGCGTACTCAGGATAACTTTTGGGGTCCAATTGCTCCTGTTACCCTTGGGAAAATAAAAAAAAACTTGGATCTGAAGTAATTTTTTTGTGAAAAAAGTTAAATGTGTTTTTTTTTTTTTTTTAACATTCCAAAAATTCCTGTGAAGCACCAGAAGGGTTAATAAACTTCTTGAATGTGCTTTTGCTCACCTCGAGGTGTGCAGTTTTTAGAATGGTGTCACTTTTGGGTATTTTCTATCATATAGACCCCTCAAGGTAATTTCAAATGTGATGTGGTCCCTAAAAAAAAAAAATGGTGTTGTAAAAATGATATCCCTAATGAACTTTTAACCCTTATAACTCCCTAACAAAAATACATTTTGGTTCCAAAATTGTGCTGATGTAAAGTAGACATGTGGAAAATGTTACTTATTAAGTACTTTATGTGACATATCTGTGTGATTAAAGGGCATGAAAATTCAAAGTTGGAAAATTGTGAGATTTTCAAACTTTTTGCCAAATTTCCGTTTTTCACAAATATACGCAAGTCTTATAAAAATAAATTTTACCACTATCATGAAGTACAGTATGTCACGTGAAAACAGTGTCAGAATCACCGGGATCCATGGAAGCGTTCCAGAGTTATTACCTCATAAAGGGACAGTGGTCAGAATTGTAAAAAATTGGCCCGGTCATTAACATGCAAACCACCCTTGGGGGTAAATGGATTAAGGTCCTAGCAATTTTCTGGATCGACTGACCTCCATGTCTTAAAGTAGTGGACTATCTTTTTTTTTTTATTTACTTAGTTGAGTGGTTCTTCCTAAATTTTGGGTTTGAATAGTAGTGGAATAAGGCTCAGCCCTGTGTGGAACTGTGTTCCATCACTACCTCTGCAAAACACACCTGATGGTCGCAAACTCTTTTCTGAAGGTTAGTGATTCCTCAAATGAACTCTTGACAAGGCATACCTGCTCATTGGAAGCCATTACAGGTGAAATGTCTAAGGTTTAACACATTTTGTTTTGTTTCACTTGTTTCTTTACCATTTGTTTCTATATGTTAGTTTGTGGTATTGCTACTTTCAGTCTGAATCTACAATATACACATTCCATTACAGGGAATCTGTCACCCCCTGGACGAATTCAGGCTATTACTATGGGCATACAGGTAACAGTATAGTTAAACAAGTCTTGTCTGTATGCCTCGTAGCTGTGGTGTTGATGTTAAGAAAAAAGCATTTTTTACCCCTTCACGACATGTGCCGTACATGTACTGCGCTCCTCTTTTGATGTGGGCTCCGGCGCTGAGCCCACATCTTTCCTGACGTGTGCTTCTAACAGCCGCAGGTGGAATCATGATCCACCTGTGGCTTTTAACCTGTTAAATGCCGCTGTCAATCTCTGACAACCTTGCGCTTCCAGGAAGCTCGTCGGAAATCACTCCCATCGGTGACCCTGTCACGAGAACGCGGGTCAACGATGGGTTGGCATGACAGCCAGATGTCTCCAGCAGACCTCTATGGTTAGTGACAAAAAAAGTCAAAACCCCAGAATTACTTTTTTTGGTTGCTGAAAAATTGCATTAAAATACAATTATGGGCGATCAAAAGATTGTATCTACACCAAAATGGTATCATTAAAAACGTCAGCTCAACACGCAAACAATAAACCCTCACCCGGGCCCCAGTTCCTGAAAAATGGAGACGCTACGTGTCTCGGAAAATGACACACATTTTTTTTTTTTTTACCAACCTTTGGATTTTTTTTTCCACCACTTAAATAACAAAGAACCTATACATGTTTGGTGTCTGTAAACTCGTAATGACCTTGTTAATCATAATGGCAGGTCAGTTTTCTTTTCGCATTTGGTGAACACGGTAAAATAACAAATCCAAAAAAAAGTTGTGGAATTGCACTTTTTTTGCAATTTCACCGCACTTGGAATTTTTTTCCCCATGTTCTAGTACACGACATGTTAAAACCAATGGTGTAGTTCAAAAGTATAACTCGTCCCTCACATGGCCATATTGACGGAAAAATAAAAAAGTTATGGCTCTGGGAAGACGGGAAGCGAAAAACAAACGCAAAAACGTAAAAGGGCTCCGTCATGAAGGGGTTAATGATTTATTCCGGGCTCAGGGGCATGCGATGCCTGGAAGAAATCCCTGCCTCCCGATGACTTTATTGTAATAGCACCCCCATCTCATGCACGTCACACTGACCTGTGACATTCAGTTACAGCACTGTAATCCCGCATGCACTGTCCACTTGTGCGGTTAGGTGAACCTTACCCGCCCTTCTTCTGCACGGGCGAGTCTCTTCTACTGCACATTACCTGTATGCCCATAGTAATTGCTTACATTTGTCCTGGGGGTGACAGATTTCCTCTAATGGTGAAGAGAATTGGTGTGCAGGCAGAAGCGGGGGATGAGCCTCTGGAACATCTAGTTAGGAATATTAACCACACACTCATATTTCAGATGTAAATTCTTTTATTTCAAAACCACGCACAGGTAAGCAGACATTAGTTCAGAAAACAATTTAAGGTGCTGGGTATCAAAATGATAGCAATTAGCGTTGCAACCAAATCCTGGCTCTTACTCACACAGTTGCTCTCAGTAGCTTGTCCTTGTAGAGGCTGTAAAGACACTTGTGGCCCCTGCTGGGGAGAGGTAGTAGGTATAACCTTGAGAGTGTAGAGCCCTCCCTCGCCTTCTGACGTTTATGCCCAGATTAACAACATATCTGCAGGTTAATAACATGTTTTCTGGTGACCGATTTGAACATCTTAGAAGAAATTGCAAAGATGAAATCATGCCACAATGATTCTTGTGAATGCCTGGGGTCCTAGCACTTGAAAGGAACCATCAGGTCTGCTTTACTTAGGATAGAACATAATATGCAGAAATTGTCAAACAAGAATAGTTTTTGCAAACAACTAACAATGACAACTCCCCACTAAAGGGAACAGCGTATATTTACATCGCCTTCCAATAATGCATATTGTAAATACTAACTTATACAGCTAGTCACCATGGTAACACATAATGTAACAGTAATCTGTACCATTGGTGACACAGACCCTTAGGGCCTATCATCAAGTATATATAGCTAATACAGAACAAATGATGATATATGGTCCGACAAAGTATAATGCAAAAATATCAACTTTATTAGGTGATAATAAAAACCAAGTGAAAGGAGGGACAATTAGTGACACTACAACAGTAATACTGTATAGGTAACGGGGCGCGTGCCCAGGAGGAACCGTCCACTGAAAAGATAGTGATATATTAATATACCGGCTATAGAAAAAATCAGCAAAAGTGGAAACAAAAAATAAAAAACAAAATATACATAACAGAAATATGCCTATAAGCAAAAATAGCCATGTGGGAAACTGCACTGCGGACAGCCTTTAAGCAACACCTATGCGCTGATAGTGGAAGTATAAATACCATAACACGGCCACAAAAAAGGCACCCATCCACTATCACAAGCTAAAGACACGTGCAAGGAGTATTAGCAATGTATGAATTATCGCTGCCGCAGAGTACCCACCGGGCGGAGGCGCGTCCCCAGGAGTCTCAGTCCTCTGTGCGGTTACTCTGCGGCAGCGATAATTCATACATTGCTTATACTGGCAGCCCTGGAGTATCCAGTATCCAACCAAGACTCCATACCTTTCCAAATTTGCAAATCGAGTTACGTGTATGATGGGCTCCTTTTTCCAACCAGATTATTTATCCTTCGTAGTAATTCTCCCATACATGGAGATTGTTTCTAAGGCTAGGTTCACATTGCGTTAGGGCAATCTGTTAAGCGCATAGCGCTAGCGGATTGCGCTAACGCAATGTATCTATAGGGATCGCGTTTGCCGATCCTGCTAGTCCAGATCCCCGATCTGCGCTAGCGAGGAACGGACCTCGGGCGCAAGCAGCGTCCGAGGTCCGTCAGAAAATGACGGCACATCGCTAGCGCGTGCCGAAAATGGCATGCGCTAGCGATGCGCTAGAGAGCAGATTCACATTGCCGTCAATGGGTGCGCTAACGGACCCGTTACATGGCGTTAATTGCGACAATTTCGCCATGCAACGCAGTCCGTTAGCGTTAACCCATTAACGCAATGTGAACCTAGCCTAACCAATGAAATGCAAGAAGTTTACATGCTTGAAATAAGATGAGAGATACCTGGGAATGGGGCAAGTCGGGATCCACTCATCTTCAGATAATCCCAATATACATGTATACAGGGATCTGTTAACAATTTCAGTTCATACAACCTTTCTATCAAGGAGATGACCTTGTTCCAAAATGGGCCTATGTGTCTACATTCCTTCATCATATGTATCAAATGATATCCTAGGAATCTTATGTAAAAAAAAAAAAAAAGCAACAACTTGGAGCTCTGTGTACTCTGAATTACTGTCTTTTTCGGACTACAAGATCCACCTAGGTTTTAGTGGAGAAAAATAGAAAAAAATATTGAATAAAAAAAAAAGTAATGACACACTGTTATAGGGGTGGGAGGGTAATCTGCCCCCTCACCCCCATTCTGGTATACATTACCCCTCACCCCCATCCTGGTATATATGGCCTCCTCATCCCCATCATGGTATACATAGCCCCCCTCATGCTGCACACATGAAAAAAAATTCTGCTTGCCTTCCCTCCGCTACCTCGCAGTGCTGCGTCCTATGCTGATTCCAGTAGCTGATTTCAGCGTGTAGCGGTGCGTGGGGACTGAGAGCAGTGAATATTCCCGCAGCTGACCTCGGTGTGTGAGGGCGCACAGCAGTGACGTCATTTCGCATTACAGCCGCTGAGGGAGCACACTGTCCCTGCGCACTGAAAAGAATAGGGAGCTAGTGCTGAGCATATGGCAGAATTGACAAGACGCATGTTCAGTACAGCTGACACCACTCCAGCCCCTGAAATGGACATCACTGATGACTCACCGTTTCAGGGTGGGCACAGGGACTGCGGCAGTGACCGCCACCTCTGCCCCCGATGACATCTCATTTGAGTATCCCAGCATGCACTTGGGATTCTCAAACAAAAAGGTAATCAAAACGGAAATAGGTAAAAAAGAGTAGAGAGGGAACGATAGGGTCTTTTAAATTAGAGTATATTAGAGAACCAATTAGATTATTACATTCAATAGACATTTAGGATTAAAATCAATATTAGTTTAGAACCACCTCTATAAGAAAGGCATAATTTAGTGTTGACAGTTTAACCCCTTTCTGCCATTTGACGTACTATCCCGTCGAGGTGACCTGGGACTTAATTCTGAGGGACGGGATTGTACGTCTTGGGCGCTCATGGGGGCAGTGCAACCGATCGCCGCCGGGTGTCAGCTGATTATTACAGCTGACATCCGGCGCTATATCTAAATAAAAAACAATAAAAGTACACATATTTAGAATTGCCACGTCCGTAAGGACCCGACCTATAAAACTGTCCCACTAGTTAACACCTTCAGTGAACACCGTGTAAAAGGAAAAAAAATAAATGAGGCAAAAACGCTTTATTATCATACCGCCGAACAAAAAGTGGAATAACACACGATTAAAAAGACGGATATAAATAAACATGGTACTGCTGAAAACGTCATCTTGTCCCGCAAGAAACGAGCCACCATACAGCATCATCAGCGAAAAAATAAAAAAGTTATAGTCCACAGAATAAACCGATGCAAAAAATAATTTTTTATATAAAATAGTTTTTATCTTATAAAAGCACCAAAACATTAAAAAAATGACATAAATGAGGTATCGCTGTAATCGTACTGACCCGAAGAATAAAACTGCTTTATCAATTTTACCAAACGTGGAACGGTATAAACGCGCCCCCCCTTCCCCACCTAAAAAAAAATTCAGGAATTGCTGGTTTTTGGTCAAAAAAGCGATCAAAAAGTCACGTACCCAAAAATGGTACAAATACAGACGTCAACTCGTCCCGCAAAAAACAAGACCCTCACATGACACTGTGGACCAAAATATGGAAAAATTATAGCTCTCAAAATGTGGAGACGCAAAAACTATTTTTTGCAATAAAAAGCGTCTTAGGCCATGTTCACACAGTGCGTTTTTTACCGCGGAACCGCAGCGGTTTTGCAGCTTTTTTTCCATGCAGGGTACAGTACAATGTACCCTATGGAAAACAGGAACCACTGTGCACATGATCCTGAATTTCAAAAAAAAAGCCGCGCTGAATAGCTGCGGGAAAAAAGGAGCATGTCACTTCTTTGTCTGAAACAGCAGCGGTTCTGCACCCATAGACCTCCATTGTGAGGTCAAACCCGCAGTAAAACCCGCAGATCAAAAATATATCTGCGGGTTTTATTGCGGTTTGTGGTGCAGAACCGCTGCAGCAGGAAGCGGCCGGAAGTGCGTGGGCGGAAGTGCTTGGGCGGAGAGACATGGAGGCATACCGTCGCATGGGGATCGTGTCGGCCGTTTGATTTGGTATGTGTGTGTGTGTGTGTGTGTGTGTGTGTGTGTCCCCATGCGACGCTAGTGCCACCATTGTGCTAAGTCGCCGTATGGGACTACTACTCCCATCCGGTATTAGGATGGGAGAGTTGTCCCTGTGTCCGGCGACTTAGCACAGTTGTAAAGTTATACAAAACACACACAATGCACATACATGACACACAGTACATACAACATATAACACAGAGTATATACTCACCAACAGCACACTGGTAGGCGAAGCCCTCGATCCCCTAGAAAAAAATCCCAAAATAAAAAATCAAATTCATACTCCCTGTCCGCAGAATCCATAAAACGAGTGTCCCACGCCGATCGGCTGCTCTCCAGCGATACACTGCCAGGAGCGAAGCTCCTAGCAGTGTATCGCGTACTGTTCCGGAGTTCAATGGCTCCGGCGTCTCGGTTAACGGCAGTACAGCTGCGTTGAACTTTCCCACGCAGCACTGCCGTTAAGCGAGAGTGCCGGGGTCAATGATCGCCGGTAAACTCGCTCGCGCATGCGCAGTGACACACCGACAGGAACTATGGCTCCTGTCAGTGTGTTATACGTTATACATATGTGTGATACGTGGCACTGAAATACGTGATACGTGGCACTGAAATACGTGATACGTGGCACTTAAATACGTGATATGTGGCACTTAAATACGTGGCACTTAAATACGTGATACGTGGCACTGAAATACGTGGCACTGAAATACGTGGCACTGAAATACGTGGCACTTAAATACGTGGCACTTAAATATGTGATGCGTGGCACTGAAATACGTGATATGTGGCACTTAAATACGTGGCACTTAAATACGTGGCAGTTAAATACGTGGCACTTAAATACGTGGCACTTAAATACGTGGCACTTAAATACGTGGCACTTAAATACGTGGCACTTAAATACGTGATACGTGGCACTGAAATACGTGATATGTGGCACTTAAATATGTGGCACTTAAATATGTGGCACTTAAATACGTGGCACTGAAATACGTAGCACTGAAATACGTGATACGTGGCACTTAAATACGTGGCACTTAAATATGTGGCACTTAAATATGTGATACGTGGCACTTAAATACGTGGCACTTAAATACGTGGCACTTAAATACGTGGCACTTAAATACGTGGCACTTAAATACGTGGCACTTAAATACGTGGCACTTAAATACGTGGCACTTAAATACGTGGCACTTAGGCTATGTTCACATTTGCGTTGTGCGCCGCAGCGTCGGCGCCGCAACACACAACGCAAACAAAAACGCAGCAAAACGCATGCACAACGCTGCGTTTTGCGCCGCATGCGTCCTTTTTTTGATTGATTTTGGACGCAGCAAAAATGCAACTTGCTGCGTCCTCTGCGCCCGGATGCGTGCGCTGCAGTGACGCATGCGGCGCAAAACGCAAGTGCGACGCATGTCCATGCGCCCCCATGTTAAATATAGGGGCGCATGACGCATTCGGCAACGCTGCGGCGCCCGATGCTGCGGCGCAGACCGCAAATGTGAACGTAGACTTAAATAGCTGGATAGAGCTGGATCCGCGGGCTGTGATCTGGCCTACGCTCAGCACTCTGCGGAGCGCTGTCATTCAAAACACGTCCACTCATTTTCGTGTTTAGTCCCAAAATGGAGGATGGAAGAAGAAAAGGGTTGGACAAGGAAATGACATCATTTCTTTTTTTTTTTTCCCCCACTGCAGTTAAAGCTTTATTTGTGTCAAACACAGACAATCTGCAGAGAAAACTGCATAAAAAAACGCACTAAAAACCGCATCAAAAAACGCACCAAAAACCGCACCTGCGTTTTCTGACGAGAGCTGCGGTTTTTAGTCCTGAAAAAAAGGAGGGAAATCAGGAACGTGTGAACATACCCTTAGGGTATATGCACCCTTGGTAAAATAAAACAAATTGGAGCTGAAGTGAATTTTTTATGAAAAAAAGTTAAATGTTCATTTTTTGTTAAACATTCCTAAAATTCCTGTGAAACACCTGAAGGGTTAATAAACTTCTTGAATGTGGTTTTGCGCCCCTTGAGGGGTGCAGTTTTTAGAATGGTGTCACACTTGGGTATTTTCTATCATATAGACCCCTCAAAATGACTTCATATGTGACGTGGTCCCTAAAAAAATGGTGGTGTAAAAATGAGAAATTGCTGGTCAACTTTTAACCCTTATAACTCCCTAACAAAAAAAAATTGTGGTTCCAAAATTGTGCTGATGTAAAGTAGACATGTGGGAAATGTTATTTATTAAGTATTTTGTGTGACATATCTCGACGATTTAACGGCATAAAAATTCAAAGTTGGAAAATTGCGAAATTTTTCTCCAAATTTCCGTTTTTTTCACAAATAGTTAATATCAAACAAATGTTACCACTAACATGAAGTACAAAATGTCACGAGAAAACATTGTCAGAATCACCGGGATCCGTTGAAGCGTTCCAGAGATATAACATCATAAAGGGACAGTGCTCAGAATTGTAAAAATTGGCCCGGTCATTAACATGCAAACCACCCTTGGGGGTTAAAAACCTAATTATACTCAAATCACTTTGTTAGTTTATTTCAAAGCTTAAGGGGATCCTATCTATTTTGGCTGTTACTTTTCAGAGAAGATTTTACTGTTCTGTCAAGTGGAGAGCTTTAATCAATTTTTATCTCATGAAATCTGATTTTGTAGAATAACATGGAAGAATTTCCTCCATATTTTCCAAATGAAACCTCCTCCGTGCAGTAGAATGACGCAGGTATCGCCAACTTCCTCATTCATCTTGATAGCATTCCACGTGCGCTGCCATTTCTTTTCTGATTTATTACAGACCAGTTTCACCTTTACTTACAGCAAATAGATCAGGAAAAGTCCTCCAATAATGTGTGTGAAGGATTTTCCATAATGGCACTCCGCTTTACCTTTTAGTAGTGGCTGTGATTGGTGTTGCTTCTCAGTCCTACTCTAATGAGGCATAGCTGTAACACACTAATTAAGAGCGTAATGTGGTCACAGGCGTGCAGATGCTCTTTCAGACAGCGGATCAACCTGAATTCCAAGAGTTGTCCCCCACTAATTTAATTTTCTTGGATTTTCTAAAGAATAGGTCATCGATTTTAAGTGATAACTGCATTGTGAGATGTGGGCAATGTCATGTAGATGACTCCTATGATGCCTTACCAGATGTGACCTGTTATTACCTAATGTGCTCTCTTCTACCATTGCATTCATCGCTGACACAGATGCCCTCAAATTTCACAGGATGTACACAGCACTATCTTTACAGCACTGGTCCATCCCACACCAATGAAGTAGAGTAGACGAAGTTCAGACTTTCCATAACGCTTCCTAGAACTTTGCAGTGGCCAGGTTGGAAATAAAGACTGGGTAGTGATCTCAGACTCTGGCATCAGAAGAAAGAGGCATATTCGGTTTAGTGACTAACGTATAGTCCCATCAAAGTTTTCATCTTAATATATTGCAGTCATCATATTTTATAGCACTGTGTACTTACAATTGCTCATTTTGCCTTTCTACCCAACTCATTCTTATCTATTCCTTGCTCTACAGTATGTAGAAACTGGAAGTCTATCTTCCCTTCATGAGTCATCCCTCTCTTTTTTTACTCTTGAACGAGCTGCTCTGCCCCTCCCCCCTAAGAAAATGGTGCAAAAACTAAGAGAATGGATATGCTACAGATTTCAAAAAGCACAATTATGATTAAAATTTGATTGATTAGAAAAAGCAAAATGTGTATGAGCCCTATGTGACTACAGATTGTGCCCATTGTAAAGATTCCCTTCTATTTCCAGCACTGACTGCAAGTATGCGGTTTCCCATAGTTGTGGTCATGCTTGCGGTTTATTGCTCAAACATTTTAAAATATTTTAATATATATTTACCTTGTAATGTCTTCACATCCTGTGCCGTCCAGATGTGTCCGGATCCCAGAATTCCAAGCGGCAGAAGTTCACCGACCTCCATACTGGGACACCCAAGTGATGCGTGTCTCAATATGGAAACTGCTGGTGGTACCAGCCTCTTGTGCGGTACCACCAGCAGAACACCGTCGCACCACACACACACTGTATATGCCGTACGCAACACACACACGCGCACTGTATACGCCGTACGCACCACCACACACACACACACACACACACACACACACACACACACACACACACACACACACTGTAAATGCCGTACGCTCCACACACACTGTATATGCCGTACGCACCACACTCACTGTATATGCCGTACGCACCACACACTGTATATGCTGTATGCACCACACACACTATATGTGCCGTACGCACCACACACACTGTATACGCCATACGCACCACACACAAAAACTGTATATGCCGTACGCAACACACATACATACATACACACACACACACACACACACACTGTATATGCCGTACCCTCCACACACACTGTATATGCCGTACGCACCACACACACTGTATATGCCGTACGCTCCACACACACGCGCGCTGTATACGCCGTACGCACCACACACACACTGTATATGCCGTACGCACCACACACACTGTATATGCCGTACGCACCACACACACTGTATATTCCATACGCACCACACACTGTATATGCTGTACGCACCACACACACACTGTGCCGTACGCAGCACACACACACTGTATACGCCGTACGTACCACACACAAAAACTGTATATGCCGTACGCAACACACACACTGTATATGCCGTACGCACCACACACACTCACTATATACCCCATACGCACCACACACACACACACACACACACACACACACACACACACACACACACACACACACTGTATACGCCACAGACACTCACACTGTATACACCGTACGCAGCACCACACACACACTGTATATTACGTACGCACCACACACACTGTATACACCGTACGCACCACACACACAGTATACGCCACAGACACACACTGTATACACCGTACGCACCACCACACACACACACACACACACACACTGTATATGCCATACGCACCACACACACACTGTATACACCGTACGCACTACCACACACACACACTGTATATGCCGTACGCACCACCACACACACACACTGTATACGCCGTACGCAACCTCTTGTGCGGTACCACCAGGGGAACACTGTCGCGAACACGCCGCCGGGATCAGCCGAATAATTCGCTGACCGCTGCCATCTTCGTACAGGAGGAGCGCATACGCAGTTTTAATGTGACCGCCGCTATCTGTCTGCACAAAGATGGCAGCGGTCTGAGACAGCAGATGGAGGAAAGAAACCGAGCACAGGGGGGGAGACAACTCAAACGGGACAGCACATAAGGGGAGAACAGCACAGGAAGGAGAGAGACAGCAGACAAAGGGGGATAGCACATGGGGTAGACAGGTCAAAGTAGAGAGAACAGACGGGAGAAGTCAGCACATGGGAAAAGAGACAGTGGATAGGTGGGTGAGCACATGGGGGGGGGATTCCCAACGCTGCAAAGCCTGCCCCCATTACCGCCCTCCTGATGCGATAGCATCGGGCCTCCATCTATTGTGTAAATAAAACCTATAAATGTAGTATTTGCATAATTGTACTGCCTGCAGAATAATAATGTTAATGTGTCGGTTATACTTTCCAGGAACTGCAATGAGGTAAACCCAAAATATTGCATAATTGCTGTTCTTTTCATTTTAATTTTTTTAGATTTATCCTCAAAAATGTATTCACGTTTTCTAATAGATTATATAAAACCCCAAATCACGCCATTAAAAATGTGTTTGTCACCCAAATAATCAATTCTCCTTATAAGGCTACATTGTCTATGAAAAAAAAAAAGGATATAAAAAAACTAAGTTTTACGTCTGATGGTACTAAAGGAGTTCACCTGACCAGGTATCACAGTCACACACTACACTTCACACTCCAGTCCACCAGGGGGAGCAAAGGTTCTATTTACTAGGCCACTCCTCACACACGGGTAAAACTGGTGGGTTGGATAGGAAGTTAGTCAGAAGCTGCCTGGGTTAGACCCAGAGAGGACCTGTCAGGCAGACAGGGGGAGAAGGAGGAACATCTGAGCTGCAGACAGAGGGTCCCTGTCAGGGGTGGGATCCTGACAGAGGCCAAGCACGAGATATAACGTACGGAGCTGTGCCTGCACTTCATTGCGGCAGCATCCTAAGAAAGGACACGAAGCGAAGTATATTGTGGAGAGTGAGAAACGAAGTCACAGCACAAGGAGATAATACCGGGAGGAGTTCTGCCTCAAGATCGGCAGCCTCCTTTTGAGGCGCGTAGCCGGTGGCCGGAACACCGAGGGAGTAATAGGCTCTACTCATTACTTCAGAGACCGGCAGGACAGTTGATTCCAAGTTGGCTGCCCGACCTTAATACCTATGAAGACACGGAGGCAAATTGTGGGAGAGGGGCGTCTCTAGGGTCCCTATAAAATAGCTCCAGGCCTACCCCGTCATACGGGTTGTCCTATCCATATCATCTGGGGGACAGAGAGAGAGAGAACATCAGAAACATCCACGAAAGTTGTGAGGACTATCTCGTGGTGCTCAGCAGGGAGGTACTACAACACACAGGTGCAAGTAGGAAGGCTACTGATTTCCACCTGGATAAGGTAACTCTGGATGTGCCTTCGGACTGGCCAGACTCAGCCTGCCCTGTGAACAGTACTCTGGATTGTGGACTCTGAAGTCTTCAGTAAAAGGTAAAGAGACTGCAACCTTTGTGTCCTCGTTATTCACCGCGCCTTACGATGTCCACCATCACCACCTACACATCTGGGAAACCCTGGGGAACATACTTCACCTGTGTGAAGGTATACCATCTAGCTGCCATTCCATCACCCCAGCGGACCCCTAGCAGCGTTGGTCATCCTGACCGAATATCACAGGTGGCGTCACGAACACCGTACAAATAACTACCCCTTTAAGTGGACGCCCCTCAGAAGGGCCACGGACCGGGTCGGGCCACCGTGACATCCCCAGAACCGAGAGAGATAGGCCCGGTACCGAGTATCCCATTGTCCTTACACGTGGGGGCGATCCAGAAAAATGAGCATGTTCATTAATTTTGCGGATTTTCTGCGTTTTTCCCGCAATTCTATGCATCTGGGGGAAAAATGCGTCAAAAAACGCGAAAAAAAACGCATTGGTTTTTTGGCAGAAATGTCCGTTTTTTTGTCAGGAAAATTTCTGCAAGAAATCCTGACGTGTGCACATACCCTAAGGCCTCTTTCACATTTCCGTTGGTACGGGGCCGTCGCAAACCGTTGGCCCGACGTAGCGACAGACGTAGTGCAAAATTGTGCACAACGTGGGCAGCGGATGCAGTTTTCTGACGCATCCGCTGCCCATTCTGAAGTCCGGGGAGGAGGGGGCGGAGTTCCGGCCGTGCATGCGCCGTCGGAAATGGCGGATCCGACGGTCGAAAAAACGTTCTCTTGAACGTTTTTTTAACACGACGGTCCGCAAAAACACGACGCATCCGATGCACGATGGATGCGACGTGTGGCCATCCGTCGCAATCCGTCAATAAAAGTCTGTGGCAAAAAAACGCATCCTGCGGGCACATTTGCAGGATAAGTTTTTTTTTACCAAAATGACGGATGGCAAAAAACGGAAGTGTGAAAGAGGCCTAAGATCCTAGATTACAATTACGTTATATATCTTCTGTGTGATGGCAAACCGGTGTAAGTGCGACAGTCCTCCAAAGTTTGATATACATTGGATACCTGGATGGAAGTTTTTTTTACATGCATTTCCCATATAATGTAAGCCCCCAAAGGCAGGTTTCTCGCCCCTCTGTATCAGTCTGTCATTTAGTTTGCTTACTGTAAGTGATATCTGTAATTTGTATGTAACCCCTTCTCATGTACAGCACCATGGAATCAATGGTGCTATATAAATAAATAATTATATTCATGTTTTGTACCTCTGCTCACAAAGCTCTAATCACAGTTCCATGTTCTCATTAAGAGGCATGCATGCATGCGAGTCATTTTTGTAATCGCCTTCTTCTCTTCCCTCTGACATATGGCAGTGGTAATTAGGTGTTCACCTGCTGTGTGCAGACCCTTTAACCCCTGTTTCCTGGAAACCATGTATTGGACATAGACAAGAACTGGTTTGCTGCCAAGCTGTTGTCCTCATTTGTGGTTTATTTTGAACTGTACAACCCTGGAGACCATTGTCCTAGAAATTAGTTGTTAACCGTGTACTCCCAGTCAAGAGCTAGAGGGAGAGACAAACGAACAAAATATATATAATATATTCTAATAAATTCTACAGTGTGTGTGTATATACGCGCGCGCACGTTTTTGCTTTTGGGTCATTCCATATCAAGTGATCCAAATATGAATATTTTTTTTTACCTGACGTCTTTAGTTTTTTTTTATTTTTTGTTTTTATGAAGTTCAACTTTAGTTAATTACAATTTAAATTTTAGAATTTTTTTCTTCATCAGTTAATTTTTTACAGATTTTTAAAGTTTTAAAAAAGCGCAGATTTTGGCCTGGTATGGCTTTACATTTTTTATCATATCTCGGGCTATAATTAAGATATAGAGATGGGAGAGGCATCATTTTTCTCAGAACGGTACCGGCTTTCATTTGATATGTCACAAGACTATGTTTCTTTATATTTTGTTTTGGTGAAATCAAATTAAACATTTTGATGCGCAATTCTGAAAAAAACGTATGTTTTAAAATTGTGAAAACATGCATGTGTGTTACTTGTGTCCTTGCTTATATTTGTACAGGGATTCAACTTGGGACCTATCAAATTTGTAATTTTTTTTTAAGCCTTGAATCATCTGATTTTATGTTTGTGTGAGTTTCTTCCCTTTTTCTTTTCAAATTACAACTTATTGCATTCAACATTAATATGTAACAATAAAGAAACGCAAAAAACAAATACCGAATTGCCAGAATAAATTCATCTTAATCATCATAACACAACTTGCTCAGCATTTTCAACCTGAATTCATTGAACAAGCCAAAAGAAAAAACGTGATCATATCCTCAAGTGTGATTTTCCAAATACAGTCTGATCCTAATTATATGTTAAAAACCAGATTAAAAGAACCAATATTTTTACCACCTATTTATACATGGAACAATTTTTTTCTACTATATCACTAAACATGTCATTTCTGAAGTGTTTAAGAAGAATAGTCCAGTAGTTAAATCCTCGTACTATAAAATATGAACTAATCAAACAATTATTAGTAGGTTTTTACACTGGCCTGTTATCATCAATGTGTCCCTTCTGGAGGATGAAATGTCATCTTGCCCATAAGCGCTCACTAGCAATGGCCGTTTCCTTCTGTGTCAGAGTATGTGCGGCCTGTCATGGTGCTCGGCTCCACCTGAGTTATATCTGATTTTTGTTCACTTTTACAATGTCTGATTTTCTTGGATACACAAAGGACGGCGCTGCACCAGAAGGTGCAGAAAAGTCACTTCTACGTCTTCATTTTCACAATGTTTGGAGAGTCCAGTAGCCGCCAGCAGCACCGATCATATTCACAGGCCACGTAACCAGTTGTGTCATCCATTGCCGATCTTGTGCCGCCTTCTACCACGTCATGGACGTCACTGTCTTTATTTCCACTACATGGGATGACAGTCCGGTATTGCTGAGTCCCTGTGATGGGTTCTGCTTCCTGTAACCGATATAACAAACTCTCCTCCTCCTCCCCGTAGTCCTGGTTTGTACAATACATGAACTGGATGTTCAGAATATTTTTCTCCCTCCATTTGAGGAGTTGCCTGGGTGTAAGATTTGGTGGGAATACGGTCTGTGGAGGCTCAAGCTGCCGGCCGGTCACCTGCTCTGTAGTCACCGTCTACCCCTGCTCATCCTCAGCCCTAACAAAGCTTCTCCTCTGTCCTCTCCTGCTTCTAAGCTGTAACATAATAAAATAATACAGGAATATCTAACAATCATGGATTATTTGGTAAATATGGACCCCACACTTCTACACCACAGGCTGAACAGACCTGAAATCAAGATTTTTGAACTGACACTGTAATAGTTTTATTTTTTTAAATATGATCCCATCACGATCCCAGCTTGTATTTTGGTGCAGAAGTGGCTAGGAGCATAACAGGCACATGTGCAGTTTTTGAAATTTTTAAATTAAACGTTTTTTTCGGAAATGCATTTTAAAGTTTTGCGCTTGCGTTCGCATAGGTAAAATATTATTAAAGATACTCTTGTGACATATCTGGTGAAAGCCTGTGCAGTTCTGAGTAGAATGGTGTTTATTTTGTTTCTCTATCTCTTTTCTAGCCTGAGTTATGGGGAGAAATGTAAAGGCAGGCAACACCAAAATTCGCACTTTTTCTGAACTTTGAAAATCAATAAAAAATTTTAAAAAATATCTAGAATTTTTTTTTCTTCACATTTTGCATTCTCTGACACACTATTACCAAATAACAAAATCTCAAAAGAATTAAAAATATAGTGGTAAAAATCATTGGTTCACTTGACATGGAATGACCCTTTTACATTTTTTTTTTTTTTTTTTTGTTTACAGGAATTGTCTTGCTAGTTGCCTATCATTTCCACCTATTATCTGTTCCATTTGCACAACAGCAGGAGAAATTGATTCACAATCGGTGTTACTTCATAACTGGACAGGTTGATTTCACAGAAGTGTGATTGACCCCGAAGGGGTGTAGGCTCCACAGACAACACTAGTAAGATAATCAACAGATGACTTTGGCCAGAGTGGCTGGCGCTGGGCGTTCCAGAGTGCTAGATTACGGTATATTAGAATCTTTTTGCTTCCCTACAATACACTAAGCCTGCATGGTGCCAGTGTCGACACCTATAACAATAGTGTCTACAACATTTATTTTCTTCAGGGGAATCTCAGGACAGGGCACACATACTAAGGCTAGGTTCACATTGCATTAATGGCAGTCCGCCGACGGAATCCGTTTCATAGCGGCACTAACGCTATGTAACGGATCCGTTAGCGCACCCATTGACTGCCATTATGTAGCGCATCGCAACACATGTCATAATCGGCTCTATCTGCGCTAGAGGGTGACGGACCCGAAACGCTGCAGACTGCGTCCAAGGGTCCGTCACAGAATGACGGAACATCGCTAACGCATACCGATTATGACATGCGTTAGCGATGCTCTACATAATGGCAGTCAATGGGTGCACTAACACATCCGTTACATAGCGTTAGTGCCGCTATGAAACGGATTCCGTCAGCGGACTGCCATTAACGCAATGTGAACCTAGCCTACGTGGTGGAGTTTTAGGAGGGAGACACTTTAAGCCCAATTAATACAAATTTTGATCAAAATTGTTATTGTGAACAATTAACCACTTAACGACCAGAGGTATTTTTGGTTTTGCATTTTCATTTTTTTGCTCCCCTTCTTCCCATGGCCATGGGCTTATTTTTTGCGGGATGAGTTGTACTTTTAGAACACCATTGGTTTTAATATATCGTGTACTGGAAAACAGGAAAAAAATTCTAAGTGCGGTGAAATTGCAAAAAAGTGCAATTCCTGAGTTTGTTTTTTTTTTTTTTTTAAAAAGTGCGTTTTATTCCACCACCCATAACATCTCCATTTTTTGTTTTCTGGTTGGGTGAGGGCTTATTTTTTTTGTGCGCCGAGCTGACTTTTTAATGATACCATTTTGGTGTTGATGCGATCTTTTAATCACCCGTTATTACATTTTAATGCAATGTTGTGGCGACCAAAAAACGTAATTCTGGCTTTTTGACTTTTTTTCTCGTTATGCCATTTAGTGATCAGGTTAATTATTTTTTTATATTGATAGATCAGGCTATTCTGTACGCAGTGATACCAAATATGTGTACCGTATATACTCGGGTATAAGCCGACCCGAGTATAAGCCGACCCCCCCCAATTTTGCAACAAAAAACTGGGAAAACTTATTGACTCGAGTATAAGCCTAGGGTGGAAAATGAAATGTCAAAAATAAAAATAGCAAAAAAGTAAAATTGATTGAGACATCAGTAGGTTAAGTGTTTTTGAATGTCCATATTGAATCAGGAGCCCCATATAATACTCCATACTGTCCATTATGGCCCCATAAGATGCTCCATACAAAATAGGCCCCATATAATGCTCCATACAGTTCATTATGGCCCCATAAGATGCTCCATATACAAATATGCCCCATATAATGCTCCATGCAGTTCTTTATGGCCCCATAAGATGCCCCATATAATTCTCCATGCAGTTCTTTATGGCCCCATAAATGCCCCATATAATGCTCCATGCAGTTATGGCTCCATATAATGCTCCATTCAGTTCTTTATGGCCCCATAGATGCCCCATATAATGCCCCATGTAGTTCTTTATAGCCCCATAAATGCCCCATGCAGTTCTTTATGGCCCCATAGATGCTCCATGCAGTTCTTTATGGCCCCATAGATGCCCCATATAATGCTCCATGCAGTTCTTTATGGCCCCATAGATGTTCCATATAATGCTCCATGCAGTTTTTTATGGCCCCATGTAATGCTCCATGTAATGCTCCAGGCAGTTCATTATGGCCCCATAGATGCCCCATGTAATGCTCCATGCAGTTCTTTATGGCCCCATAAGATGCCCCATGTAGTTCTTTATGGCCCCATAAATGCCCCATGCAGTTCTTTATGGCTCCATATAATGCTCCATGCAGTTCTTTATGGCCCCATAGATGCTCCATATAATGCTCCATGCAGTTCTTTATGGCCCCATGTAATGCTCCATGCAGTTCATTATGGCCCCATGGATGCCCCATATAATGCTCCATGCAGTTCTTTATGGCCCCATAGATGCCCCATATAATGCTCCATGCAGTTCTTTATGGCCCCATAGACGTTCCATATAGCATTGTGCCACATGTCATGCTGCTGCTGCAGTAAAGAAAAAAAATGACATACTCCCCTCTCGTCGCTGCCCGCTGCTCCTCAGCGACCCGTCTCTCCGCAGTGACTGTTCAGGCAGAGGGCGGCGCGCACACTAATACATCATCTCGCCCTCTGACCTGAACAGTCAGTGCAGAGGACACGGTTGAAGGGGCGGCGGTGGAACGCGGAAAGGTGAATATGACATACTCTCCTGGTCCTGGCGCGGTCCCCGCATTTCCCATGTCTCCGGGATCGGCAGCTTCTTCCTGTAGTGAGCGGTCACGTGGCACCGCTCATTACAGTAATGAATATGCGGCTCCACCCCTATGGGAGTGGAGTCCATATTCATAACTTTAATGAGCTGTACCAGTGACCGCTGAACAGGGGAAGAAGCTGCCGCGCCCGAAGCCCGTGGGACATGCGGGGACCGCGCCTGAAGCGCTGGGAGCAGGTGAGTATTTGACAGGCATCGCTCCCCCTCACCCGCCGACCCCCCCCGCCTTCCATGACTCGAGTATAAGCCGAGAGGGGCACTTTCAGTTTTTTTTGGGCTGAAAATCTCGGCTTATACTCGAGTATATACGGTATGTTTGATTATTTTTATTGTTTTATTTTAAATGGGGCGAAAGGGGGATGATTTCAACTGTTATATTTTTTTTTTTTTTGTATTTTTAAAAACTTTTTTTTTTACTTTTGCCATTCTTCAATAGTCTCCATGGGAGACTAGAAGCTGCCATAACCCGATCAGCTCCGCTACATACAGACGATGATCAGATTGCCTATATGTAGCAGAATTGCTCACTTGCTATTAGCGCCAACCACCTGAGGAGACCTCTGGTTGTCATGCCACCCCATTGGCGACCCACGGTCATGGGACATGGGTGCCGATGGGCAGGATTTCCGGCGCACTTGCCGGAAGCCCGTGTTAAATGCCGCTGTCTAGAGTTTGACAGCGGAATTTAACTAGTTAACAGCTGCGGGTGGATCGCGATTCCACCCGTGGCTGTTAGAGGCACATGTCAGCTGTTCCAAACAGCTGACATGTGCCAGAAAAGATGTGGGCTCAGTACCGGAGCCCACATCAAAGGGAGGGAGTCCGACATTGGCAAACTATTATGCCCGATGTCGAAAAGGGGTTAAACAAGTTAAAGATGAAATGATCTCTAAAAGGCCTAAAGTTAAAGATTACACATTTCCTTTGTGTTTCAAGCAAAAAATGTATATGTATACAGTACAGACCAAAAGTTTGGACACACCTTATCATTTAAGGATTTTTCTGTATTTTCATGACTATGAAAAATGTACATTCACACTGAAGGCATCAAAACTATGAATTAACACATGTGGAATTATATACTTAACAAAGAAGTGTGAAACAACTGAAATTATGTCTTATATTCTAGGTTCTTCAAAGTAGCCACCTTTTGCTTTGATGACTGCTTTGCACACTCTTGGCATTCTCTTGATGAGCTTCAAGAGGTAGTCACCGAGAATGGTTTTCACTTCACAGGTGTGCATTGTCAGGTTTAATAAGTGGGATTTCTTGCCTTATAAATGGTGTTGGGACCATCAGTTGTGTTGTGCAGAAGTCTGGTGGATACACAGCTGATAGTCCTACTGAATAGACAGTTAGAATTTGTATTATTGCAAGAAAAAAGCAGCTAAGTAACGAAAAACGAGTGCTCATCGTTACTTTAAGAAATGAAGGTCAGGTCAGTCAGTCCGAAAAATTGGGAAAACTTTTGAAAGTGTCCCCAAGTGTAGTGGCAAAAACGATCAAGCGCTACAAAGAAACTGGATCACATGAGGACTGCCCCAGGAAAGGAAGACTAAGAGTCACCTCTGCTTCTAAGGATAAGTTTATCCGAGCCACCAGCCTCAGAAATCGCAGGTTAACAGCAGCTCAGATTAGAGACCAGGTCAATGCCACACAGAGTTCTAGCAGCGGACACATCTCTACAATAACTGTAAAGAGGAGACTTTGTGCAGCAGGCCTTCATGGTAAAATGGCTGCTAGGAAACCACTGCTAAGGTCAGGCAACAAGCAGAAGAGACTTGTTTGGGCTAAAGAACACAAGGATTGGACATTTAGACCAGTGGATATCTGTGCTTTGGTCTGATGAGTCCAAATTTGAGATCTTTGGTTCCAACCACTGTGTCTTTGTGCGACGCAGAAAAGGTGAACGGATGGACTCTACATGCCTGGTTCCCACCGTGAAGCATGGAGGAGGAGGTGTGATGGTGTGGGGGTGCTTTGCTGGTGACACTGTTGGGGATTTATTCAAAATTGAAGGCATACTGAACCAGCATGGCTACCACAGCATCTTGCAGCTGCATGCTATTCCATCCGGTTTGCGTTTAGTTGGACCATCATTTATTTTTCAACAGGACAATGACCCCAAACACCCCTCCAGGCTGTGTAAGGGCTATTTGACCAAGAAGGGAGAGTGATGGGGTGCTACGCCAGATGACCTGGCTTCCACAGTCACCAGACCTGAACCCAATCGAGATGGTTTGGGGTGAGCTCGACCGCAGAGTGAAGGCAAAAGGGCCAACAAGTGCTAAGCATCTCTGGGAACTCCCTCAAGATTGTTGGAAGACCATTCCCGGTGACTACCTCTTGAAGCTCATCAAGAGAATGCCAAGAGTGTGCAAAGCAGTCATGAAAGCTAAAGGTGGCTACTTTGAAGAACCTAGAATATAAGACATAATTTCAGTTGTTTCACACTTTTTTGTTAAGTATATAATTCCACATGTGTTAATTCATAGTTTTGATGCCTTCAGTGTGAATTAGCAGACTCTGGACATGTGGTACATTGTTCTACTGTTCAGAGACACCTGCACAAATATGACCGTCATGGAAGCGTCCTCAGAAGAAAACCTCTCCTTCCGCACCATAAAATTCAGATTCTAAAGTATGCAAAAGATCATCTAAACAAGCATGATGCATTTTGAGAACAAGTCCCGTGGAGCAATGATGTTAAATTAGAACTCTTTTAGCCATAATGATCAAAGTTATGTGTGGAGAAAAAAAGGCACAGAATTTCAGGAAAAAAAACATTTCATTAAGCATGGGAGTCTATCAATCATGCTTTGTGATTGTGTTGCAGCCAATGGCATGGGGAACATTCCATGGGTAGAGGGAAGAATTGATTCCATGAAATTTCAACAAATTTTTGATGCAAACCTAACAAAATCTGTAAAAAAGCTGAAGTTGAAATGAAGATTGCTTCTACAAATTGATGATGATCCTAATCACACATCAAAATCCACAGTAGACGACCTCAAAATGCGCAAGCTGAAGGTTTTACAGTAGCCCTCACAGTCGCCTGATCTGAACATCATTGAAAATCTGTGGCTAGACCTCAAAATAGCAGTTAAGGCTTCTTTCACACTTCCGTCTTCCAAATCTGCACAGGATCCATCAAGACGTTGAAATGACGGATCCTGTGCAGATTATTGAAAATGTGTGCACTGGGCCCGTCTTTCTGACGGACCCGTCGAGGCTATGTGCACCTGTTGTGTATGCGTCTTCGCAGCAGTGTTCCGCTGTGAAAACGCATACACAACACAAACCAGGTTAAAAAATATTAAAAATCGCAGTAAGCTCACCTACCGGCGTCCCGCGCAGCGATGCTCCCGGCAGCTAGCGTTCCTAGTAATACATTGCAAAATCTCGCGAGAAGTCGCGGTCTCGCGAGACCGCGACTTCTTGCGAGATTTCGCAATGTATTACTAGGAAGTAACGCTAGCTGCCAGGAGCATCGGTGACGCACGGGAATCTGGTAGGTGAGAATATTGCAATTTTTTTTTTTTTTTAAATATTTTTAACATTATATCTTGTTACTATTGATGCTGCATAGGCAGCATCAATAGTAAAAAGAGAGAGAGCAAGAGAGAATTTCCCTGACGGGAAATTCTTCCACACATGCTCAGTTTGAAAGACGGGACCCGTCGCTGGATTCCTGCTTTTCACAGGCAGCGGCGCATCCTGCGCCCATAGGCTTTCCGACATGCAGAAAAAATGTTCCTCTGAACGTTTTTCTCTGCCCGATGGACCGTTTTTTTTACGCAGGATCCAGTGCATTACGGATGAAACGGATGGCCATCCGTCACAATCCGTCGCTAATACAAGTCTATGAGAAAATACAGGATCCTGCATTTTCAAAAATCGACGGTTGTGGCGGGAGCTGAAAGACGGAAGTGTGAAAGAGGCCTAAGACGACCCAGGAATCTCACAGAATTGGACGAATTTTCCAAGGAAGAATGGATGAAGATGCCTCAAACAAGAATTGAAGCATCCTTGGCTGGCTGCAAAAAGTGTTTATGAGCTGTAATACTTGCAAAACAGGGGTGCTACTAGGTACTAATTTTGCATCGGCCTATTTTCCTTTTCCTCAGTGAGGGATCTGTGTGGCAGATGCAGTTCTGGTAGAGAAGCCAAAGAGCACTGCTTCTTGGGAAATGTAGTCTACAGGCACAGAGGGGAGATCACAAGGATGACTGAAGGGGAGCGAAAAAGAAGGAAATAAAGGTCGCATTATGGGGGACTCAATACATGGATAGCCAGATCAGTTTTATTTTGTGCTCTTAAAAACTTTCACATCCACATCCTTTGATGTTTCATGTTGTTTTCAATCTATGCATAACCAGTTTCTAATAAACAAAATTTCAATTGATTGTGTATGGACGTGACTTGGTTATTTTTTGTAAATGATAAAATGGGCCTGAAGTATGTACCGTTAAGTAGCACACACTCCATGTTTAGGAAAATAAGTTTTTGCTCATTAGTAATATCAGAGACCATGAGTATCTGTTAAGTTTTCGTCATTTGTCTCCACTTCTCACCTGAAATGTTCTTTAGCAATTTGTAACAGAAGCGTCTATCAGGCCCCAGGGTTGTTGCACTTTCCTCAGATTTCTAAACAAGAGAACTGCAAGGTATTTTTTTAAAAATCAGATGCAGGTACATTGGAACTTAAAGTGGATATGTTTTTCTTTCTTTTTTTTTTCTATTGAGAGTCCAAGTCTTGGGAACAATGCTTCTTTGAATAGTATGTATGAACAATGTCCTAAACTGTATGCAAAACAAACACTTGCTAGATCGCTGCCCTCTCTTCGGTGTTGACTTGTGACCTTGATTATTTGTATTTCATTAATATTTGTTCTGCATTACATATCTTTACTTTTTCTCATTTTTCAGAGTGCTGTATGAAGGAAAAGAACGCCTCATGTCTGGCTGTGAAACCATTCAAGCAACTCCATATGGACGCTGTGCTAATGTTAATAATAGCTCAACCAGCTCGTCACGAATATTCATCACCTATCGCCGGGCCTCATTAGACCGCACTCAAAACTCTTTAGCAGTTACAGACATATGTGTGATCATCACCAACAAGGGGGAAACTCCACCTCACACCTTCTGTAAGATTGACAAGAACCTTAACACTGGAGTGGTAAGAAGACCAATGCAATGACTGCGCCATGTACCGGTCATCAGCGCAACTTTATAACTTGAAATGCAAATGTTCAAATCCTATCTATACTATATTCAGAATGTAGCAAAACTAAACTGGTTGATAAAGCCAATGCAATAATGAGATATCTAGTTCATTAATTTATAGAATTGAGATATGTCCAACAAAAATGATTGCTATAGTGAAGGGTTATTCCCAATATAATTTATCCAGTGGATGTGCCAAGGTGCAAAATTTGGACCCATGCTCCCTGTGGATTGGTCAGATGTATAGGCTCTTGTAGCTTTCTAAATCCTATAAGGACATACATGTAGCCGCCTTCCCTATTATGTAGTAACTAGATGGTGGCCCGATTCTAACGCTTTGGGTATTCTAGAATATGGATGTAGTTTATTTATGAAGATTTAAGAATAATGCAATGAATACATAGGATTTTCCTGGTAAAATATATACATGATCATTACATTTTATTGCTCATAGAACTTAATACAGCTGAACGAAATTATTAAACAGATCATCAAAATATATAAACCATTACATGAATATCTAACTGTATTTAAATAAATCATCGGACGAAAGAAGTACATCGACACTATAGTATATTTGTTAACAATGTCAACCCAAAATATTTTTGTACACCACATTGACTGACTGAACGTGTTCAGTAAACGTGAGTGAACTATGTCGCACTGTGACTGACAGAACGTGTTCAGTAAATGTGAGTGAACTACATGGCACTGTGACTGACAGAACGTGTTCAGGAAACGCGAGTGAACTACATCACACTGTGACTGACAGAACTTGTCCAGTAAAAGTGAGTGAACTACGTGGCACTGTGACTGGCAGAACTTGTTTAGTAAAAGTGACTGAACTGCGTGGCACTGTGACTAACAGAACTTGTTCAGTAAACGTGAGTGAACTATGTGGCACTGTGACTGACAGAACTTGTTCACTAAACATGACTGAACTATGTGGCACTGTGACTGACAGAACTTGTTTAGTAAAAGTGACTGAACTGCGTGGCACTGTGACTGACAGAACTTGTTCAGTAAACGTGAGTGAACTATGTGGCGACCAATCGGCGACGCGGGATTTCCGAAACAGACAGAATTAGACGATTATATAGTAGATGTACCCCATTCTGAGCTCCTTCCAGGCGTATATGTACCTCATGCTGGGCCCCATCCTGATATTCATGTCCCCCATCCTGGTATACAGTGGGGAAAATAAGTATTTTGAACACTGCCGATTTTGCAAGTTTTCCCACCTACGAAGAATGGAGAGGTCTGTAATTTTTATCGTAGGTACTCTTCAACTGTGAGAGACAGAATCTAAAAATAAAAAATAGAAAACCACAAAGTATGATCTATTTATATAATTACCTTGTAATGATTTCCTTTCCTGTTCGGTCCAGATGTCACCGTATCCCAGAATTCCAAGAGGAGGAAGTTCACCGACCACCATATTGGGACACACAAGTGATGGGTGTCTCAATATGGAAACTGCCCAACCTATTGCACAGTACCACCAGTGGAACACAGTCGCGAACATGCCGCCGCCGGGATCAGCCGAATGATTCACTGACTGCCGCCATCTTTGTACAGGAGGAGCGCATGCTCAGTTTTAATTGTAACCGCCGCTATCTGTCTGCACAAAGATGGCAGCGGTCTGATTTACTGCGCCTGCGCGAATGACGCGCAGGTGCAGTGAATCATTCGGCTGATTCCGGCGGTAGATGCGCAACGTGTCTACAGGCAGAGGAAGCTGGTTACATTAAAGGGGTTTCCCCACGAACGAAAGTTCATTTTAAAAATGGACTGTGCCTGACCATGTATGGAGCATACCTCATCTCCTGAGCAGGGGAGGAAGCAAAAGATAATACTGACATTACAGCAGGGGATCACAGTGGATTCATTTTGTCAGGTAAAATATTTCACTGACTGCTTTTAAAAAATATTTTACCTCACAAAATGTATCCTCTGCGATCTCCTGCTGTAATGTCAGTATTGTCTTTTGCTTCCTTCCCTATCCAGGAGCTGTGGTATGTTCGGTACACGGTCAGACACAGACAATTTTTCAAATGAAAACTTGCAAAATCGGCAGTGTACGAAATACTTATTTTCCCCAATGTATGTCCCCCATCTTGGGTCCATCCTGGTATATACGTCCCCCATCCTGGTATATTTGTTCCCCATCTCGGGCCCCATTTTGGTATATATGTTTACCTTCCTGGTTATATATGTCCTTTATCCTAGGCTCCATCCTGGTGTATATAAATGTCCCTGGTATATATGATTCCCATCCTGGTGTATATGTCGCCCATCCTGGGCCCATCATGGTATATATGTCTTCTATCCTGGGCCCATCCTGGTACACATACTGATATGTATGATCCCATTATGGGCCAATCCTGGTATACATAATTCCTATCTTGGTACATATGTTTCCAATCTTGGGCCCGTCCTGATATATATATCGCCCATCTTAGTATATATGTCTCCCATCCTGAGCCCATCCTGGTATAAATGTCGCCCATGCTGGAATATGTGTCTCCCATCCTAGGCCCATACTGCTGGTGTTTGTCCCCTGTTTTGCCGCTGTTAGAATTGTACTCACCATCCCTTGCTTCCTCCATGCGTGGCGTTCAGCTGACTTCAGCATGCAAGCGATGGGCAGCGCTTTATGTTGCTGCCATGCTTTGCCAACAACTTGCACTCCCGACACATCTCTGCAGCATAATGCATTTCAGCTGAATGTGCGTCATGTGACACACATCCAGCTGAAGTAGTAGTAGCATCGGTGGACTCTCTTCCGCACAGGCCTGGTTGCTGTTGCACCCTCTACGACTGCAGTGGTTATGCCCCTGAACTTATCCCCATCTATCGAATAAGAGCCAAAATCTCGCAAATACTTGAGTGAATCTGGAGTCCTGTCCTTTTTTGCCACATCCATAGAATAATATATACCTTAACTTAATGATTGCTGTGGGTCCAACTGCTGGAACCCACAGCAGTCCTGAGGAGCTCTGGAATCCGGGAATCAAGCTCTGCAGAGCCCCATTGGAATGGACCGAGGGTGCGCATGTTCAATTTCCACTCCATTCATTAGCGGGGGACCTGCCTGAAATAGCCCAGTTGCTGTGCTCCGCTTTCATTGGCAGTCCTATAGGTAATGCATAAAGAGGTAGTAAGTAGGGTCCGCCAGCAGCATTCCAATCTGTCGCACGATGGATCGGTCAGCTTCAATTCTAATACAGTAGACAAGGTAATTTCTAGTGTTATGTGAAGAATCGTAATGCATAAGTTTTGTATTAACATTTTTAAATACTTTTTCCCATTTCAGTGGGGGTCTAGTGTATACCTTTGTTACAAGAAGTCTGTCCCATCATCAAATGCCATTGCTTATAAAGCTGGTAAGTATTTTATTGTGTCACATCTTGTTCATAAGACCATGTCAGAAAGTGCTTTAAATATTCTTTGTGTTTTTTTTATACACTCTTTATTTAGAAAATTTCAATAATATAACAGGAAAAGAAAAAAAAAAAGGGTAAATATTTTCAGAAATAGTAAAAGTATATAAAAACAAACAAACATAAATACAATCGTAATAAACCACAACCTGACTTCATATTTTATCTTCTCCCGTTACGACTTTTTACAACGGCCTTGTTCTAAAGTGCTCTTTTTACAGTACTGTATAATAAGTGCTACACAGGCTTACTGTGCCAACTGCTGCAAGTGCACCCGAGGAGCTCCGGCTCTGGTGTCCAAGATTGGATCCCCTATCCTGGCCCTTTATTGTTTATATTTGCTGTTATATCTAAGGAGTTTATATTCATTTAGCATCAATGTAAGCATATCTATATGAAGAACAAACATATTTTTTGTGCTGTTTATATCTATCAATGGATGCCATAAACAATTAAAAATAAATAAATAAAAAACTGCAGAATTGCTGCTGATAACTTTTTTTCGGCACCTCCCTCAAACACTCCAAAACAACAATAATGAGAAATGTCAAAACCTGGTGCTTGAGAAAAAGATAAGCCCACATTAGTGAGGAATAAAAAAGTGTGTTGCTGGAAGTGTACTATGAAAATGCTCAAACATCCCTAAGTAGATAGCTGTTCAGGTCCTAAGACCAGGTATCGGGCCAGGATTTAAATTAATAAAGTAGACATATAAATGTGCCTGTAACGCGCTCTTCTGAAACGGACCCAATCACCAGAATGCATTAAGCCAAACATGTAAATTATTTTTTTTAACTTATACAAGGAAACTGCAGGCAAACAAACAGTACTGAACTGTGTATTGAAAGAAGTTACATTTTATTAAATATCCTCTATAAGCTCTTTATGTCTTGTTCACGTGTTGCAGAAGGTCTTTGCTGTGGATTTGGCTGTGGCTTTCACCCTGCTCTATTACTAAGCACTGAATAGTGTGCAATCTGCATTGAAAATCTGCATAATCAACATGCTACAGATTTGAAATCATGCTTTCATTTTATTGGAGATGTTTTCCCCACCTGTGACTGTTATTTAGAAAAACTAATTTCCCTGTATTATACTGTAGATTGCTTTGGATTTGCCATGAACAATTTGCCCCACAAATCTGCAGACTTTGATCTTGTCCTATTACTTAATAAGATCTCTTGCTGTCACTAATTTGCAACGTTCATTGTTTATCTCCAGCAGGTAAAACCTGTCTTGGTAGTGTGACGGGCATACAGGTATATGGCTCCTTACAGTACAGTTACCAGAATGTGTCCCATCACATGACAAAACAGATATATTTATATTAAATTATATGTCTGGTATCTATACCATCTGATAAAGGGTTATTCCCCAAATAAATCAAGTTATCTCCATGATAAGGGGGAATTTTCTGAATTTTGGGGGACTGACCACTGTGAGCCCCAGCAATCTTGAGAATAGGACTCTGCAGCTCAGCCATGAATGGATTGGAGGGACGCATGCTTGACCTCTACTCTATTCATTGTCTGTAGAACTGATGGAAATAGCGAATCGAGCACAGCGCTCAGCAGCTCTATAGATAATGGAGAGATCAGAGGCCGAGCATGTGGAACTCTGCTCCAATCAGGGCAAGACTGCAGACCCCTGTTCTCAGAATCTCAGGGGGGGATGGGCAGTGGATGGATCCTGTGGATCGGAGAAAACTTGATTATTTGGTGAATAACCCTTTAAAGAGCCTGGGTGATTTTCCTATTCTTTACAATTACAGTATCATACATGAACCAAAAACAAATATGTACACACACATACAAACCCCTACACACACTCGTATACACATAGATACACACAAACCTAGATGGACACACATGTATATGCATACACATTCATAAACACATACATATATACACACAGACGCACACACAAGCGCATAAACACATGCACACACCTTCATAAACACATACATATACAGAGAGATACACACATGCATGCAAACACACATGCATAAACACATACATACACATACATACATACATACACATAAATACACACTTGCCTAAAAACATACACACATACATATGCATGCATACATACACATGCATGTATAAACAGACATACATGGCTGGCTCCAGGTTTTCGTGGCCCCACGGACGAAACAGTCTCAATGGGCCCCTTTAACACATAGCACGATTCATGATGTACAGATACCGCAGAGAAATACAGGTGTAGTACAATGCCAAAGATTTCACTTCTTACATTACATGAGGGATATTGTAAATTCTACAATACCATACACCAGAGGGGATTCAGGTGATCGAGGATCCAGAGGTTTCAGGGTTTCAGTACCTGTAGTATTGGAGGTAAACGGGATATTGATAAATGTACCCCACCAGTAGGAATTGTCCTCAGCAGTGTACCCTTTACAAAAGTCATTTTCCTCCTGTATAGTCCTGCATACAGTATTATGAAAACCCTGTAGTGACGGCATCACACCCTCTGCCCTGATACATCAGGGTCATGGACACTGGAGCAGTGGAGGAACAAGGAGAGGGTGAGTATTACAGTTTAAAGCACAGAGGGGTGCCCGCCTGACTCATGGGCCCCACAGCATGCCAGTGTCACCAACGGCAAGTAGGCCCCGGCACTTTTTCAGGTTTTCAGACTGCCTAATGGGAATCCAAAAACAAAGACTGGTGCCTTTTGAGTTAAAAATAAATAAATAAATAAAAAATAATAATAATAAATAAATTTAAAAAAAACAGCCCTAGGAATGAAGGTGTGTCTGTACAGTTAAGGTACCTTCACACTAAGCGACTTTACAACGATATCGCTAGCGATCCGTGACGTTGCAGCGTCCTGGATAGCGATATCGTTGTGTTTGACACGCAGCAGCGATCAGGATCCCGCTGTGAGATCGCTGGTCGTTGCTGAAAGTCCAGAACTTTATTTCGTCGCTGGATCTCCCGCTGACATCGCTGAATCGGTGTGTGTGACACCGATCCAGCGATGTCTTCACTGGTAACCAGGGTAAACATCGGGTTACTAAGCGCAGGGCCGCGCTTAGTAACCCGATGTTTACCCTGGTTACCATTGTAAATGTAAAAAAACAACACATACTCACATTCCGGTGCCCGGCGTCCGCTTCCCTGCACTCCTCCTGCATCCTGTGTAAGTGCCGGCCGTAAAGCAGAGCGGTGACGTCACCGCTGTGCTCTGTGGGAGATGCCGGAGATGTTCGGCGCTGACACAGGATGCAGGAGGAGTGCAGGGAAGCGGATGCCGGGCACCGGAATGTGAGTATGTGTTTGTTTTTTTTACTTTTACAATGGTAACCAGGGTAAACATCGGGTTACTAAGCGCGGCCCTGCGCTTAGTAACCCGATGTTTACCCTGGTTACCAGGGGACTTCGGCATCGTTGGTCGCTTGAGAGCCGTCTGTGTGACAGCTCTCCAGCGACCACACAACGATGAAACAGCGACGCTGCAGCGATCGGCATCGTTGTCTGTATCGCTGCAGCGTCGCTTAGTGTGAAGGTACCTTAACACTCAATAAGTACGGTATTCTTTACTCAAGCTTCCATGTTTGCTTACTTTAAGTACCGTATGTCTATTTTAGTTAAAGGAACAAACTACCTTTCAAATAAGCTGCTACCCTTATACTCACTATGGATAATCCCCTTCTACTGTAGGTGGTTTCAAGAAAGGGATATTTGTTCAAAGCGCTTTCCACCTGCGTTCATGCCACGATTCACCTGTTGGTTTTTCCTTGGTCTGCACTTACAGTACATATTTGTTTGCTTAGCCTTTTGCTGAAACTACACCCCCCCCCCCCCCCCCCCCCCCCCAATGCTTGGTAAACCATCCGAATGTATGGAAAACTTCTCCCTCTGATTCCTGGACAGCATGTGACAAGGAGAGTACAGAGGGAATTGTGCATTCACATTCTCCACAGCAAAATACTACTACTACTGATAGTTGGAAGAACCCTCCTAAGCCATCTATATGAAGGTCATAGGAAGCCGAATAAAATGATACCTTGATATGTGATTCGATGTCTTATTCCAGAGAAATCCACTTTCTTATATATATATAAATGTAAACCGTAAAGATCTATGGAGCGGACACAGATCTTCATGAGAATCATCCTCCAGAGATTTTTAAATAAAAGGAGACATTACCAATGTGAGACATGTAATGACTGACGTTTTGCTCTAATACTCACATACAGCTCTGCTCTGAGATCAGAGCTAACAGTACAGCAGAGTTGAATCTTGTCTCGTTACAAGCACATCTGCATTTGCCTTCTCATAGTGCTGTCAGCTCTGCTGTTCTGCCCTTCCCCCACCCTGGCTGCCTGTGAGATGGAAGCAGAAGCACTGAGCAGACAACTGCAGATTTTGTTGTAATTAGACAAACTTCCCTTCTGCTATACCATGTTAGCTATACTGTACTGTTAGTTCTGATCTCACTGCAGAGCTGTGTGTGACTATAAGAGCAGGGAACAGCCATTACTTGTCTCACACTGGTAATGCCTTCTTTCATTTAAAATAATCTCTGGAGGCAGGCAGATTCTCGGGGACATCTGTGTCTTGCTGATGGATCTGAACAGCTCATTTGCATATATCGCAGATATCAAAGTATCATTTTAATTCCTATTACCTGTATGCCCATATAGATGGCTTAGGAGGATTGAGGTGTCTTTAAAGCTCCCATGATGTGCGGCCATGCGGCAGAAAAGGGGCACTTTTTTAAAATGTAAGTCTATTCAAAACTAATTGATCCCATTTTAGAAATAATCATCTATCCAAAAGATCCTTGATGACTCCCAAATCAGTGGGTGTCCGACCACTGTGACCCCCACCGATCATGAGAACTGGGCCCCACAGAGCTTCGTCTGAAAAGAGCAATGGCCAGACTTGCATTCCACCTCTTCGTTCATTCTCTTATAGGACTAGCGGAGTGCAGTGCCCTGATTTTTCCCACAATCCCATAGAGAAGGAATACCATGGTGATGCTCATGCCAATCCACCACTACATTCAGATGGGGTTGCTGTAGAGCTCAATTCTTGGGATTGCTGGGGATATGTCACTAGGTTTTTGCTACCTCATCTAAGACGAGCATACTGTAATGAAAGAGACCCTGATTCCAGCGATGTAACACTTAGATTGCTGTCTGCTGCAGTTGTGATACAATCAGAGTTTTAGATGTAGCATGTGCAGAGCTCAGAAAGCTATTCCGTGCTCGGAGCGTGGTTGGACGAGGAGGCACACAGGAAGCTATATCCGCAGCTGCCACAAAACCTAATAAGTGACACATCACTAAAGTCTGGGTCTCAGCCCCAACCTCATGGTGCCCTCAAATTACATAGCAAAGACCCACTGACAGATTTCCTTTAAAAGAATTTTTTCAAAAAATGAACTCACAAAATCCCTTTAATAGCTTCTACTGTCTCAAGCAACGCATTTGTCATTCATGTGTATAAAATGCAGTGTCACACCAATGCGGTTTCAGAACAGAACACGCGGTCAGCAGCATGCGCCATATTCCCAAGCTAACACGCTCCTGTCTCACCGTTATTTGTTTCTCTTGCAGATATGATCTTCAGATACCCAGAAGAAAACTATGAATCATTTCCTCTACCCGAATCTGTCCCTCTTTTCTGCCTTCCCATGGGAGCAACCATTGAATCTTGGGCTCCCAAAATCAAATACCCATTACCTGTGTTCTCCACATTTGTCCTAACTGGTTCCAATGCCGAAAAGGTACCTTCCTAGTACAGAATACCTCTTAAATATTTCTAGGAAAACTGCCGGTGCCTTCATATTATCCCTTTTTAGCTGGCTTGTATTAAGGCACCAGCGTGAAGAACTTTACATAACAATTATTTTTTTCTTGTAAATATATTTTCCATTTGTATAATGCACAGAGAGCATTGTCATTTAGCTTTTCATATTGTGTTGCTCACCAATGGCAAAGCTCTACATTGTCAACAGTTGTGTACCTACTGCCATAGAGTAGGGAATTCTTTGGGATTTGTGGTGGGAGGGGCCCTGGTACTGAAGCTGTCGTGCTGACCTAGTGGTCAACTGCAGCCACCACGTATTTTCTATAGTAAAACTCAGCCCAATACTAGCTGCAAAAACGTAGCCTTCACTATCTCTTAAGCTATACTATGCTACTATTTAACAGCCTGTCCTCTTAAAAACAGGTTGAAATGTGTTCCCTCTAAATAAAAGCTATTGGACTACCTAATATAGTTACATAATCAACTAGATGGTAGCCCGATTCTAACGCATCGGGTATTCTAGAATATGTATGTAGTTTATTTATGAAGATTTTAGAATAATACATTGAATACACAGGACTGCGCCTGTCGCTGATTGCTCGCGGCCGGCCATGTAGTATATAACAGGCCACGTAGTATATAGCACAGCCACGTAGTATATAGCACAGCCACGTAGTATATAGCACAGCCCACGGAGTATATAGCACAGCCCACAGAGTATATAGCACAGCCACGTAGTATATAGCACAGCCCACGGAGTGTATAACAGCCCACATAGCGTATAACACAGCCACGTAGTTTATAATAGCCCACGTAGCATATAACACAGTTCATGTAGTATATAACAGCCCACGCACGCAGTATATAACACAGCCCACGTAGTGTATAACACAGCCCACGTAGTGTATAACACAGCCCACGTAGTGTATAACACAGCCCACGTAGTGTATAGCACAGCCCACGTAGTGTATAGCACAGCCCACGTAGTGTATAACACAGCCCACGTAGTGTATAGCACAGCCCACGTAGTGTATTGCACAGCCCACGCAGTGTATTGCACAGCCCACGCAGTGTATTGCACAGCCCACGCAGTGTATAGCACAGCCCACGCAGTGTATTGCACAGCCCACGCAGTGTATTGCACAGCCCACGCAGTGTATTGCACAGCCCACGCAGTGTATTGCACAGCCCACGCAGTGTATTGCACAGCCCACGCAGTGTATTGCACAGCCCACGCAGTGTATTGCACAGCCCACGCAGTGTATTGCACAGCCCACGCAGTGTATTGCACAGCCCACGCAGTACATTGCACAGCCCACGCAGTACATTGCACAGCCCACGCAGTACATTGCACAGCCCACGCAGTACATTGCACAGCCCACGCAGTACATTGCACAGCCCACGCAGTACATTGCACAGCCCACGCAGTACATTGCACAGCCCACGCAGTACATTGCACAGCCCACGCAGTACATTGCACAGCCCACGCAGTACATTGCACAGCCCACGCAGTACATTGCACAGCCCACGCAGTACATTGCACAGCCCACGCAGTACATTGCACAGCCCACGCAGTACATTGCACAGCCCACGCAGTACATTGCACAGCCCACGCAGTACATTGCACAGCCCACGCAGTACATTGCACAGCCCACGCAGTACATTGCACAGCCCACGCAGTACATTGCACAGCCCACGCAGTACATTGCACAGCCCACGCAGTACATTGCACAGCCCACGCAGTACATTGCACAGCCCACGCAGTACATTGCACAGCCCACGCAGTACATTGCACAGCCCACGCAGTACATTGCACAGCCCACGCAGTACATTGCACAGCCCACGCAGTACATTGCACAGCCCACGCAGTACATTGCACAGCCCACGCAGTACATTGCACAGCCCACGCAGTACATTGCACAGCCCACGCAGTACATTGCACAGCCCACGCAGTACATTGCACAGCCCACGCAGTACATTGCACAGCCCACGCAGTACATTGCACAGCCCACGCAGTACATTGCACAGCCCACGCAGTACATTGCACAGCCCACGCAGTACATTGCACAGCCCACGCAGTACATTGCACAGCCCACGCAGTACATTGCACAGCCCACGCAGTACATTGCACAGCCCACGCAGTACATTGCACAGCCCACGCAGTACATTGCACAGCCCACGCAGTACATTGCACAGCCCACGCAGTACATTGCACAGCCCACGCAGTACATTGCACAGCCCACGCAGTACATTGCACAGCCCACGCAGTACATTGCACAGCCCACGCAGTACACTGCACAGCCCACGCAGTACACTGCACAGCCCACGCAGTACACTGCACAGCCCACGCAGTACACTGCACAGCCCACGCAGTACACTGCACAGCCCACGCAGTACACTGCACAGCCCACGCAGTACACTGCACAGCCCACGCAGTACACTGCACAGCCCACGCAGTACACTGCACAGCCCACGCAGTACACTGCACAGCCCACGCAGTACACTGCACAGCCCACGCAGTACACTGCACAGCCCACGCAGTACACTGCACAGCCCACGCAGTACACTGCACAGCCCACGCAGTACACTGCACAGCCCACGCAGTACACTGCACAGCCCACGCAGTACACTGCACAGCCCACGCAGTACACTGCACAGCCCACGCAGTACACTGCACAGCCCACGCAGTACACTGCACAGCCCACGCAGTACACTGCACAGCCCACGCAGTACACTGCACAGCCCACGCAGTACACTGCACAGCCCACGCAGTACACTGCACAGCCCACGCAGTACACTGCACAGCCCACGCAGTACACTGCACAGCCCACGCAGTACACTGCACAGCCCACGCAGTACACTGCACAGCCCACGCAGTACACTGCACAGCCCACGCAGTACACTGCACAGCCCACGCAGTACACTGCACAGCCCACGCAGTACACTGCACAGCCCACGCAGTACACTGCACAGCCCACGCAGTACACTGCACAGCCCACGCAGTACACTGCACAGCCCACGCAGTACACTGCACAGCCCACGCAGTACACTGCACAGCCCACGCAGTACACTGCACAGCCCACGCAGTACACTGCACAGCCCACGCAGTACACTGCACAGCCCACGCAGTACACTGCACAGCCCACGCAGTACACTGCACAGCCCACGCAGTACACTGCACAGCCCACGCAGTACACTGCACAGCCCACGCAGTACACTGCACAGCCCACGCAGTACACTGCACAGCCCACGCAGTACACTGCACAGCCCACGCAGTACACTGCACAGCCCACGCAGTACACTGCACAGCCCACGCAGTACACTGCACAGCCCACGCAGTACACTGCACAGCCCACGCAGTACACTGCACAGCCCACGCAGTACACTGCACAGCCCACGCAGTACACTGCACAGCCCACGCAGTACACTGCACAGCCCACGCAGTACACTGCACAGCCCACGCAGTACACTGCACAGCCCACGCAGTACACTGCACAGCCCACGCAGTACACTGCACAGCCCACGCAGTACACTGCACAGCCCACGCAGTACACTGCACAGCCCACGCAGTACACTGCACAGCCCACGCAGTACACTGCACAGCCCACGCAGTACACTGCACAGCCCACGCAGTACACTGCACAGCCCACGCAGTACACTGCACAGCCCACGCAGTACACTGCACAGCCCACGCAGTACACTGCACAGCCCACGCAGTACACTGCACAGCCCACGCAGTACACTGCACAGCCCACGCAGTACACTGCACAGCCCACGCAGTACACTGCACAGCCCACGCAGTACACTGCACAGCCCACGCAGTACACTGCACAGCCCACGCAGTACATAGCAATGTGGGCATCATATCCCTGTTAAAAAAAAAAAAAAAGAATTAAAATAAAAAATAGTGATATACTCACCTTCCGTTGGCCCCGGATCCAGGCGAAGCGGTTACCTACGCTCCTCACGCGCTCCGGTCCCAAGTGTGCGGTCACCAGAGCGTCGCGAGGAGCGGGAAAGGCCGGTTCTGGATCCGAGGGGCCGACAGACGGTGAGTATATAACGATTTTTTATTTTTTTTAATTATTTTTAACATTAGATCTTTTAACTATTAATGCCGCATAGGCAGCATCAATAGTAAAAAGTTGGTCACACAGGGTTAATAGCAGCGGTAACGGAGTGTGTTACCCGCCGCATAACGCGGTCCGTTACCGCTGCCATTAACCCTGTGTGAGCGCTGACTGGAGTGGATTATGGACCCGGGCACTGACTGCGGGGAGTAAGGAGCGGCCATATTGCCGCCGGACTGTGTCCGTCGCTGATTGGTCGTGGCTGTTTTGCCGCGACCAATCAGCGACTTGGATTTCCATGACAGACAGAGGCCGCGACCAATGAATATCCGTGACAGACAGACGGAAGTGACCCTTAGATAATTATATAGTAGATGCTGCTTCCATCTTCAAATATTACTGCAATTCGGGCAGTGCTAGTGTCATGATTAGGCAGAGTTTTTGGCACCAAAGTACAGTGGGGCAAAAAAGTATTTAGTCATTCAGCAATAGTGCAAGTTCCACCACTTAAAAAGATGAGAGGCGTCTGTAATTTACATCATAGGTAGACCTCAACTATGGGAGACAAACTGAGACAAAAAAATCCAGAAAATCACATTGTCTGTTTTTTTTAATCATTTTATTTGCATATTATGGTGGAAAATAAGTATTTGATCAGAAACAAAATTTCATCTCAATACTTTGTAATATATCCTTTGTTGGCAATGACAGAGGTCAAACGTTTTCTGTAAGTCTTCACAAGGTTGCCACACACTGTTGTTGGTATGTTGGCCCATTCCTCCATGCAGATCTCCTCTAGAGCAGTGATGTTTTTGGCTTTTCGCTTGGCAACACGGACTTTCAACTCCCTCCAAAGGTTTTCTATAGGGTTGAGAGCTGGAGACTGGCTAGGCCACTCCAGGACCTTGAAATGCTTCTTACGAAGCCACTCCTTCGTTGCCCTGGCGGTGTGCTTTGGATCATTGTCATGTTGAAAGACCCAGCCACGTTTCATCTTCAATGCCCTTGCTGATGGAAGGAGGTTTGCACTCAAAATCTCACGATACATGGCCCCATTCATTCTTTCATGTACCCGGATCAGTCGTCCTGGCCCCTTTGCAGAGAAACAGCCCCAAAGCATGATGTTTCCACCACCATGCTTTACAGTAGGTATGGTGTTGGATGGATGCAACTCAGTATTCTTTTTCCTCCAAACACGACAAGTTGTGTTTCTACCAAACAGTTCCAGTTTGGTTTCATCAGACCATAGGACATTTTCCCAAAACTCCTCTGGATCATCCAAATGCTCTCTAGCAAACTTCAGACGGGCCCGGACATGTACTGGCTTAAGCAGTGGGACACGTCTGGCACTGCAGGATCTGAGTGCTTGGTGGCGTAGTGTGTTACTTATGGTAGGCCTTGTTACATTGGTCCCAGCTCTCTGCAGTTCATTCACTAGGTCCCCCCGCGTGGTTCTGGGATTTTTGCTCACCGTTCTTGTGATCATTCTGACCCCACGGGGTGGGATATTGCGTGGAGCCCCAGATCGAGGGAGATTATCAGTGGTCTTGAATGTCTTCCATTTTCTAATTATTGCTCCCACTGTTGATTTCTTCACTCCAAGCTGGTTGGCTATTGCAGATTCAGTCTTCCCAGCCTGGTGCAGGGATACAATTTTGTTTCTGGTGTCCTTTGACAGCTCTTTGGTCTTCACCATAGTGGAGTTTGGAGTCAGACTGTTTGAGGGTGTGCACAGGTGTCTTTTTATACTGATAACAAGTTTAGACAGGTGCCATTACTACAGGTAATGAGTGGAGGAAAGAGGAGACTCTTAAAGAAGAAGTTACAGGTCTGTGAGAGCCAGAAATCTTGATTGTTTGTTTCTGACCAAATACTTATTTTCCACCATAATATGCAAATAAAATGATAAACAAACAGACAATGTGATTTTCTGGATTTTTTTTTCTCAGTTTGTCTCCCATAGTTGAGGTCTACCTATGATGTAAATTACAGACGCCTCTCATCTTTTTAAGTGGTGGAACTTGCACTATTGCTGACTGACTAAATACTTTTTTGCCCCACTGTATTGTTTTGGTCATCATGTTGTCAGTGTGTAAAACTAGTAGAGATCGTTGTATTTTCTGAATGGCTTTCTGTTTTCCGTTAGGTATATGGTGCTGCTATACAATTCTATGAGCCCTACCCCCGAGAAATGCTGGCCGAGAAGCAGATGATCCAGTTAGGGCTCATAACAGCAGTTGAGAAAAAAGTGATGACCTCGAATATTATCAACACCAACAAATGTATCTGTTTGCTCTCCCATTGGCCTTTCTTTGAGACGTTCCGCAAGTTCTTAATGTTCATCTACAAGCTCTCCGTGTCCGGCCCACATACGCTTCCCATTGAAAAGTAGGTCTCATTTTGGTATTTTTCTTTTGTTGTGTTATCGTTATACAGAGGGTCTATTAGAAGTCTGGGTGCTTACGTTAGTCATTCTACTTACAAATAAATAGGTCTTTTAAGTGATATTCTGTGCTCATGGGTAAGGTATAGGGACTAGTTTTGGGAACTGTAATGCACACTACAAATATGTCAGCTGGTATCTGGTTCAGTAGACTGCGCTCCTTTTTACAAATAAGGTGTAGATTGTCTGTGTAGTTGGGGCTGTCTGTTGAATGTTGTGAACATTGTGTTATTGGGCGATACAGGTGGGATTTATTGTATTTTTGTTTCATTAGACACATATCCCACTTCATGCACAATGTTCCCTTCCCATCACCACAGCGGCCAAGAATCCTTGTACAGGTAACACGTCATTTTTTTGTAAACTAATGAATGGTAACATTGGAAACCTATAGCTCCTCAATCCAGCAGTAGGGAGCACAAGCTGACAAGAGCAATGTTCAAGTCATCTTGGATTGTAAGATTCACTACCAAGTTAACTGCTGCTTTTTAAGCCGAGTTTAATACAAAAAACAGTTCTTAATCTCCCAATGCAATGCTGCCTTTAAAGGTCCATTTGCACTGCAAGATTGTCATTATTGAACGTTCCTAGGCAGGCTCATTCATGATGATCTTCCAGTGCAAACAGGCTTCCAATCACCCGATGAATGAAGAAAATACTCATTGGTCAGGTGCGATTATCATTTTGTTTGCACAAGTGCCTATCATACTCAGCAGCACCTTGTCCTGTGTAAACAGGACCTGTATTGCCAAGATCAATGGCAGCCTATGCATCCTGAGCGATCTTTTACAGCGCATCTTAAGCTGCGTCGGCCTGTGTAATCAGGACCTGTATTGCCAAGATCAATGGCAGCCTATGCGCCCTGAGCGATCCTTTACAGCGCATCTTAAGCTGCGTCGGCCTGTGTAATCAGGACCTGTATTGCCAAGATCAATGGCAGCCTATGCGCCCTGAGCGATCCTTTACAGCGCATCTTAAGCTGCGTCGGCCTGTGTAATCAGGACCTGTATTGCCAAGATCAATGGCAGCCTATGCGCCCTGAGCGATCCTTTACAGCGCATCTTAAGCTGCGTCGGCCTGTGTAAACAAGACCTGTATTGCCTAGATTAATGGCAGCCTATGCGTCCTGAGCGATCTGGTATAGCGCATCTTAAGCTGCGTCGGCTTAACTCCACAAAATCATCTAGTGTACTCAGACCATTAGTCATTATCTATTGGACTAAAAATATAGTCCTGCTCTGCTAAATTAAACAGTAGAGAGTATGCTGAGGACCCAAGACCCCTGTACTGTTGGTAGGTGGGATCCCCAGCAAATAGACACTTCTCACCTTTCCTGTGGACAGGTAGTAATTGCTGATTAAGCTTTTATCCTTTCCAGCTAGTTCTTTCATTTTTCTTGTCTCCTTCTAAAAGTCATAACTTATTTTTTCTATTGTTGTCAAACAACATAGCTATTTTTTTTCTTATGGGACGAGTTGTAGTTTTGAATTGCTCCACTTATTTTACCTTTCAATGTTCTGAAAAATGGGGAACATTTTGCCTATACTGAAATGGTGATTTTGCTATTTTTTTATTTTATTTTTTCAGAATTGTTTTTGCAATTAAAAATGACCTGGCAAGATGATTCTCCTGGTCAGTACGATTAAGGAGATATGAGCTGTAATTTTTAAAGGTACCACTTTTTGGGGTGCTTACAACGCTTTGATCACTTTTTATTGCATTTTGATGGGTGACTGAAAAAGTGCAATTTGTGCTTTTCAATTTTTTATTCTTTAATAGTTTTATATTTTTATAGATTGGATAGTTACAGACAAGGCTATGCTAAATATGCTTTTTTATTATCTTTAACTGGGGAAGAGGAAGATGATAAAAAAAATTTTTTACTTTTTTTTATACTCAATTTTTTTTTTGTATAGTTTTAGTTCCCTCTAGGAGACACGAGCCTGCGATCATTTGATACATATACAGAATAGCGGTAGATATCCTGGTCTCCTTCGATGCCGAGCCTGTATCTGGGCTTCATAAGAGTTCCATAATGGCAGTGACGAAGACCTTTACCTGTCCCATGGCAACACACTAGTGCAGCGGGCGCCAGAATCTATGATTGTACCTCTTAAATGCCGCAGTTAGTGATAGACTGTGGCATTTAACGGGTCAAAGAGCAGTGATCTACGCAAACTCCGGTCACAGCTGTTGCTGACTGTGTAATTCCCGTATGACACAATGGCACGTCATGTAGCCGGAATAGATTAAGAAGAGAAGAAGGCTTCCCCTTGCTGTCCACAAACCTTTGGCCCTGTATTTTTCACGTGCTCCATTCATACATGTGTTGGTTTGTCACGTTCCCGTTGGGGTGTGGATGTCTTCAGTTGCATTGTGGTTCCTGTAACCTAATTTGCATGTTCATGGATTGTGCGCAGACAATGAATGACTAGGATCTCTTACTTTCATGGCCGGTTTGTCATTTAATACTACTTTCTCTCTGCCGCACAGCTCTCCGCACATGACGCATTGGTTCTCTCTCAGCCCGTGTCAACCCCTTTGCCATTGAGGTAATATTCATTAAATTGTTTGTTTAGTGTTACCAGGACATCAATGTGGTCTGTTGAAATAATGCTGTATTCTTTCGTCACAATTTTCCTTGAAGTAAATATGCAAATATTGAGCTTTTCATATTTATCATGGAGTTAAAAAGTTTGAAAGCATGAGAACGTTCTTTCTTTACTTTAAATACTTGTATTCAAGTAAAACATTTTGCACAGTTTTCCCCTTTAGGCTATGTGCCCACGTTTTGTGCGTTTCTGCCGCGTTTTTGCAGCAGTGGAAATCCTTAAAAAACGCATTCCCATGCAATCCTATGGGATTCCGCACTTGCTGTGCCCGTGCTGTGGATTTTCCCGCTGCGGAATCGCATAGCGGTAAAATCTGCAGCATGTTCATTATTTCTGCGGAATCGCGGCAATTTCGCTGCCATAGGATTGCATTGAAACGCTCACTTTACGCATGTGGCTATGCCCACTATGCGTAAAGTGAGCGCTTCATGTGCGGATGGTACCCAGGGTCTGGAAGAGAGGAGACTCTCCTCCAGGCCCTGGGTACCATATTCCTGTAAAAAAAAAATAAAAAATAAGGATATACTTACCTTCTGATGGCCCCCGGAGTCCTCCCAGCTCTCAGTGGTGCACGCGTCTGCTTCCGTTCCCAGGGATGCATTGCGTTAATCACCTGAGATGACGTCGCAGTCACACGACCGTGACGTCACAAAGGTCCTTCATGCAAAGCATCCCTGAGAACGGAACGTACTGGGAGCGCTGCTGAGGAGATCGGGGGCCATCGGAAGGTGAGAATATCTATTTTTTAAATTTTTTTTTTTAATTATTTTTAACATTCTATCTTTTACTATTGATGCTGCATAGGCGTGACAAGTGTGACCAACCTGTCAATCACTTTTCCTAGCGATGCTTCAAATCGCTTGGAAAACGCAAGCATTCTGCAAGCTAAAAACGCTTGTCTTTTGCGGGAAAACGTATGCGAATTCCGCATGCGTTTTACCCGCGGTAGGGAGTTGCTGAAATGCTGCGGACATTTCTGCAGCATTTCTGCAACGTGGGCACATAGCCTTATAGCCCACATGTTACATTGTGTATTGCTGGCTGCTGAATGAGTTAACTAAGAATCCGTCAGTCAGAACCTTCTTAGGCTATGAGCACACGTTGCGGATTTGTGTGAGGATTTTTTCGCACCGTTTTTGAAAAATCCGCAGGTAAAATGCACTGAGTTTTACCTGCGGATTTCCAGTGGATTTCCAGCAATTTTTATTTATTATTCTGAGGACAGCTGATTGGCGGGGGTGACGGGTGTGAGGTGACCTATCCTAAGGAGGAGCCATCAATGTTGGTCTCAGACAACCTCTCTAACTGAAACAAAAGGTGTCCAACCCCTTTAATACATCTTGCTGGTGGTAAGAGCTGTGGCTTAGGAGAGTGAGAATTTTATCGTTTGTACCGAGAATTTACGATATGTGCACTTGGAGGGTTTTTTGAGGTGTTGCAAAACGATGAGTTTTCAAGTAGAAACCATTTCAGGAAATGCACCTATTTTGAGAAGTTTTTCCATTTCCAGAAGTGGTTTTGAAAAGTGTTTTAAGCCTTTTTGGAGGTATTTTTTCTGAGTTTTTTTTACAGCCTTTCTATTGGTCATTGCCTAGTCTGGAACGCTTCCTTAGGAGACTTTTCAAAGACGTAACATGCACTGTTCTTTCACTTGCCACGCATTTTGTGAAACGTGAATTGGAAAACTAAATGCTCTAAAAAGCTGAACATCTGATCAGAGTGGTTGTATAAGGCTACTTTCACACTAGCGTTAACTGCATTACGTCGCAAATCCGTTTTTTACCGAAAAAACGGATGCGTCAAAAAAAGTGAAAAACGTATGCAACGCATACAGCATTTCGACGGATCCGTCGCAAATCCGCTAAACGTTTCCGTCGAAAATACTGGATGCGTTGCACACGTTGCATCCGTTTTTACCATCCGTTGCATCCGTTTTTACGACGGATCCGTTTTTAAAATGGGAGGCTCCCAAATTTGATTGGCTACTGGAAAATATGGAAAACTATATAGTTACTGTTTTTACAGCCCATCTTTGAGGGTTTTAGTTTTGTGGCAGCGATGGAAGGTGTTCTTGTGAGGATTGCTAGTTTGGTTACCGACGTTATCTTTGAGACGAATCGCCTGGATATCATAGTGCGGGAGAAGGAGGCGGCAGCGGAAAGGCGTAGGCTGCTTCTGCAGCAACGGAGACGGAGACGACTGTGGATTCATCTGATTAATGAACTACGGATGATGATAAAGGGATCCAAACCCTAACCCTACCCCTAACCTCACACCTAACCGTTTAATGAACATTTTCTGACAGTCATAGTGCCACGTATTTCAGTGCCACGTACTATAAATACTATAACTACGTGGTTATACGTGGCACTGAAAAATCGTGGCATTTACGTGAAATACGTGGCACTTAAATACGTGTCAGTTAAGTACGTGGAACTTATGTACGTGGCACTTATATACGTGGCACTTATATACGTGGCACTTATATACGTGGCACTTATATACGTGGCACTTATATACGTGGCACTTATATACGTGGCACTTATATACGTGGCACTTAAATACGTGACACTTATGTACGTGGCACTTATGTACGTGGCACTTATGTACGTGGCACTTATGTACGTGGCACTTATGTACGTGGCACGTATATACGTGGCACGTATATACGTGCCACGTATATAAGTGCCACGTATATAAGTGCCACGTATATAAGTGCCACGTATATAAGTGCCACATATATAAGTGCCACGTATATAAGTGCCACGTATATAAGTGCCACGTATATACGTGGCCATATATGTGGGGTTGAAGGCCCAGGCCAGGTTTATATAGATTTGGGGGTGTCTGGCCAATTGGCAACAAAATCCAGCTTCTGAGCATGCTCAGTGTAAAAAAACGTATTGCAGCGCTGCATTGCGTCGTACGACGTGTCCCGACGCATCCGTCGCTCATAGGCTTCCATTGTAGCCAACGACGCATGCCGCAGGATGCGTCGCTACACGTTTTTTAGGTGGAGACAAAAAACGCTACAAGCAACGTTTTTTGCCGACGACGTATCGCCAAATTTCGACGCGTACGATGTACACGACGTATGCCAATCCGTCGCAATACGTCGCCAATACAAGTCTATGGGGAAAAAACGCATCCTGCAAACACTTTTGCAGGATGCGTTTTTTCTGAAAAAAGACGTTTTGAGACGGAATGCAGTTAACGCTAGTGTGAAAGTAGCCTAACAGACAAGGGGAAAAAAGCTTCTTTTTTCTTTTTCTTTTTTTTTTTATTATAGCCAAGCCTCTCCAAAAGTTCCTACAAAAAAAAAAAAAAAAATCAAAACACTATGCATAAAGCCTAAGGCTATGTGCACACGTCAGGATTTCTTGCAGAAATTTCCTGAACAAAACTGGACGTTTTCTGCAAAAAATCCGCATGCGTTTTTTTCTTGTATTTCTCGCGTTTTTTTGTGCGTTTTTTTTTTTTTTTTGCGGATTTTTCTGGAGGTTCTAGGATGCAATAATATAGTGGGAAATCCACAAAAAAATCAGCAAAATTAATGAACATGCTGCGTTTTTTCCGCGATGCGGGTTTTTTTTTTTGGCGGAAAAAAACCCCGCAACATATGCACAAAAATTGCGGAATAAATGATGGGATGCATATGTATGCATATTTTAAGCTTTTTTTATCTAGTTTTTATAGCGAAAAAACACGAAAAATCTGGAACGTGTGCACACAGCCTTAGAGTTCTTTATCAGATAAAACTGCACCTACTACTGCAAAAATCTTGACAAACCAAGAACTATTGTCCTTAATCATCAACAACCAGTAATCTGGCAAATCTGAAACCATGCTGCCGTTCTAATGAAGCAGTGCTCAGTCTGCAGGCCATCATATATAGCGCTCGGTGTACAGATCATTGTATAGCGTACCCGCTGAGAATAACTAAACTATGTGTCATTGTAAATGTCTGAAGCCATGTGCACACGTTGCGGTTTTTACTGCGGATCCGCAGCGTTTTTGACGCTGCGGATCCGCAGCAGTTTTCCATGCAGTGTACAGTATCATATTAACCTATGGAAAACATAAACCGCTGTGCACATGCTGCGGAAAAAATCAGCAGCGGTTTGACACCTGCTCCATATTAAAAAACCACAGGTGTAAAACCGCAGTAGAATCCGCACAAAAATCGCAGTAAATGCGCAGTAAAACCGCGATTAATCCGAAGGAAAAACGCAGTGTTTTTGCCCTGCGGATTTATCAAAATCAGTGCAGAAAAATCCGCACACCAGTCCTCAGCGTGTGCACATACCCTTAAGCAGGTGGGAAAAATCCTATTTCAGGGCAGAATACAGCCTTAGGGTATGTGCACACGTTCAGGATTTCTTGCAGAAATTTCCTGACAAAAACCGGACATTTTTGCCAGAAATCTGCATGCGTTTTTTACGCGTTTTTTTCTGGAGCTTTCCCAATGCATTAAATAGCGGGAAAAACGCAAAAAATCCGCAAAATTAATGAACATGCTACTTTTTTTTTACCGCAATGCGTTTTTTTCATGTGCACAAAAATTGCGGACTGCATTCTAAATGATAGGATGCATAATGTATGCGTTTTGTATGCATTTTTATCGCGAAAAAACGCGAAAAATCCTGAACGTGTGCACATAACCTAAAAGATGAGGTTGTGTTTTATGTATTTGTGTATGTATTGCTTGCAGTATTTCATCTCAAACACTAATTGCACAGAAATAGAAGATATTTACTTTTTTTCCCCTTCTCCTCTTTTGTGTAGTGGTGCGAACTTTAGTACTTTAGTTATGAGTCTGGGACCAGAAAACTGTGTTTCGCTGCTGAATTTTGTACTGCTAGAATGCAAGATCCTTTTGCACTCGCTTAGACCAGCAGTTCTGACCGGAGTGGCAGAGGCCGTCGTGGCTGTAAGTATAACAGCTCTTATTCTCTTTCTATCCTGTGCTAGATTGTGTTTTTAAAATGTGCTTTGGCATGAAAACACGTGAGTATTTCCATTCATAATGGTTATTCCAGTTGTCAATTTTTACTGATCAGTTTGCTTTTGCTTTCTCCGTCTTGGCGTATCTGTGAGGTTCTGATTGTTCTATCAAGGGTGGTTGTTTTTGTTCTTGAAATGATCTGTTTAACCTGGTTAGTAATATTGTCTTTCATATTTTGCTTGCAGATGATATTCCCTTTTCAATGGCAGTGCCCGTATGTTCCTCTGTGCCCATTATCTTTGGCAGGGGTGCTTAATGCCCCAATCCCGTTTATTGTTGGAGTAGATTCCCGATACTTTGATCTCTCGGACCCTCCCCAGGATGTAGTCTGCATTGATTTGGACACGAGTATGATCTACTTGTAAGTGCTACATACTTACTACTGTGCTCAATAATAATAATAATAAAATTAAATATGCTTTTATGTGGAATACAGTATGCTGTACAGTATAAGGTGTTATCTTCGCATGCTCGTGTGCTAACCAAGTATCTTCAGTGTGCTCGAATAATATGTTTTGAGTCCCCGCGGCTGTTCGACGGTCGCAACACATGCAGGGATTGTCTGTTTGTTGGGCAATCCCTGCATGGGTTGCTCCTGTCGAACAGCCACGAGACATGCAGACGCGGAGACACAACCGTACTATTCGAGCACGCTGAAGATACTTGGTTAGCACCCGAGCATGCTCAGATAACACCTTATCCTGTACAGCACCTGTACTCTACAACACCTTATCCAAGCACGTTCGCTCATCACTAATCTTTACATATGTACTGTTGCATGGCGTGCACTGCACAAGGCAAACACTGTGTATGAGGATTTTTCCTGGTGTCTTCTGTTAACCCTTTGCCTCTGCAGCCAAATTTTTATTTTTTTCGCTTTTATTTTTAAATACCCTTCTTCCGAGAGCCATAACTTTTTGTTTTTCCATCTACATAGCTGTATGAGGGCTTGTCTTTTGCCGGACTAGTTGTTTTGAATTATTTCATTAAATTTACCACATAAGATACTGCAACACTGAAAGAAAATTCCATGTCGAATAAAATGGTGAAAAAAAAAAAAAAAAAAAACAATTCCGCAGTTGGTTTTGGGTTTGGTTTTTACGGCATTAATTTTATTGTAAAAATAACCCATCAACATGATTCTCTGTACGGTTACGGCAATATCAAACTTGCATAGATTTATTTATTTTTGTTTATAATTTGTGATCAAGTGGTAAAGAAAAATTCAGATCTGGGTAACGGGTTTTTTCATGAGCTGATACATTTTATTGCATTTTTTTTTTACGGCGTGTAGATGAAAACAATTCTGGCATTCTGATTTTTTTTTTTTTCACTTTACAACATTTACTGTATAGGTTAGTTAATTCTAGATTTTGATAGACTGGACATGACCTAATAACTATGTTTATTGTATTGTCCTTAGTTTTAATGGGTTAACAGAGGGATTTACACTTAGTCCACTGCAGATTAACCCCATATCTGAAAGTTAATAGCATTTTTCTGGTGACAGGATCCCTTTTAACTGTTAGCAGTGATTGATGCTCAGCTCACCCTGCTGGTAAGGTAAAAGCCATGGTCTACTATGTTTGAAGAAAGCACATCTCTTGAGCCCCCTTCGCATACCCTGCAATGATACGTACATGCATGTCAGTTTGCATTGAAGGGCAAAGTGTAGGGTGGCTGTGTCTGCCATTTTCAAGAACTGCAAATCAGTTATAAACTTGCAAATACGAACTAAGTTACGGGTTTTTACTAAGATTTCATATTTAATATACCGTATTTTCCGGCGTATAAGACGACTTTTTAACCCCCGAAAATCTTCTTAAAAGTCGGGGGTCGTCTTATACGCCGGGAATCGTCGTGTACGCCGGTGTATATGGTGGGTGGGGAGGGGGAGTGATCCTGATGACGAGGGGGCGGCTCCTCTTCTGTGTGGGGCCTCTGTGCTGTGAGGTGGCGGCGGCAGCGGCGTATCTTTATCCAGTTGGGGCTCCTCCGGCATCTCCTTAGCCCTGGAGGCCCCGCCGCAACTCCATCGGTGCAATGTGGTGGCCTCCGGGAAAATGGCCGCTGCTCAGATTCAGATCTCGTGTCCCGAGATTTCGGGACGAGATCTGAATCTGAGCAGCGGCCATTTTCCCGGAGGCCACCGCATCGCACCTATTGAGCTGCCTCCGGGAAAATGGCCGCTGCATTGCACCGATGGAGTTGCGGCGGGGCCTCCAGGGCTAAGGAGATGCCGGAGGAGCCCCAACTGGATAAAGATATGCCGCCGCCACCGCCACCTCACAGCACAGAGGCCCCACACAGAAGAGGAGCCGCCGCACCAGAGCACAGCAGCCGCCGCACCAGAGCACAGCAGCCGCCGCCGCCACTCCCAGCACTGAGACCCCCACGCTGCACCGCTACGATAAGGTAATGGGGGATACTCACTTTCCTGTGAGACGCCCCCTCGGCATCAGGATCACTTCCCCCCCCCCCCCCAAAAGGCACATATTCACCGGCCCTATAAGACGACATAGGGTGTATAAGAAGACCCCCGACTTTTAAGAAGATTTTATATTTTAACTGGTAAAGTTGGGGGGTCGTCTTATACGCCCAGTCGTCTTATACGCCGGAAAATACGGTACATTATTTTGCTTAGCTTTGTGTTATTTCTGCAGGTCGGAGGATAAGAGAAACTTAAGCTGGAAGCAACTTCCAAAGAAACCAGTGAAGAACCTCCTCAGTATCTTGAAAAAGATCCACCCCCAGCTCTTGACAGGTATATGGTCATTTTATTCTGGGACTTCAAGCAGTTGTTAGTTGTGAGGCGTTGAGTGCAAACGTGGATGACTTGCAGACAGCTTGTGTTTGGGTCTTAAGAAAAAGAAATAAATAAATATTTTAGAAATATAACAAGTATTTAAAAAAAAAAAAAAAGTAATCTATTCCCTTCCACCTTTCAAAAATACATAAAAAGTTAGCATATTTCATACCTGTACAAGTCCTATCTGCAAGAATATAAAATTAGGCCATTTGGTAAATGCCGTAGAGAAAAAATTTAAACTCCAGAATTTTGTCTCTTCAGTCGGCATCTTTATAAAAAAAATTGTCATTAAAAAGCAGTCAAAACATGTGTCCCAAAATGTCATTCATAAAAACGTAACCTCGCCACACAAAAAACAAGCCCTCATGTAGTTTCAGTGCTGTAAGTATAAAGTTACTGGACTGTGAAAATTATTTTAGTTTTTCCAAATTTCCATATTTCACTTTAATCACATTAAAAAGAAAATAAAACCTATACCAAGTTAGGTACTGCTGTATTGGTACTGGCATGAGAAACTTGTTGCCTGGTAATGTTTGTGGTGCAATAAACACTTTAAGTAATGGATCAATCACACATTTTGTGTTTTGTTTTTTTTTGTTTTTTTGTTGTGGAGTGGGGATGGAAAGGTTTTCACCATTTCTCTGCACTTACAATTTTCCCCAGTATTTCAAAACATTCTATAATAAACGTAATGGTGTTCAAAACTACAACTTTTTAAAAAAAGTGCCATATGGCTATGTTACTGGAAAATGAAAAATTGCTCTAAGAAAAAGGAGTAGAAAAAATAATGAATTAAAGATTCTGAGCTTTTATTATTCAACTAGAGAGAATGCTCTAGTTTTCCTAATTAAACTGTATATTTTAGAAAGGTTTTATATTTTGGTCTACTTTTATTTCGCAACGTTTTTCAGGAGCGGGCCTTTTTAATCAAAATTGAATTTATTCTCACATTTTCCTGCCCTCAATATTTCATCGGGGTGCAGTTGTATGTAAACTCTCTATGATAATTTGTATCTTTGAAAATTATTTTTACAGTTCACCGACAAACTCAGGAGAGTGCAATAGAAATGACTCCAATTGAAGCCGATTTCTCCTGGCAAAAGAAAATGCGTGAGCTTGAAATAGAAATTCAAGAGGCATTTCTACGCTTTATGGCATCGATACTAAAAGGCTACAGGACTTACTTGAAGCCCATCACTGAGGCGCCATCTAAAAAGGCTACTGCCGCAGATTCACTTTTTGACCGCCAAGGTAAAAAAAAAAGAAGAGTATACATGTATAATTCATGATCCTTACACCATCTTAATAAGTTGTCTCCCCCTCTCAATCACTCCTTCCCCAATTTCATAAGTTCACGGCCTCAGGGTAACCTTTGACTCTGCTCTGCTTACAAACCGCACATTCAAGGCCTTACCACCTCCAGCTGAAAAACCTGCTACTGCATGCCATCATCATCTCCAACCTGGACTACTGCAACAATCTTGACTATCACTTCTCATCTGTTACTGTTTAATCCCTCCATCCACCATCAACAGCTACTTCTCAGCTATTTAATTTTGCCCCTTGTTGCCCCTCTGCCATTCTTTCCTGTCAATCCCTTCACTGGCTGCCCAGGGAATTAACTACAAAATGCTAACCATGACTTATATCTCCAAGTACCAGCTCATACATAACCTCTTTCTTGTCTGCTCACTACGCAACCATTTGCAAGATTTCTCCTGTGCTTCCCCAATACTCTAGAATTTTCTACTGTAACTGGTAAATCTTTCTTCCACATTTTTTGAAGCCTTCAAATCCAGCCTGTAAGTCATTTGTTCTGGAAGGCCTTCAGTAACCCTCATGCCACCACAGTGCCGTATGAGTAGCTTTTACTTTCACCTTGTCTCCTTGCCCTTTGCCATGTAGATCATAAGTCCTCATGGGCAGGATCCTCATATTATACAGGTTCTGCCTTATATTTTTCATACAGTATGTACCACATCCTGGAATTAGGCGCTTTAAAACTAATAATTTCTGAGATGCTTCCATATATTATTTTAACCCTATTTATTTCAGCACTTATGTATTCATCAAATTCTACTTTTTATGTAGAACTTGTATATACAAATGATTTACATAAAAGCACCTATTATGGCAGACTAGGATTTACTTTGCTACCGTACACATTTTTTATCTCCCATTACAGGGTTTCTGAGAAGCAGAGATCGCACTTACGTTAAGTTTTTCACCCAACTTATGAAAACACAGATCTTCATCCGTTTCATTGAAGAATGCAGCTTTGTCAGTGACAAAGACACAAGCCTAGCTTTTTTTGATGACTGTATTGATAAGGTATAAAAAATATTGTAAGTTACCGTTATACAGTATGACTAAATTACAGCCGCAGTGTCAATTTAAGGATCTAGAATAGGGAGAAGTCAGTTCTACCGTACAGTGTCCGGTACTAAATGAATGGAGCAATGGTGCTCCGATGGGACGCTTTAGAGCCCTGTTCTTGGGATCAGTGGGTGCCATCTGTGGGAACAGAGAACTTGCATCATCCCTGTTTAGCGTCGCTGGTTGTTTATAGTATTAGTAATGGCTTGGTGAAAACGGCACACTCTTGATAGCTCAGCTGAGACCCTGCAATGCATTTCGCTGTGCTGTATTCTTGGAGCGTTACGGTAGTTTTACTGCATTGTTGGACGGTACTTCAGAAATGGACGCTACAATTCAAGGAATGAAAATTACCATGCTCTGTACTAAACAAGTAGGGAACATAAGAACTTGTAATCTGGTAAATGGAGCTCTGGAATGTAAGCGGTCACGCAAGATCACTACAAGATAAGTACACTGTTCTCACACTCACATGCTTATATATTTATTTACATTTTTAGCTGTTTCCTGACAAAGGCAATGAAAAAGGGGACAAGGTATGTGTCCATATAGTTCTCTTTTTAGCATCAATTTCAGAATGTTCCAGTTTAATATTTTCTTTCTGTTTTTATACTATTTATTGGCATAATTACGGTATCTTGCTTGATAGGCAGACCAGGAATACCCAGAAGACACCCGTCTGATAGAGCTGGACGAGTCACAGAAGAGTGAGCACACAGTGTTTATAATGCCTCCTGAGCCTCTGCCAGAGGATGGGCCTGATCCTGCTCCAAAATATAGGTATTTCATTACTCTTAAAGTAGATCTGTCACACTTTTTAAAGAATAGAGACAATTTCATTGAAATTCTTGGGCCTGGTGAGGGTGATGCACTTACTCTGAAAATCAATGGCCAAATGCCTGTTTAATCTTGTTATTAATCTGAATACATCTAAAGCGTAAGAGAGCTCTTGAGACTGTATATTCAATATTTGCCCATCCAGCCTGACTGACAGGTAGTTTGTATTGAGCAGTGTGAGATTTCAGCAGCAGTGAGTGGAGACTTTGGTGAGCCATCATTCAGGCTAGGTGAACAGCTATTGAGTGGAAACCTTCAAAAACTATATGCAGCCATCTGACATGGACAACCATTAAACACTTGGTTATCTGTCGTCTTCCACAGTGAAAGCCCCTCTCTTCAGTTGGGTATCATGCAGTAGATGGAAAGAGGTTGTCCTGATTGTACAACTACTTAAATAAATGACTGACTATTCTGTACAACCAAGAAGTGAACAATCCTTTCTTTTTTGTCCATTATTAGCTTAAAGAGCTTGTCCACTACAATGTATTAATTAACAATCGGCCCTTGGAGGTCCCAAAATGAAAAAATTAAAATGGCCCCCACCTTCCAGATCCCCACCACATCTCTGTATTTCTGGATATGTCCTATGCTGATCTCTTGGAGTCATCAATCTGATGGTGGCTGGCATTTGGTGACCACTGCAACCAATCAGTAGCCTCTGATTTGCTGCAGTAACCAGGTTCCATATTGACCAGAGGAAAAATCAAGAATGCCGATTGTGTCTTGTAACTCTGATGGAACTTGACTGCTACAGGCAGTCAGTAACCGCTTCAGTGATTACCTGAACCCTCCCAGGTCCTGATTGGTGCAGTTACCTCCCGTTTACAGCACCTAAAGTATTTAAAAGTCGCAGGGGGTCCTTCTGACATCCACTGGCCACCTGCAATGCAATTTTACGGTGCTAATGAGTTCCTATGGCATCTATAGTCTAAACAATGGTTTCTGGGCATTTAGGCTGAACAAAAAGAAGAAATCCATCAGAGGGATAGCAGAAATGTTAGAAGTGGCCAAATTAACAATTATGTATATTCTGCATAAAAAAGAGCGTGCTGGGAGCTAAAAAAAAAAAAAGGACTGGATGTCCTCGGAAGACAACAGTGGTGGATTATCACAGAATCCTATCCTGGTGAAGAAAACCCCCTTCTCAACATCCACCCAAGTGAAGAACATTCTCCAGGAAATAGGTGTTTCAGTATCTAAGTCTACCATAAAGAGAAGACTTCATGAGAGAAAATACAGAGGGTTCACCTCTAGGTGCAAACCATTAATCAGCCTTAAAAATAGAAAGGCCAGATTAGACCAAAAACCATCTGGAAAAGCAATGTTTGGACAGATGAAACTAAGATCAACCTGTACCAGAATGATGTGAAGAAGAAAGTATGGAGAAGGCTTGGAATGGCTCATGATCCAAAGCACATCATATCCTCTGTAAAACATGGTGGAGGCAGTGTGATGGCTTGGGCATGTATGGCTTCCAATGGCGCTGGGTCACTAGTGTTTATTTATGTGAGCAACCAGATGAATTCTGAAGGGTACAGGTCTATACTTCCTGCCCAGATTCAATCAAATACAGCAAGCTTGATTGGACGAAGCGTCACAGTGCAGATGGACAATTACCCAAAACATACTGCAAACTGCGGAGCAGTTTTTTAAGGCACGAAGTGGAATATTCTTCTATGGCCGAGTCAATCACCAGATCTCAGCCCCATTGAGCAGTCATTTCAGATGCTTAAGACAAAACATAAAGGGAATCTGTCACCAGAAAAAAAAACATTAACAACTTGTAGATCTGGGGTTAATCTGCAGGTTAATAGTGTTAACTTGCCTGGGTCCTACATGTAGCTGAATGCTGCAGGGAGAAAATGAACTTAATTTCCCCCTAGCAGCATTGGGCTTTGTCAGCACTCTATATCAGAGCGGCGGCTGTTACTGGGCACAAGGCTCTGACTCTCTATTCTCAGAGCGGTGACTGAACCCACACCGGCTCCGCCCCCGTGACTGAAATCGGAATGCTGCCAATTTATTCACCCCTCAGTGTTCACCAAGTGCAGGAATTTGTTCAACCCCTTTAATTAAACCTGAAAGTCTACACTTTAATTGCATCTCCGTTGTTTTATTTTGAATCCAAAACAGTGGCATGCAGAATGCAAATCACAAAGATTTCGACACTGTCCAAATTTTTCACTTTCGACAGTGTCCAAATCACTTTTTTTTTTAAACATCAATATATTATAAAAACATGCTAAAAATCTAAACATAATTGGTATTTCAGCATCTGTAATGATGCGGACTATACAGCTATCAAAATTTTGATCCTGCTCAGTAAACTGTAAAAAAAAATAAAAATAAATAACAATGAAGGAAAATGCAAGAATTGTTGTTTTTGTAGATTTTACCTCCCACTCCCGACTCCAAGACTTCTCCCGTGCTGCGCCAATCCTCTGGAATGCTCTACCCCAAGAAATTCGGACCATCCACAATTTGCCTAGTTTTAGGGGCTCCCTCAAAACACATTTGTTCAGAGAGGCCTACCACGTCCCCTAATCAAAGTCATTTTATGTGTAAGTGCGTGTGTGTAGCCCATTCACTACTTCCATCTATCCCCCATCCCCTGAAGATGGCTGGACCATCATTGTAAATACACACCTGTACTTTGTATCTCCTCCACCTCATTGTAGATTGTAAGCTCTCATGAGCAGGGTCGTCTTATTTTGCTTTAATTATTGTATTGTTAACATTGTTACGTATGACTGTTATGTTTAAAATTGTTAAACTGTAAAGCGCTGCGGAATATGTTGGCGCTATATAAATAATGATTATTATTATTTTACCTCCCCAAAAAATTGAAAAAATGTATATTTAAAAAAGTACCAGTGAAAATATTGCCTTGTCTCTCAAAAATAATTCTTCATACAGTTGCATTGTCAAGAAAATAAAGAGAGGCTCTTGGAAGCATGTAAAGATAGACATAGATATATATAGAGAGATATTTTTATAGTATTTTTTTTTTTTTTTTTTAAGTAAAAGTAGTAAAGCATAAAATGTTATATAAATTTGGGATCTTCATGACCACACTGACCCCCAGAATAAAGTTAATATTTTAAATATATACTCCACATTAAATGCCATAAAGAATAAAACTTGTCTCTCAAAAATGCAATTTAAATTGATCAGTAAGTTTTATGTGTTACAAAATGATGACATTGGGAAAATAAAAGTTATCCCACAAAAGGCTACAATGTCATAAAATGTACAAAGTCATGACTTTCAGGAAACGATGATTAAAAATAAAACAAAAAACAAAACGTGCCTTTTAAGGGGTATTCTGGTTACAAGAAGTTACTTATCTACAGAATAAGTGCTGACCTGTAGATTGGTGGGGTCTGACCATTGAGATGCCAATAGATCTCCTGAATAGCTCAGCTTTTTTACTGGCAATCCCATTGAAAATTATTGGAGGTCTGGCATGTGCAGTATCTCTCCATTCAGACAGTGACAAAGGTTAAACTGTAAAGTGCTGCGGAATATGTTGGCGCTATATAAATAAAGATTATTATTATTATTATTCCTATTCTGGTGATTAGTGGGGGTCTCAGCTGTTGGATCACCATGATTTTAGAAGTTACCACTTATCATATAGGTAGGTGATCATTTTTTTGAAACTGGAATACTCCTTTAAAGGGAATCTGTCACCAGGTTTTTGCTACCTTATTTAAAAGTAGCATAATGTAAGGGCAGAGACCCTGATTCCATGCGTCACTTACTGGGCTTCTTGCTGTCATTTTGATAGTCACTGTTTCCTCTTTGGCAGATCTAGCAGTTAGCTGAATGCTGAGCCCTATAACTCTGCCTGCCCCACTGGTTGACGGCTTTTGTGTACGCTGTGCATAGGCAGAAATGTGCCAATTAGTGGTGCGGGCAGGGTTGTCCAAAATAGCCCGATCCTTAAGAGATTACATTGCATTAATAAGAGTGGACCATTTTTATTTGTAGTGTCATACAGATTTCCCACTTACTCTAGTCTGACCTGGAATTTCACACATTTATTTAGCTTCCTTCACAATCTGTCCTGTTTTTACTAATTTACTATTCAAATATTTACTCAAGGTGTTAATTGCTTGTCAAGGAAGTGTATGAGTTAACAAGTTCTTTTTTTTTATCATTCATGAAGTTGGCTGGCAACTTTCCTGCATTATTTCAATATTTATGTGCTGTATTTTCAAAATAGGTGTGGTTAAAGAAAATAAGTGTGTATATGAGGCAAGTTGCGCTTTTAATTATATGTAAAGTGATGGTAATTTGTCCTGTCGTGCAGCTACAAAAGCTTTCCAAGGCTTGATTACGCCCTTTTTGATCGGACACGTGAGCAGTATCTGTCTTTCAATGGAAATCCAAAGGCCAATCGAGTGGCAAGCAGCCCTACCTTCATTGCTAAAAGAAGCAAGCAGGTAATTTTTGGGATTTTGCATTGATCTAAGCTTGCTAGGGCTACAGAAGCTGTGACCATCCGAGAGCTCTGCTTAAGTAATATCCGAGCTCGGGCTGTCACAGCCAGGGTCCTCAGTGCCCGTACCGCTCTCGCTGTTTAGCCTACTAAATACCCTGATCAATAGCTATTCAAAGACTAGGAGATTGAGGGGTCTCCCTCTCCCACCCGATCGGCACCTCCTATAATCTTGGACTGCCGATGATGCTTACAGCAACCGGAGGCCAAATGATGACCTTCAGGTCTGCCATCTATGCCCTGCCGTGTGCCCCACCAAGAGTTTTCTAACAAATAAGGGTATCTGTGTATTCGGGAAAAAAATCGACCCCCAAATTAGTCGTACAATTTCTCCTGTTATCCTTGTGAAAATGAAAAATTTGGGGATAGAGAAACATATTTTTTTTTTATTTTCGGGAAATTCCTCCTCCCTCCTTTTCATGGCTCAATGTTATAAAATTCTGTGAAATACCTGTAGGTTCCATGTGCTCAAACACACCTCTAGAAAAATCCTTGAGGGGTGTAGTATCCAAAATCGGGTCACTTGCAGGGGGGAGTTCCACTGTGTAAGCACATCAGGGGCTCTCCAAACGCTACATGGCGTCCGCTAGCTTTTCTGGCCAATTCTGGGCTCCAAAAGTCAACAAATTTAGGGTTCCATTTCTCCTGTTACCCTTGTGAAAATGAGAAATTTGGGAGTAAAACAACATTTCTGTGGGGAAAAGTAAAACTGTAGACTGTAGAAGCCAAACAATGTATTTTTCTTTAATAAACCTTAATTGCAGAAATACATTCCTTTATGCATACATGTGGAGTTTAAGTCTTAAAACGCATGTTAATAAACATTAAAACGTACAAAAAAAAATTCTCTATTTTTGTTTCAGGAGATTAAGGCTGCACATAAACTGGCGAGGAAGTACAGCACCCATGCGAACAATTGGCCTAAATGCTTGTTCAGCCAGTGCTTCAGTTTGTGGTTCATCTGTCTGCCAGTTTATGTCAAGGTTTCTCACTCAAAGTCTCGGGCACTCCAGAAGTCCTACGATGTATTGGTTAAAATGAGGAAGACAGAGGTGGATCCATTAGATGAGGTGATTTGTGACACCCATCTTATGTGAATTGTTAATTTGCGAGTTTGATATACCTGCCAATACTAAAGATTTTTTAATTACGTATATACGCTAGTCACAGAACCCGTCTTTAAGGTTAAAGTAACGCATCTGTAATTATTGGGGAATGAGCCTTTGTTGTTAAACTTCAGGGTCTGTGCGTGTTGGCTTGGGAATCTGTCCCAAATGATGTTCAGATATTGCAGCCTAAGGATTCCAAAGCCCTCCATACACTTTAGGTGCTGGATGAAACATCGTTTGGGAAGACAGTTCTTCGCCTGATTCTCCTACACACAGGAGTGCTCGCTCTTCCAAGTTCTTCGGTACACTGTATGACAGAGCCGCTGGCAGACATTTCTAGTGGTGGCTTATCTCTTAAAAGAAAATTATGGCATGTAGGTCATGCAAAGCTGAATAAAATGATACCTTGATATCTGCTAAAGTCTGTGGCCCGGACACTGATCTGCATGAGAATCTGTCTCCTGATGTTATTTTAAATGAAAGCGGGCGGTACTAGTGTGAGACATCTAATGACTGACAGTCTACTCTCCTGAATTACATGTCTCACATTGGTAACATTACTTTTTCATTTAAAATAAGCTCTGGAGGCAGATTCTCAAGTAGATCTATGTCCGGCCCATAGGTCTGAACAGCTAATTTTACAGATTAAGAAAAATGTAGATTTCTCTGGAATGAGACATCAGATCACAGATGTCAAGATGTAATACTATTTATGACCTGCATGCCCATATAAATGGCTTAGGAGGGTTGATCCTACTGACCTATTCCTTTTAAAGAACAAAAAGGAAAAGCAGTCCAAAATCTGACATGCTGACTTCTTACCTTCCTTGACCTCATGTGTCAGGGGTCACCATACACATTAAACTATTGGTGAGTTTGGCTGATGTGTATGGAGGCCATAAGAAATAGTGAGCAAAAAAAATATCTTACATGATCCACTTAGAGTGTTCTTACGCTAAAGCACTCATATATAAGACATGTAAAATTGTTGTCTTTGTTTTTTGATTGATTCCTCAAGTTTTATTAATTTGCAATCATACTTAGTCTCAAAGTAAAGTATGTGTCATTAAGTACTTAATATGTAGTTCTAAAGGTTTGTAGTATTCTAATACATTTAAGGACTTATTTAACTTGCCTAATATAATTAATAATTATATTCAAATGTGTTATTTAATATCTAGTTTAGAATTTACTGTATCTAGTGTTTACTGTTTATATCAGTTCTATGGTGTATATCACGCCTTATGCCATAGTTACATTTCTCTTTTTAGGTGTGTTATAGAGTTGTAATGCAACTCTGCGGTCTTTGGGAGAACCCTGCTTTGGCAGTAAAGGTCTTATTTGAAATGAGAATTGCTAAAATTCAGCCCAATGCAATCACATATGGCTACTATAACAAGGTATGAAAAATGTATGTTCTTTATAAATGCTCTATGTGTGAAAAATGTAGGGCCTTTAACCAACACTTGTCACTTGTTTAAAAAAAATTGAGTTAAATGCCTTGTAAAAATCTCGGAGCTCTTCTCAGATTTTGATGCAGCGTCAGTCCATTGCAGAGATATTATCATTTGTTGCTCTTGGAGCGCAATATGTGAAATCTATGGCTTGCAGTCCAACTGGGCGTTTCTTCAGAGTCGTCTTTGTTGGGGCATGTACGTTAACCCCTTCCTAACAGGCTTTGCTAATCACAGCTGATCCTCGTGTGAGACTGCAAGATCTGCTGCTGAGCTGTGAGTTGTAGTGAATGAACTCTGAAGAAACCCCCAGTTGGGCTGTAAGCAAAGATTTCACATATTATGTTCCACAATCAATAAATATGAATGTCAGTAGAATGATGCATCACAAGAAGGGAATATGTGGCAGAATCAGGGGAGCACATGGATTATTACAAGGTATTTACTTTATAATTTTCATGATCAGGGTGGTAATAACTATGTAACTATGTATGTAACTATGTATAATTTTGCACATTTTTTGTTTAAGGTTGTACTGGTGAGCCCATGGCCGAGCAGTAAACGCAGTGGGAATTATCTATGGACGAAGGTTCGGAATGTGGTACTGGGTTTGTCTCAGTTTCGAAAACCAATGAAGAATACAAAACTGGTCCCTGAAGCTTTTTCAGTTCAGGGTAATGACTGTTTGTTTTTTTTCTTTACAAACTTGCACATTTTTGTGAATACATTTCCATTGTATACACTTAAACAGTTTTTTTTTTTTGCTGTGTATGTTGTTATAGAGTTGCAAGAAAGTATTGATGTAGAACAAAATATTGAATAGAAAAATCCTTTAACCCCTTAACAACCTCCAAAACTCATTAAAACTGCGTCCGTTAAGGGCCTTATTTCTTCATTGCCATTTTAAAACGGGAATAAGGGTATAGTCCTCCCCCCAGGAGTAGCTGAGACCCTGGAGATCACGATCAGGGCCAGTTTTTCTGGTACCCGATCACGTGGTCACCGTTATTCAATAGTGAGTATTTTTCTTATTGGTTCATTTTGATCACTGTAAAAGACTCTGTCATCCTTCCTGTGTCATCCCTTAGTCACAATACATTTTTATTTTATCATTTTTATTTCTTTCATTCTTTGCCATTAGGGTTGGGTTAGGGTTAAGGTTGGGGTTGGGCTTGACGATATGACGACTAGTGTTGAATGCAAGGGCTCTCTACTCGCATTTGCATCTGGGTAATTCGAGTACCATGATACTTGGTGCATACCCGAGCACCCCGATGCAAACTCGAGTGGGGAGCATTCTGTGTAGTACCTTTGGGTTAAAAATCCGCTCTATAACCCTGGATAAAATCCTTGAGGGTTTTCGACTGGCACACCAGGGGCTCTCCAAACATGACATGGCGTCCACTATCGATTCCAGTAATTTTTGCGTTCAAAAAGTCAAACTGTTCTGCTACCCTTCTGAGCCATGTCATGTGCCCAATTAGTAGTTTTTGCCCACATATGGGGTATTGGCATATTCAGAAGAAATTGCAGAACAAATTTTTAGCTTCATTTTCTCCTGTTACCCTTGTGTAAAGTAAAAAAATTGGGGCTAAGACAAAATTTATGTAAAAAAAATAATAATATATATAATAATTTTTTTTTCCTTCCACATTCCATTTATTCCTGTGAAGAGCCTGAAGCTTTAATAACCTTCTTGAATGTGGTATTGAGGGATGCAGTTTTTAAAATGGTGTAGCTTTTGGGTATTTTCTAACACATAGACCCCTCAAAGTCGCTACAGATGTGATGTGATCCTTAAAAGGAACCTGTCACCCCCAAAATCGAAGGTGAGCTAAGCCCACCGGCATCAGGGGCTTAGCTACAGCATTCTGTAATGCTGTAGATAAGCCCCCCGATGTATCCTGAAAGATGAGAAAAAGGTTAATTATACTCACCCAGGGGCGGTCCCGCTGCGGTCCGGTCCGATGGGCGTCGTTGTCCGGTCCGGGGACTCCCATCTTCTTACGATGACGTCCTCTTCTGGTCTTCACGCTGAGGCTCCGGCGCAGGCGTACTTTGTCTGCCTTGTTGAGGGCAGAGCAAAGTACTGCAGTGCGCAGGCACCAGGAAAGGTCAGAGAGGCACAGCGCCTGCGCACTGCAGTACTTTGCTCTGCCTTCAACAGGGCAGACAAAGTACACATGCGCCGGAGCCACGGCAGGAAGACAAGAAGAGGACGTCATCATAAGAAGATGGGAGGGACCGGACCGCGACACCCATCGGATCGGACCGATTGAGAAATTACTAATCAATTTTTAACCCTTATAACTTCTTACCAAAAATACATTGTTTCCAAAATTGTGCTGATGTAAAGTAGACATGTGGGAAATGTTAGTTATTATTTTGTGTGGCATAACGATCTAATTTAAGGGCATACAAATTTTAAGTTAACAAATTGCGAAATTTTCAAAAACGTTTTTGTCAATTTTTTTATATTGTCATAAATATAGGCAAATCATATTGACCACATTTTACCACTATCATGAAGTACAATACTTCCGAAAAAAAACCAATCTCAGAATCAGTGGGATCCGTTGAAGCGTTCCAGAGTTATTACCACATAAAGTGACAGTGGTCAGAGTGTAAAAAATTTGGTTTGGTCATTAAGGTCAAAATTGTCTCGTTGCTGTAGATCCTTTTAGTGTTCTATGTACATCTTTTCAGGTAATTTAATAACTAAGGCCAGGAAGGAATATTTTGAGGTACAAATAAATGCTGCTGCTGATTTGGCCAACAGGTTTAATTTGGTGTCTTTTTAAAACTTATATAGGATATGCACAATTTTAGGACGGTAATATCTTCAAGTCTTTTCCAGATGAGAGCCATCATACATTAAAGTTGTTGTTCATCTTTTGAGGGCAAATTATTTTTATATATATTTTTTTCTCAAGTGTATGTTCTTTGGGCTAAAAATAATTTTTGCATTTGGGTTTTATAAAAAAAAAAAAAAAAAAATCCATTGTCTGGCTTTTATAGGATTTTTGTTTCCCTGCACATTCTCTGTTGATGTGGTCTGTGGTCATAAATCAGCTGCCAGGAGGTCAGAAAAAGATAAACCCTCATGTCAGAACTAGCTCATTGACAGATTCTCTGTTAACTCCTTCTGCAGCCAGCAACAAGACATTACAGCACAGAGGTATAGAAGGCAAAACCCAATACAAAAATTACTTTTCTTAGTCCAATTGCATTTAAGTAAACAAAGAGAATTGTCCCCAAACAGAGATGACCCCTAATGATATTAAGTTGTGAGTGAGTTGGCATTTTAGCTCTGTTCTACAGGCGAGTACCTTATTTTAGCATATTTTTCCCTTTTCCCTTGTTTTCTGAAAATCGAAAACACCCTGTGTTATTTCATACTGTTATACTAAATGAGATTAAATAAATTACTGGTTTTAGCATTAGTATAATCTGCTTGTGCATGGATGTTTTTAACCCAAGTTGTCTCTTCAGCTCCTCAGAGCGCTGCACGTAGGAGTGATGTGGACTTGGTGAGCCTCTCTGGTGTGGATAATTCTAATGATGCTAACTCTGGGGAGCACGCTGTCTTCGTGAGGGATTTAATCAGGCTTGACTCTACTGATATGCACCCTAGTCCAGGTATTCTCCTAGAGCTACTAACCACACCTCACACCATAGCATTCCCCTTACCCTCTATCAGGTCAGAAGCTTCTCGCAACCGATCTAGACCGGCATTTATACAGCATGATCTGTTTGTCTTTTGTTTAGGGTTGTGTCGTCTTTCCATGAAGTATGTACCATTTTTGCTGGTACAAAATACATTACATACTGTAGATCGCTAAAAGCAGTTGGTCCATCAGGGCATTTATGGATTAGTGAGGTCCCTGAGATGAACTTGGTTAATGAAAGCTCCTTTTTTCATGAAAATCTAGTAGACTCATCTGCTCGGCACCTCGCTGTTATCGCCAGAGCAGAGAGCAGACGTAAAGAACTTCGGTAAATCAGCATTTCCAGAAGTCCAGTGGGTACCACTGAAATAACTCCAGTAATACTGAACACCTCTTTCTTTTTCACTGATACTTACAGGCCTAATCAATTGAATATTAATAACTTATGTGGTTTTACATTTTGGTTTGAAAGTCACTTATTCATGTACGATTGCAGCCATTTATGTTTTACTCTGAAACGTTGCACCATTTCAAAGAAAATTGACTTAAAAGAGCTGGATAGTCGTTTGCGTAGTCAGTTGGGTCCCTTCAGCTTTTCTTCACCTCAATCCCCTTATATGCCAGGTCCCTCTTTACATACTGTAGGGATTCACTCTCTCTGGTAAACATTGGGCTTTTGATAGCGTTCATACAGGCAATGTGGTGTTGGTCCAAACACGTGCAGTTTTTATTGCTTTCCACAAGTTGCCAAGCACCAAAACAAACTCGTAAACCTAAATCTCTAGCCTTGTCCAGGTGGTAACTAAACAGAACAGACCCTGGCTACTTATACACTAGCCCCAGCTCTGTCAAACAAAACCGCTATCATCCAAAGCAACCACTGATACTTGCACAATCATGATCACATATATGATTGCCGGCTCACCCGAACAGATTACAGTCCTTTCTCCCAGAGCAGACTTCAAACACAGAAGAGCCACTATCCCACCAGTCACGGTATCCACTTCAGCCCAAGCTCCAGCAGCTTCCAGCGCCAAACAGAAGTGTTCGACCCCAGATACTGTATTGTGTGCATTTCTGACACTTGTTTCAGGAAGGCCAATCCCTTTATTGTTTACAATTTCCAATTTATTCAGCGGGATTAAAGGTGACATAAAGGTTTGCTCATTTGACAGAGCATTGACCTTAGTCTTGTCAATCTCCATTGGAATGAAATGGGATCTGATTCACAGTCACATTTTAGTCAATGATCACGAATGTCCAACCTCACTTAGTTTTTGTAATGAAATGGACTTGACAGCCACATTTTCTTCTCCACCTTCTTCCCCTCTGATTTCTATTTCATTTCTTTAGACTGTATATATATTAGTTTAACTAGTTCAGTAGAAGCCACTAGTAATGTTAATTAATAGAGTTTTACTCCTCGAAAAAAGCGGTCTTCAAATGACAGCACTCATGTTTGGTGAATCCTGCTTTGAGCAGGGGGTTGGACCAGATGACCCAGGAGGTCCCTTCCAACTCTACCATTCTATGATTCTATGTTAAATGTCATACTTGTCCTTCATCGGCACAGCGCCGGCTCTCTGCTACTGCGGCTATTGTCTTTGTGTTTCAGTTGCATGTCATGTCAATAGCGCAAATTACCGCTGTGCACCACTAAAGCAGATGGCACAGGCCGCTGAGCTCAGTCATTGACTGCACCAATCATGTGCGCTATCAATGTGATGTTGTAGCTGCTGGCAAAACAGTGACAGGAGCAGCGTCCGGGAGCTGCCACTGGACCTGGGGAGCATGACTATTATTTATTTTATTTGCTTATATTGCGACATCATATTCCACAGCTCTTTACAGACATCATCACCGACGCCATCGGAGCTCACAATCGAGCATCCTTATCAGTCTGTCTTTGGCGTGTGAGAGGAAACTGGATGGGGAGAACATACTAACTCCTTGCAGATATTTTCCCAGGAGATGTATGAACCCAAGGACTTCAGTGCTGCAAAGCAACAGTGCTAACCTCTGAGTCTCCGTGTCCTCAGATTTTGTTATTTCACATGACTGCTATCATTTGGGGACCACTTTTTTCCAAAGTGCAAAATCTCTTAACCCCTTCCCGACCCATGACGCCACGTAGGCGTCATGAAAACCCGTGCCAATCCGACCCATGACGCCTATGTGGCGTCATGGAATGATCGCGTCCCTGCAGATCGGGTGAAGGGGTTAACTCCTATTTTCCCCGATCTGCAGGGAGAGGGGGAGTGGTACTTCAGCCCAGGGGGGGTGGCTTCACCCCCCCGTGGCTACGATCGCTCTGATTGGCTGTTGAAAGTGAAACTGCCAATCAGAGCGATTTGTAATATTTCACCTAAAAAACTGGTGAAATATTACAATCCAGCCATGGCCGATGCTGCAATATCATCGGCCATGGCTGGAAATACTAAAGTGACCCCCACACCCACCGATCGCCCCCCCAGTCCTCCGTTATGGGGTCCGGTCCCCTCCGTCCGCCTGCCGGCTCCCCCGTCCTCCTGTCCGCTCCCTCCTTGCTCATATCCACCCCCCCTGTGCTCCGATCCCCCCCCTGTGCTCCGATCCACCCCCCCACCACCCCTTCATACTTACCGATCCTCCCGGTGTCCGTACGTCTGCTCGCTGGGCGCCGCCATCTTCCAAAATGGCGGGCGCATGCTCAGTGCGCCCGCCGAATCTGTCAGTCGGCAGATTCCTTACAAGTAAATTTTGATCGCTGTGGTAGGTTCTACCACAGCGATCAAAATAAAAAAAATAATAAATAAACCCCCCCCCCTTTATCACCCCCATAGGGACAATAATAAAATAAAGAAATTTTTTTTTTTTTTACCACTAGGGTTAGGGTTAGGACTAGGGTTAGAACTAGGGGTAGGGTTAGGGGTAAGGTTAGGGTTACGGGTAGGGTTAGGGGTAGGGTTATGGCATGTGCACACAGAGCGGATCGGCCGCGGATCCGCAGCGGATGGGCCGCGGATCCGCAGCGGATCGGCAGCGGATGGGCCGCGGATCCGCAGCGGATCCGCAGCGGATGGGCCGCGGATCCGCAGCGGATTGGCCGCGGATCCGTAGCGGATTGGCCGCTGCGAATTCGAAGCAGTTTTCCATCAGGTTTACAGTACCATGTACACCTAAGGAAAACCAAATCCGCTGTGCCCATGGTGCGGAAAATTCCGTGCAGAAACGCTGCGTTGTATTTTCCGCAGCATGTCAATTCTTTGTGCGGATTCCGCAGCGTTTTACACCTGTTCCTCAATAGGAATCCGCAGGTGAAATCCGCACAAAAAAACACTGGAAATCTGCTGTAAATCCGCAGGTAAAACGCAGTGCCTTTTACCTGCAGATTTTTCAAAAATCGTGCGGAAAAATCTCACACGAATCCGCAACGTGGGCACATAGCCTTAGGGTTAGGGTTGGAATTAGAGTTAGGGTTGGAATTAGGGCTAGGGTTTGAAATAGGGTTAAGATTAGGCTTGTGGTTAGGGTTACGGATAGGGTTAGGGGTGTGTTGGGGTTACAGTTGTGGTTAGGGTTGGGATTAGGGTTACGGTTGGGATTAGGGTTAGGATTAGGGTTGGAATTAGGGTTACGGGTGTGTTGCGGTTAGGGTTGTGGTTAGGGGTGTGTTGGGGTTAGGGTTGTGATTAGGGTTATGGCTACAGTTGGGATTAGGATTAGGGGTGTGTTGGGGTTAGTGTTGAAGTTAGAATTGAGGGGTTTCCACTGTTTAGGCACATCAGGGGTCTCCAAACGCAACATGGCGCCACCATTGATTCCAGCCAATCTTGCGTTCAAAAAGTCAAATGGTGCTCCCGCCCTTCCAAGCCCCGACGTGCGCCCAAACAGTGGTTTACCCCCACATTTGGGGTACCAGCGTACTCAGGATAAACTGGGCAACAACTGTTGGGGTCCAATTTCTCCTGTTACCCTTGCAAAAATAAAAAATTACTTGCTAAAACATATTTTTTGAGGAAAGAACAATTATTTTTTATTTTCACGGCTCTGCGTTATAAACTTCTGTGAAGCACTTGGGGGTTGAAAGTGCTCACCACACATCTAGATAAGTTCCTTCGGGGGTCTAGTTTCCAAAATGGGGTCACTTGTGGGGTGTTTCTACTGTTTAGGCACATCAGGGGCTCTGCAAATGCAATGTGACGCCCGCAGACCATTCCATCAAAGTCTGCATTTCAAATGTCACTACTTCCCTTCCGAGCCCTGACGTGCGCCCAAACAGTGGTTTACCCCCACATATGGGGTATCAGCGTACTCACAACAAACTGGGCAACAAATATTGGGGTCCAAATTCTCCTGTTACCCTTGTGAAAATAAAAAATTGCTTGCTAAAACATCTTTTTTGAGGAAAGAAAAATGATTTTTTATTTTCACGGCTCTGCGTTGTAAACTTCTGTGAAGCACTTGGGGGTTGAACGTGCTCACCACACATCTAGATAAGTTCCTTGGGGGGTCTAGTTTCCAAAATGGGGTCACTTGGGGGGGGTTTCTACTGTTTAGGCATATCAGGGGCTCTGCAAACGTAACATGATGCCCGCAGACCATTCCATCAAAGTCTGTATTCCAAAACGTCACTACTTCCCTTCCGAGCCCCGGCATGTGCCCAAACAGTGGTTTACCCCCACATATGGGGTATTAGCGTACTCAGGAGAAACTGGACAACAACTTTTGGGGTCCAATTTCTCCTGTTACTCTTGCAAAAATAAAAAATTCTGGGCTAAAAAAATATTTTTGAGGAAAGGAAACACATTTATTATTTTCACGGCTCTGCGTTATAAACTTCTGTGAAGCACTTGGGGGTTCAAAGTGCTCACCACACATCTAGATAAGTTCCCTTGGGGGTCTAGTTTCCAAAATGGAGTCACTTGTTGGGAGTTCCTACTGTTTAGGCACATCAGGGGCTCTGCAAACGCAACCTGATGCCCGCAGAGCATTCAATCAAAGTCTGCATTTCAAAACGTCACTACTTCCCTTCCGAACCCCGACGTGTGCCAAAACAGTGGTTTACCCCCACATATGGGGTATCAGCGTACTCAGGAGAAACTGGACAACAACTTTTGGGGTCCAATTTCTCCTGTTACTCTTGCAAAAATAAAAAAATTCTGGGCTAAAAAAATATTTTTGAGGAAAGGAAACACATTTTTTATTTTCACGGCTCTGCGTTATAAACTTCTGTGAAGCACTTGGGGGTTCAAAGTGCTCACCACACATCTAGATTAGTTCCTTGGGAGGTCTAGTTTCCAAAATGGGGTCACTTGTGCGGGAGCTCCAATGTTTAGGCACACAGGGGCTCTCCAAACGCGACATGGTGTCCGCTAATGATTGGAGCTAATTTTCCATTCAAAAAGCCAAATGGCGTGCCTTCCCTTCCGAGCCCTGCCGTGCGCCCAAACAGTGGTTTACCCCCACATATGGGGTATCATCGTACTCAGGACAAACTGGACAACAACATTTGGGGTCCAATTTCTCCTATTACCCTTGGGAAAATAAAAAATTCTGGGCTAAAAATCATTTTTGAGGAAAGAAAAATTATTTTTTTATTTTCACGGCTCTGCGTTATAAACTTCTGTGAAGCACCTGGGGGTTATAAGTGCTCACTATGCATCTAGATAAGTTCCTTGGGGGGTCTAGTTTCCAAAATGGGGTCACTTGTAGGGGAGCTCCAATGTTTAGGCACACAGGGGCTCTCCAAACGCGACATGGTGTCCGCTAACGATTGGAGCTAATTTTCCATTCAAAAAGTCAAATGGCACGCCTCCCCTTCCGAGCCTTGCCGTGCACCCAAACAGTGGTTTACCCCCACATATGAGGTATCGGCATACTCAGGAGAAATTGCCCAACAAATTTTAGGATCCATTTTATCCTGTTGCCCATGTGAAAATGAAAGAATTGAGGCTAAAAGAAATTTTGTGTGAAAAAAAAGTACTTTTTCATTTTTGCGGATCAATTTGTGAAGCACCTGGGGGTTTAAAGTGCTCACTATGCCTCTAGATGAGTTCCTTGGGGGGTCTAGTTTCCAAAATGGGGTCACTTGTGGAGGAGCTCCAATGTTTAGGCACACAGGGGCTTTCCAAACGCGACATGGTGTCCGCTAACGATGGAGATAATTTTTCATTCAAAAAGTCAAATGGCGCTCCTTCCCTTCCGAGCCTTACCATGTACCCAAACAGTGGTTTACCCCCACATGTGAGGTATTGGTGTACTCAGGAGAAATTGCCCAACAAAATTTAGGATCCATTTTATCCTGTTGCCCATGTGAAAATGAAAAAATTGAGGCTAAAATAATTTTTTTGTGAAAAAAAAGTACTTTTTCATTTTTACGGATCAATTTGTGAAGCACCTGGGGGTTTAAAGTGCTCACTATGCTTCTAGATAAGTTCCTTGGGGGGTCTAGTTTCCAAAATGGGGTCACTTGTGGGGGAGCTCCAATGTTTAGGCACACGGGGGCTCTCCAAACGTGACATGGTGTCCACTAAAGATTGGAGCCAATTTTTCATTCAAAAAGTCAAATGGCGCTCCTTCCCTTCCGAGCCCTGCCGTGCGCCCAAACAGTGGTTTACCCCCACATATGAGGTATCAGCGTACTCAGGACAAATTGGACAACAACGTCCGTGGTCCAGTTTCTCCTTTTACCGCTGGGAAAATAAAAAAATTGTTGCTAAAAGATCATTTTTGTGACTAAAAAGTTAAATGTTCATTTTTTACTTCCATGTTGCTTCTGCTGCTGTGAAACACCTGAAGGGTTAATAAACTTCTTGAATGTGGTTTTGAGCACCTTGAGGGGTGCAGTTTTTAGAATGGTGTCACTTTTGGGTATTTTCAGCCATATAGAACCCTCAAAATGACTTCAAATGTGAGGTGGTCCCTAAAAAAAATGGTTTTGTAAATTTTGTTGTAAAAATGAGAAATCACTGGTCAAATTTTAACCCTTATAACTTCCTAGCAAAAAAAAAAATTGTTTCCAAAATTGTGCTGATGTAAAGTAGACATGTGGGAAACGTTATTTATTAACTATTTTGTGTCACATAACTCTCTGGTTTAACAGAATAAAAATTCAAAATGTGAAAATTGCGAAATTTTCAAAATTTTTGCCAAATTTCCGTTTTTTTCACAAATAAACTCAGAAATTATCGACCTAAATTTACCACTAACATGAAGCCCAATATGTCACGAAAAAACAATCTCAGAATCGCTAGGATCCGTTGAAGCGTTCCTGAGTTATTACCTCATAAAGGGACACTGGTCAGAATTTCAAAAAACGGCAAGGTCATTAAGGCCAAAATAGGCTGGGTCATGAAGGGGTTAAAGGGGTTGTATGATCTTCAGGAGTGAAACACTACTCTGCCTCCCAGCTTATTGCTTTCCTGAAGCTCAACAATTTGAACCCGCAGCGTAGTTGCACTGCCATCCTGAGCTGTGACCTCTCCGATGCTGCAAGCGGAGAAACTAGCAATTCAGACTATTTCAGTGCTGCCCTTGCAAGATGTATGGCAAGCACTAAACAATAAAAGTAAATTGTGATGGTATTGCCAGTTAAAGCCCATTTTTTGTTGTAAAATATATATATAAATGTATTTTTAATGTGGCAAAATTTGTGCCTTAATAGAAACTTGAAAAAGTGTATTAAAATGTAATACTTTACCACTTTAATCACCTTTTCATTCCTATAATGGTTATGCTCTGCAGGTGATCACATCAATGAGGGGCCAGGACCCAAAGATGAACTTCACAGGAAAAGCACTTTAATTCTTGAAGAGCCAAAAGCTTTGATAGAAACAGATTCTTCTTCACAGTTAAAGAACCATCCAGTTGAAAATGGAAGCACACCTCAATCTGCGGATGTAGCTGGTAAAGTCTTAACTTGCTTTTCAGCTCTTGTCACACAAATTTAAGGCTTTATCCAGTTTCAGAAAACCCCTGTCCCCAGGAGCAGTTTATTTTAAAAAACAAAAAATTCTTCTTTACTACTCCTTCCGGGGTCCAGCCCTGAGTGTTCCACACATCTCCTGCAGCCAGTAACAGACATCAGGAGCAGCGGTTGACCAAGAGAGGGCAAGTATAGCACAGTTGTTCTGAAACTGGAGAAAACCTTTAAAGACTACCCATTTTTTTAATTTATATTTTTTTATTTCTTACAAGCGCTGCAGATATATGGGGTCTGGGTCCTAATACCTCTACCGATTGTGCAAAAAACTGCTCTGAAACACTCTTCTCAGCAAACAGAAGCAATCTGCTCCTAAATGAGAACTTTCACAGAGTGGCGTACACGCTCATAGACTTTGAATTAACCTGTACAACGCCATGCGCACACAAGCATGCAGGAGTTGAGCGCTTATGTTTGCTGAATCCAAAATTGTATGAAATCGATTTAAATTGCTATTTCATAACCCAATCTTGCTAAAAAAGAACATGAAACCATTCTCTATGAACATGTGCAAATATGAAGAGACCTTTTCTGTTCTACTTTGACTTAAAAGGAATCTGTCAGTAGGATCAACCCTCCTAATCCGTCTATATGGGCATGTAGGTCATAGGAAGCTGAATAAAACAATACCTTCATATGTGATCTGATGTCTTATTCCTGAGAAATCCACATTTCTCTTATATGTAAGTGACCTCTTCCAGGCTATGGGGTGGATGCTGCCTGGAAGATAACTCTGCCTCCAGAGTTTTTTGCATGAAGGCGGAGTTGTCAGACAAGTAAAAGGAGAAATTAACTTTGTCTTCTTGCAAACACGTTTTTTTGCAGCTCTCTTAGTTCTGCTGTATGGTAACAATATTGCAATCCTATCTGCCTGAGAGATGGAAGCTGAAGCTAAGAGGAACCTGCAGATGTGTCAGGATAATCACACACAGCTCTGCAGTGAGATCAGGAGAGCAGAGAGCGCCCATTACATATCACACTGGTAACTCCCCCTTCATGTAACATAAGCTCCGGAGGCAGAGTTAGAGCCTGGAAGAGCTCATTTATATAAAGAGGATGATTTCTCCACACCAACAAGACATTTAATATGAGACACACAGGGAGGACTGTTGTCAGCAGTCTATAACCTGTATGCCTATATTAATAAATAGGTCAAATGTGGTGACAGATTCCTTTTAAAGGGAATCTGTCACAATTATCCACTGCCTCCCTTTCCTTCCCCCTTTCCCCATCAAACTTAATTCGGGTGGCTCACTGAAAGATATATTCGCCACACCTCTACTGATTCATTATGTTTCTCCCTGACTGAAAAATCACTTTTTTATTCATATACAAATTAAGCCTAAATGGTTACTTTACTTTCAAGTAACTTTTCAGAATAAGATGTGTTATATACATATATATATAATTTCTGGCCATTATAGGACTTACATGCTTAAATTTTCACCGGTTTTCCCATCTGCATTCTCTTTGTAATTTGCAATCCAGGGGTATCAGTGGGATGAAATTAGCTGCTGTGATTTATCCTATATGCAAAGCACAGAGGGGAATGTCTGCTCTTGATTTACTTTATAGCTCACACAGACTAGCTGCAGCAACATGGTGGACATTATACCGCAGAGCTGAGCTGTGCTCATCTGAACCCACCTCTGATGTGAACTACATAATTTGTTACAGAGCCCTGCATGATGGTTTTCTGTCTACCTCTCTATTTTCCTGTCCCTGCTCCTCACTCCTCCTTCCCCATCCATCTGAGCAAGATGGAGATTTGAGCTGATTTTCCCGCACTGGATTACAAGTTCAGGAGGCAGGGGGAAGAGGAAGAAGTGTCTGATTAAGGGGAAGGCAGCGGATTTCTCTGATCAGATACATTACAGCGTTTATTACAGTTGCCTGTATTCTTAATTTCTGCAATGTTTGTTGAAAGGACAGTTCCTTTTTAAGTGCTTGGGGTGTGTTTAAAGCACTTCTCATGTCTCCGCTTTCCTGTCTATTTTCCCAGCCTGTCATACCTTCTTCTGCTTGACTGACCGCTCACTGGCTTGACTCTACAATCGGGGAGCTGTAAGTGAAGCAGAGGAAGGTATGCTTGGGCTAGGAATAGAGCCAGGGGGAGGCAGAGGCTTGTGAACTGCTCTCATCCTTCCAGTTCACTTAATCTTCATTTGCCGATGAAGCAACAGATTACACCAGTAAAGGTGTTGTTGTCATTATCTTTCAGAGAGCAACATGACCTTATAAACAGTTTCTTTCCATGCATGTCTTAGGCTGGGTTCACATTGCGTTAATGGGTGATCGCTAACGGACAGCGTTGCACGGCGAAAATGTCGCAATTAACGCCGTGCAACGGGTCCGTTAGCGCACCCATTGACAGCAATGTTAATTTCGCCAGCAGCGCATCACTAGCGCGTGCCTTTTTCGGCTCGCGCTAGTGATGTGCCGTTCTTCTGTGACGCGCCTCGGACGCTGCTTGCAGCGTCCGCGGCGCGCCCGAGGTCCGTTCCCCGCTCTCGCAGATCGGGGATCTGCGAGAGCGGGGACGTTAACGCGACCCACAAACGCGATCCATAAAAATACATTGCGTTAGCGCAATCCGCTAGCGCTAAATGGATTGCCCTAACGCAATGTGAACCTAGCCTTAGATAAACCTGATATGTCTTATTATGAGTGGTGTCATGAAAACACTTGCATAAACAAATATCCGCAAATCAGGGTGAACTTTAGCAACGTTCCTCCAGAACAATGTGAAATACTAATGAAACAATCATTTTCTGTATAACTTTGTTATTGCTTCGTGTACTTAATTTTTCCCAAACTGCTGCTGTATTTTGGCCTAGTTTTGGAAAATAATGACACACTGTGATTTTTTTATTTGGTGTGGTTCATCGAAGTTATTTACCTAATTCGAAGATGTTCTAAGGACGAAATGTTTATTATGCCCATGTGAAACCATAGAATTCAAAGATGTACGTGAGTTTTCTCATGACTGTAATTCTAGATGGGCTTGCTAGTAATTTAACTGATCTTTCTTTTTTATTTTATTTTTTTTGAATCAGGTAATTTTTTTTATTATTTTTAAAACCTGTTACAATATATGACAGGATATCCAAGTCAAAGCCTTTGAACTCCAACAGACTTATCTATGTTTGCTTATTTGTATATCAGTAGATCCTGATGGCGAAAGTGAAAATCATATGACAATCTCTGAGACTAGAAGTCCACCAGAATCTCCTCCATATGGAAGTAGTATTGTTAAAGTGCCCTCTGGAATATTTGATGTTACAAGGAGGAAAAGCAGTAGTGGTGAGTTGTAATATTCTGGAATGACATATTTTGAGTGCGAGTAGTTAATTTGATTAGAATTGTTGCCTCGAAAAAAGCTATAAGAAAGGAAGCTAAGAAAGGAAGCTGTCTCCGTGATCAGCTGATGGACGAAGATCTGACTTCTGTGCTGGTCTGCATGCTGAGACAAATTGGCAGCCGACCTAGTAATCATCCAATACTAAACATATACACTCACCGGCCACTTTATTAGGTACACCATGCTAGTAACGGGTTGGACCCCCTTTTGCCTTCAGAACTGCCTCAATTCTTCGTGGCATAGATTCAACAAGGTGCTGGAAGCATTCCTCAGAGATTTTGGTCCATATTGACATGATGGCATCACACAGTTGCCGCAGATTTGTCGGCTGCACATCCCAAAGATGCTCCATACAAGGCAGGATGGATCCATGCTTTCATGTTGTTTACGCCAAATTCTGACCCTACCATCCGAATGTCGCAGCAGAAATCGAGACTCATCAGACCAAGCAACGTTTTTCCAATCTTCTACTGTCCAATTTCGATGAGCTTGTACAAATTGTAGCCTCAGTTTCCTGTTCTTAGCTGAAAGGAGTGGTACCCGGTGTGGTCTTCTGCTGCTGTAGCCCATCTGCCTCAAAGTTCGACGCACTGTGCGTTCAGAGATGCTCTTAGGCCTACCTTGGTTGTAACGGGTGGCGATTTGAGTCACTGTTGCCTTTCTATCAGCTCGAACCAGTCTGCCCATTCTCCTCTGACCTCTGGCATCAACAAGGCATTTCCGCCCACAGAACTGCCGCTCACTGGATTTTTTTTCTTTTTCGGACCATTCTCTGTAAACCCTAGAGATGGTTGTGCGTGAAAATCCCAGTAGATCAGCAGTTTCTGAAATACTCAGACCAGCCCTTCTGGCACCAACAACCATGCCACGTTCAAAGGCACTCAAATCACCTTTCTTCCCCATACTGATGCTCGGTTTGAACTGCAGGAGATTGTCTTGACCATGTCTACATGCCTAAATGCACTGAGTTGCCGCCATGTGATTGGCTGATTAGAAATTAAGTGTTAACAAGAAGTTGGACAGGTGTACCTAATAAAGTGGTCGGTGAGTGTATACTGACTAGTCAGTGTCAAGAACACTGACTGGTGAAGTGAGTAATATTGAATATCTCATTGCAATGGCACCTGCGAAGGGGTTGGATATACAGGTGCTTCTCACAAATTGGAATATCATCAAAAAGTTAATTTATTTCAGTTCTTCAATACAAAATGTGAAACTCATATATAGAGTCATTACAAACAGTGATCTATTTCAAGTATTTTTGTTAATGTTGATGATTATGGCTTACAGCCAATGAAAACCCAAAAGTCATTATCTCAGTAAATTACAATAATTAACAAAAACACCTGCAAAGGGTTCCTAAGCATTTAAAAAGGTCCCTTAGTCTGTTTCAGTAGGCTCCACAATCATGGGGGAAGACTGCTGACTTGACATGTCCAGAAGGCAGTCACTGACACACTCCAGAAGGAGGGTAAGCCACTAAAGGTCATTGCTAAAGAAGCTGGCAGTTCAGAGTGCTGTATCCAAACATATTAATGGAAAGTTGAGTGGATGGAAAAAGTGTGCTAGAAAAAGGTGCACAAGCAACCGGGTTAACCGCAGCCTTAAAAGGATTATGAAAAGGCCATTCCAAAATTTGGGGGATATTTACAAGGAGTGGACTGCTGCAGGAGTCATTGCTTCAAGAGCCAACACACACAGACATATCCAGGACATGGGCTACAAGTGTCGCATTGCTTGTGTCAAGCCACTCATGACCAATGGACAACGCCAGAAGCATTTTACCTGGGTCAAGGAGAAAAATAACTGGACTGTTGCTCAGTGGTCCAAGGTGTTGTTTCAGATGAAAGTAAATTTTGCATTTCATTTGGAAACAGATTCCAGAGTCTGGAGGAAGAGTGGAGAGGCACATAATCCAATCTGGTTGAGGTCTAGTGTGAAGTTTCCACAATCAATGATGGTTTGGAGAGCCATGGCCTCTGCTGGTGTAGGTCCACTGTGTTTTATCAAGGCCAAGGTCAGCGCAGCCGTCTACCAGGAAATTTTAGACCACTTCATGCTTCCTTCTGCCGACAAGCTTTTTGGAGATGGAAATGTCATTCTCCAATAGGACTTGGCACCTGTCCACACTGCCAAAAGTACTAATACCAGGTTTAAAAAAAAACAGTATCACTGTGCTTGATTGGCCAGCAAACTTGCCTGACCTTAACCCTATAGAGAATCTATGGGGTTTTGTAAAGAGGAAGATGAGACACCTGACCCAACAATGCAGACGAGCTGAAGGCTTCTGTCAAAGCAACCTGGGCTTCCATAACACTTCAGCAGTGCCACAGGCTGATCACCTCCATGCTATGCCACATTGATGCAGTAATTGAAAAAGGAGCCCGACCAAGTATTGAGTGCATTTACTGAACCTACATATCAGTAGGCCAACAATTTGGATTTTAAAATCATTTTTCAAGCTGATATTGTTAAGTATTCTAATTTACTGAGATAATGACTTGTGTTTATATTGGTTGTAAGATCACTCTGTTTGTAATGACTCTATATAATATATTAACTTTTTGATGATATTCTAATTTTGTGAGGAGCACCTGTATTAAGCAGTAAGTAACCAGTCAGTACTTGAAATTGATCTATAAATTGGTAAAATGTGCAAACATAAGGATCAGTTTGATAGGGTATCTTGATTTTGATGCTCCCATCGCTTCTTCCCAGCCAACGCACAGGCAGCCGATGGGTTACTATGGCAGTCGGGATTCCCCCCCCCCATAGCTGCTGTCTTGGTCCTCCTGGAAAGCACAGTCTTCGGTTGGGCTCCATAGGAGAAAGTCTTTTGTACTACATATTGCAGTACGTTTTGTGAGTATTCAAGCAAGTGCAGGTTCAAGGTCTAGTAAAGAAAAGAGAAGAAATACATCTAAAAGTTTAAATCACTCCCCCTGTTCAAAAATGAAAAATAATTTAAAAAATTATATTTTGTAAAATTAATATTGTCATTCAAAACTTAGTATGTCTCACTGTAAAATAAAAAACAAAAAAAAATTATACAGCAATGTTGCCAAAAAACCTATTGCTCTTGAAAGAACTAGAGGAAAAGGTGAGACTGCAAAAATGAATACGGTAATTGCCTGGTCTTTAAAAGAGGTAAAATGTAGGAAAAAGGATAGGGAGGATTTCTAAGACGTGTCAGACAGCGGTTATGGCTGATCAGAGATCGTGCAGCATTATTTTTGAACGTTCAGATTCGCATCTCCCAATACATTACATTATCAATGTTAGAATCTGAGGACCTTGCTTTTAATATTTCTATATCCTGAGCAGGTAAAACCAGCTGACGTAAAGATCTCTAATGATTTTACAAGTTAATGAAATTGCTGCATCCACTAAAGGCACGATTATCATGGGATAATCATGCAATCTAAAGAGGCTGCCGATCACCTGACAAAGAAGCAAGACACACATTCATCAAATGTAATGATCTTTTGGTTTGCACAAAAGATCATTGTTCTCGGCAGCTCATCATCCTGTGTAAACAAGACCTGTGCTGCAGAGAACAATATGACAGGCTTTCCGATCATTCAGTGTGTTTCTGAAGCTGGGTTGGTGTGTAAACAGATTGGTAATCGTATTGCCGCATGTTTAACATCACATTGAAGAAACTATGTTTATTATGATTCATATTTGCATGAAAATGCTCTTACTTGGATTTAATCCTGTTTCCTCTGGTTGCAGGGAGTCTACAAATCCAAGTGCCTTCAGTTCAGGATTCTGGAGACGACTCTGTGTTTCTCAGTGATGCTCAGAGTAAGAAGTCTGGAGAAAAGGCCCAGAAGAGACAGAAGATGTTTGCTGAGAGAAGTTGCAGCTTTAGTGCAGACAGCCGTGCAGGCATGATAATGAAAAAAGGTAGCCTTGAGATGTCTACTGAGATCGCCATGAAGATGGGAGCCGATGCCAAGATACTTACTGCCGCATTATCAAAGACACCACCTCATCCACAGACCAACAAAGAATTCAGTTTTGATGACGCTGACTGTCCAGCTCCTAGTCAGAAATATGAGGGTCGGACTAGTGATCCAGCTCGCCAAGCCATGCAGACTCCAGAAAATGTCTTGGCTCTGGAAATCTTTGACCCCTTAGCTACTGTTAAAGAGGAAACTACATCAGAGTCATTAAAGTGTACAAGTGACACAGAAACTAATGATCCTCTAACGCTTTGTGTCAAGGACGCAGATGACCCAAACAAGAGGAACAGTTTTTACAACCTTCCCAAAGTAGTAGAAAGGGAAGGAGTGGAGAAAGGGCACGATCCACTATCACTGCTGGTTTCAGCATCTGTCGAAGACTATCCTCCTCCTGCCGAGGAAAAGTCTATCTCTCCTGTGGTAGCACGGAACCTAGCTGATGAAATTGAAAGCTATATGAACCTGAAAAGTCCCCTGGGGAATAAATCCTCTAGTATGGAACTTAAAAGCAATGATCCTCCTATGGAAAGTGGTAGTCCTAGCCAAGGGACAGCTGAGAGGCGATCTAGTCTGCCCGCTGACTCCATCCCTCCCTCCAATGTGCAGGGTGAAAATCAGAAAAATGCAGTATCCAGATCCAAAACCTTTACTACAACTCCAAAACACCACCTGAAAAACCAAAAGGAACGTTCTCTCTCACTAACGGCACTTGTCCGCAACTCTCAGCACGGTTCGCTGGGTTCAATGGTAAACTCCCTTCCTGGAATCAAGTTTGACAACCTCTTGACCGGGCCCAAAATGGATGTACTAAGGTCTGGAATGAAGCAAGCAGCCAATGTAGCCAGCAAAATGTGGGGGACAGTGGTGTCTGCATACAACTACTCTGATGATGAGGTGATGACTGTTTTTAAAATATAGTAGTATATCAGATTCTTGGGAGTCCAACTCTTGATTTGTGGGGTTGCTGGTAGACTCCGCCGACACAAAGGCTATTATGCATTTAGAGTACTTTCAAAAAGTAATACCGTATATACTCGAGTATAAGCCGACCCGAGTATAAGCCGACCCCCCCCTACTTTTGCCACAAAAAACTGGGAAAACTTATTGACTTGAGTATAAGCCTAGGGTTGAAAATGCAGCAGCTACCGGTGAATTTCAAAAATAAAAATAGATGCTCCATACCATTCATTATGGCCCCATAGATGCTCCATATAAAGCTGTGCCATATACAATGCTCTGCACCGTTCATTATGGCCCCATAGATGCTCCACATAAAGCTGTGCCATATATAATGCTCTGCACCGTTCATTATGGCCCCATAGATGCTCCATATAAAGCTGTGCCATATATAATGCTCTGTACCGTTCATTATGGTCCCATAGATTGTCCACATAAAGCTGTGCCATATATAATGCTCTGCACCGTTCATTATGGCCCCATAGATGCTCCACATAAAGCTGTGCCATATATAATGCTCTGCACCGTTCATTATGGCCCCATAGATACTTCACAGAAAGCTGTGCCATATATAATGCTCTGCACCGTTCAGTATGGCCCCATAGATGCTCCACAGAAAGCTGTGCCATATATAATGCTCTGCACCGTTCAGTTTGGCCCCATAGATGCTCCACATAAAGCTGTGCCACATATAATGCTCTGCACCGTTCATTATGGTCCCATAGATGCTCCATATAAAGCTGTGCCATATATAATGCTCTGCACCGTTCATTATGGTCCCATAGATTGTCCACATAAAGCTGTGCCATATATAATGCTCTGCACCGTTCATTATGATCCCATAGATGCTCCACATAAAGCTGTGCCATATATAATGCTCTGCACCGTTCATTATAGCCCCATAGATGCTCCATAGAAAGCTGTGCCATATATAATGCTCTGCACCGTTCATTATGGTCCCATAGATGCTCCATATAAAGCTGTGCTGTATATAATGCTCTGCATCGTTCATTATTTCCCCATAGATGCTCCACATAAAGCTGTGCCATATATAATGCTCTGCACCGTTCATTATGGCCCCATAGATGCTCCATAGAAAGCTGTGCCATATATAATGCTCTGCACGTTCATTATGGTCCCATAGATGCTCCACATAAAGCTGTGCCATATATAATGCTCTGCACCGTTCAGTATGGCCCCATAGATGCTCCATAGAAAACTGTGCAATATACAATGCTCTGCACCTTTGATTATGGCCCCATAGAAAGCTGTGCAATATATAATGCTCTGCACCGTTCATTATGGCCCCATAGATGCTCCATAGAAAGATGTGCCATATATAATGCTCTGCACCGTTCAGTATGGTCCCATAGATGCTCCACATAAAGCTGTGCCATATATAATGCTCTGCACCGTTCATTATGGCCCCATAGATGCTCCATAGAAAGCTGTGCCATATATAATGCTCTGCACCGTTCATTATGATCCCATAGATGCTCCACATAAAGCTGTGCCATATATAATGCTCTGCACCGTTCATTATAGCCCCATAGATGCTCCATAGAAAGCTGTGCCATATATAATGCTCTGCACCGTTCAGTATGGCCCCATAGATGCTCCATATAAAGCTGTGCCATATATAATGCTCTGCACCGTTCATTATGGGCCCCATAGATGCTCCACATAAAGCTGTGCCATATATAATGCTCTGCACCGTTCATTATGGCCCCATAGATGCTCCACATAAAGCTGTGCCATATATAATGCTCTGCACCGTTCAGTATGGCCCCATAGATGTTCCATAGAAAGCTGTGCAATATATAATGCTCTGCACCGTTCATTATGGCCCCATAGATGCTCCATATAAAGCTGTGCAATATATAATGCTGCTGCACCGTTCAGTATGGCCCCATAGATGCTCCATATAAATCTGTGCAATATATAATGCTGCTGCTGCAATAAAAAAAAAAATGACATACTCGCCTCTCTTGCTGCCCGCAGCTCCTCAGCGTCCCGTCTCGGCGTCTCTCCGCACTGACTGTTCAGGCAGACGGCAGCGCGCACACTAGTACGTCATCGCGCCCTCTGACCTGAACAGTCAGAGCAAGAGGAGCGGCACCCGGCATATGGAACGCGGACAGGTAACTATGACATACTTACCTGCTCCCGGCGTCCCTGGCTCCTTATCCCGGACAGCTGGTCTCCGGGTGCCGCAGCCTCTTCCTCTGTCAGCGGTCACCGTTATCGCTGATTAGAGGAATGAATATGCGGCTCCACCCTTATGGGAGTGGAGTCCATATTCATAACTTTAATGAGCGGTCCCACGTGACCGCTGAACAGGGGAAGAGCTGCGGCACTGAAGACCGTGGGACGGGCAGGGGGAGCGCCAGGAGCGCCGGGACTAGGTGAGTATGCGACAGTCCTCTCTCCCCCTCACCCGCCGACCCCACCGCCGATCATGACTCGAGTATAAGCCGAGAGGGGCAATTTCAGCCCAAAAATTTGGGCTGAAAATCTCGGCTTATACTCGAGTATATACGGTAATAGCTTGTATTTTGCTATTAAATTTATAGTCTTGTAAATGGGAAAATAATTCCTTATCCTTTGCCCTTCACAGTTATTGGATGGCTCTAATGTATGTTTAGGGTCACCAAAGACAAATCTTCACCTGTACTAATGGACTTTTCTTTCAATAAGCTGATTAACTATAATATGGATTTGACTTGACTATATTGCCGGGTTATAGTTAAAGGGGCTCTCTCTTTGGATTTTTTTTAATTTAAATGCATGTATTGGGGGATAAAAATCATTTTTACAATTACAAAATCTTGCACCGTTTGACTTTGATGTGGTATGTGGTAATATATCAGCTGAAAGAAGCTCAGAAGTAAAAAAATATACCATCAGTGACCCTCATAAGTGGGCTTACTGATGAATTCTCAGTAAACTCCTTATATTAGACAGGGCTACAGAAGGCAAACCTGCAAAGTGTTTTATTTAAACCATTTGTAAAACAAATTTTTAACCCTCCACAATGTCCTCTAAGTTGGACAGCACCTTTAAAAATGTATAAACCATCCAAAAGATACGAGCTGTTTCAACTAAAATTATAATGTTAAAGAGCAGTAGTAGGACAGGGCTGGAGGATGTGCCTAATATATGTGGAATTGAAACCATGCTGTGAAATTAAATCAGTGTTATATTTCACAAATTGGTACATAATTTTTCACTTTTTACTCTTCCCAATTGGATGATTTTCTGTTTGTAGCGCTTTAATTTTTTTATTCCAAGAGTTATACAGTATTTTTCGGTCTATAAGACGCACCTAGGTTTTAGAGGAGAAAATTGGGGGAAAAAATTGAAGCAAAAAATGTGGTAAATTCTGTACTTAATATCCCCTATCCTGGTATATATGGTCCCCTCCTCCCCTTCCTGGTATGCATGGCCCTCATCCTTATCCTGGTATGCAGGACCCCCATCTCGTCCTAGTATGCATGGCCCTATCCTGGTATGCAGGACCCCCATCTCATCCTAGTATGCATGGCCCTGTCCTGGTATGATTGGCCCCCATCTTGTCCTAGTGTGCATGGCCCTATCCTGGTATGATTGGCCCCCATCTCGTCCTAGTATGCATGGCCCTATCGTGGTATGATTGGCCCCCATCTCGTCCTAGTATGTATGGCCCTATCGTGGTATGATTGGCCCCCATCTCGTCCTAGTATGCATGGCCCTATCCTGGTATGATTGGCCCCCATCTAAAAAAATTAAAAAAACACAAACCATCACACTTACCTTCCTGGCCCTCCCTCGCAGCGTCCTGCTCCTGTGCCAGCAACTGCTTAATGCTTGTAAGCAGCGCATGGCAGGGACGTCATGCGCTGCTTTCAAGCCGAAGGGAAGCTGCCGGAATACTCACTGCTCTGCTGCAGCGCCGGCCCCTGCCTGCAAAAGGGGATTTTCTTTTCAATATATGCAGTGGGGGAAATAAGTATTTGATCCCTTGCTGATTTTGTAACAGTCTATAATTTTAAGGGTAGGTTAATTGTAACATTGAGAGAAAAAATAAAATCCAGAAAATCACATTGTATAAATTATATAAATGTATTTGCATTTTGCAGTGAGAAATAAGTATTTGATTAGAGATGAGCGAATTTGTTCAGGTTCCCTCTTATTCGGTAAGCTATAGCGCTTGCCGAATAAGCTGCAGAGAGAACCTGGCTCATCTGATCGGTGCCACAACTGCATGTGTCGTGGCTGTGTCACAGCACATGCATGGAGAGTCAATTTGTAGGGGATCAGATACTTATTTCTCCCTGCAAATTGCAAATACATTTATAATTTATACAATGTGATTTTCTGGATGTTATTTTTGATATTCTATCTCTCAATATTAAAAGTAACCTACACTTAAAATTATAGACTGTTCATGTCTTTGTCAGTGGGCAAACTTACAAAATCAGCAAGGGACCACATACTCATCTCTCCCACTGTATATAGGATATTTATTATGTAAAATAGGGGGCAGGTTACCTGCCAGAAGCCATACAGATGAATATGTAAGCAGCGCACCACTTGAAGACCCCCCACACAGGATGCCCCATAGCACGAGAATATCATTAAGTCAAAACTGAAAATAAAGATTACACAACAACCACAAGACAGATTTCATCAACCAAGGTATCATTTTAATCAGTATAACGGCGCCGACCTGACAGTGTCTCTAGGTTACTGTGCACAATCCTGCTGACAGGTTCCCTTTAAAGACGTTCCCTCAATATGGCATCCAGGTGCCTTTGTTCCCATTTATTAGAGCTGCTGATCTTTTTGTAAAATATTGTTACCTTGAGCGATTGTCCTCAGTGTTAAAATACCAATCAATTTTTTTTCATATAAATCCTATTTACCCTTTCCAATTATCTTTTATAGGAAGAAGTTAATAAAGATAATTATCAGTTTCCTTTGAATATTGAAGAACACTCTCTAGGTGACAACGCAGCTTCCAAAACAGGCTTCCAAAGACTTTCTACAAGCAGCTTGAATCAGAGCAGCACCAGTCTGGGCAGCAGCAGCAGTGGCGGCACCAGTAAACAGAGCGCCACTAACAGTATGGGCCTTCTATTCAGATTAATTTTTACATCATTCGATTTTAGTCATATTTTACTTAAAGGGGTATTCCCATCTCCAAGATCCTAGCCCAATATGTAGTAGGTGTAATAGTAATAATATTAGCAAATACCTCCAATTAGAAATGTAGTACAGTTCTTCTTATTTGCTATGTTGCTTTCTCCATGTAAGGCATTATAGCAGCTTAGGTATCCATGGTTATGACCACTCGTATAGTGACAATTAGCTGTTATTGGTTGTAACCATGGATACACAAGCTACTGCAATGCCCTGCACATGAGGTAAGCGGCATAGCGGATTTTAAAAACCTTCATTTCTAATTTGGGAGATTTGCTAATATTATTATAATAAAACATTATTTATTGGCATAGGATCTTGGCGCTGAGAATACCCCTTTTAAGGTTCTTGGATGTGAAGTTGCTGAGCAGAACTCTACTCTCATCTATGGGAGTTCAAAATAGGTGAACATGCTTAGAAATATTTTTGCAACTCCCATGAAAGTGAATGGGAGAAGCATTTCAATTACTACTGTTTTATTGCTGCATTCTGTTAATATTTTATCTGTGGCCATTGTAGAGAATTCAAAGAGGTCCTGATCAATCAGGGTTTTAATAAAAAAAAAACAACAACATATAAATCCAATTACGATGCGTTTCAGCCCATCACAGGCTTTCATCAACAATGAGAAAAGAAAGATTTGTACAACATATAAAGGGTAACTCAAGGGAAGTGACCTCATCACAGAGAATTGTATGGAGACTGCGCAACAAAATTATTAAACAAAAAACAAATGTGAATTCTCACTGTGAAAGAAGAGGAATATTCAAATACATGATAATATCACATATAGAACATGCATATATATATATTAAATGTATGACCATTAACAAATACACTTACAACATCTACAGGAGTTTGTATGTTCTCCCCGTGTTTGTGTGACACAAACAAGACATACTGATAGGGAATTTAGATTGTGAACCCCAATGGGGAGAGTGCCAATAATGTCTGTAAGCACTGCGGAATTAATGGCACTATATAAGCAATGTATGATAAAGTAAATAGTATTCCCTCCTTCAAAAATAAATATACAGCTTACATAGTGGTTATGTCTCAATATGGATGCATCATGCTCTGATGTATAGTCTTTGTCATTTATGCTATCTAATAATATTACTATTGAATTATTATTCTACTTATTCTTTTACTTTCATTTGTTTAAATTTGGGGAAATTAAAAAAAAAATTGTATTTTCTTAAATTTTGGATTTTTTGTTTACTTTATTTAACCTTATGTGGAAAAAGTAAACCAAAAGGTCATATATAATATATAAAAAACATCAAAGCTCAAATTATAATACAATAACCACTTAATTATATTCAGCTGCACAAGAAGATGTTTTTTCTAACTGATGATCAGCACATTCGTGAAGTCTGAAAAAGGGAGGTGGGGAAAAAAAAGGTTATTGATCCCCTGTAATATGGCTAATCTCCTGATCCCTATTTAACCCCTTCAGATCCAATGTTTGCAATGCGTGTAAACACAAGGCTTTTTTGCAATGAAGAATGCTTTTAATATTCCCACCCCTCCTGGGTATCCTCACTTGTTCAATGGCTTCATATTTAAGTTTAGCAAGTGGGGAGGGGCCCCTTGATTTACTTCTGACCTTCCATGGTTTCCTTAATAGTGTTGAGAGGAACAGAAATTTGAGTTGTTTTATGATTTGTAAAAAATAAGTTTTTTTGAGCACCATGGTGTTTAAAAAGGGTGACAACACATTAAAAACAGATCTCTTTAAAAAAAAAAAAAAAAAAAAGAAAAAGCACTGATAAAAATAGCTTGGCAATATCTACATTACAGTTTCAGAGGATAAAAAGCATAGTTACTGATTCCTCAGTGACTGAGTCCATCAATGTGATAAATCTTATTAAATGTCTGTGCGGGTTCCTATATGATGGAGAGAAAATCCAGTATGTTGGCACCCACATCTGTGGACTATCAGATGTGGCAATATTTTATTGTCACTTCCTTGTTATCTTAGAGAACCTGTCAGCAGGATTTAGCCCTATAATCTAAAGGCATGGCCATAATGGCACCGTAATGCTGATTAATCTGCTGCCTGATGTGAAGGGATCCATTAAGTGGCTGCTGAATACTCGCCTTGTGAAGTTTTCAGAAAATAACGTCTTTTGCTCTTCAGTGTTCTTCGGGGCAGGACTTGGGGGCAGAGTCATCTTCTCCGCCCCCTCCAGCCTCCTCTGTTTCTTGTGCAGTGAACAAGTGAGGATTCCCAGGAGGGGTGGGAATATTAAAAGGATTCTTCATCTCAAAGAAGCCTTGTGGGTACACGCATTGGATCCGAAGGGGTTAAATATGGTTTATTAGCTGTATTATGAGATCGAGAACCTTTTTTTTCTTTTTTTCATCTCCCTTTTTCAGACTTCACAAATGCACTGATCATCAGTTAGAAAAAACATTATCTTGTGGATTTGAATATAATAGAGTGGATATTGTATTATGACAGAGGTCCCCAATGTCACAAACGTCACCATCTAGAGATCTGCTCTTCATAGTTATTTGCTAGACTTAGTGCTAATGCACCAAGCTGGCAGAAAGCCGCGAGCCACAGGTTGGGGACTCCTGTGTTATAATTTGAGGTTTGATGTATTTTTTATAATATGACTTTTTGGTTTAGTCTTTCCACATGAGGTTGAATGAAGTAAATGAAAAAAAAATTAAGAAAATACAAAAAAATACGGTATATATTTTTCAAAAAATAAAAGGTTAAACAGAATAATAATTCAATAGTAATATTGTGAGATATCATCAATAACAGACTATACAGCAGAGTATGATTCATCCATATTGAGACATATCCATTATGTGAGCTGTATACTTATTCTAGGAGAGAATACTATACTATAGTGTATTTGTTAATGGTTATAAATTTCATGGATATATGCATGTTTTCTACATGATATTATCATGTATTTGAATATTCCTCTTCTTTCACGTTTTGTTTGTTTTTTTGTTTAATAATTTTGTCGTGCTGTCTCCTTGCAATTCTTTGTTATGAGGTCACTTCCCTTGAGTTACCCTTTATATGTTGTACAAATCTTTCTTTTTCCCATTGTTGATGAAAGCCTGGGATGGCTGAAACGCTTCCTAATTGGATTTATGTGTTTATTGGATTGAAACCCTGATTCATCAGTATGTGAGTACCAGGACCTTTTTGAATTTTATACATTGCATTTTCCTTGAGCACCACTTCACATGGAGTACCAATCCATTTGTATAATTTATATCCTGGCCGCTGCATTCACTTACATTCACCGTCTTTTCACAAACTCTTTACACTCCATCCTTATCAGCCCCTCTGTCTTATCCTCTCCTATGTATAGCACTCACGCTTTTTTCACAATGCTAAACTGCACAGATCCATTCAGTCCCACCATACAACACAAGACACCCTCTCACAAATCACTTAATCATCTGCTCACTCTGTCTATCCTCCTCTTAGTCACAGGAGATATCTCTCCTAACCCTGGCCCTTCATGTTATAGTAAGTCGAACCCTTCACCTACCACACTCAGAAACTCCTCAAATCTCATTAATATTCCCTGCATGCCTTTTGTCTCTTTTTAAGTGTGCCCTCTGGATTTCTTGCTCAGCGTGTAATAAACTCTCCTTCATCCATGACTTCTTCCTTTCTAATTCTCTTAACCTTCTGGCTCTTATTGAAACCTTGATCCAGCAGTCAGACACCATCGCTGCTGCTTCTGCTCTCATTTGGTGGACTACATTTCTTTCATACCCCAAGGTCAGACAACAGATCAGATGGAGACGTTGGTCTGCTCCTATCAACCAAATGTACCTTTCAGGTTATCCCCCAAGTACCCTCACTTATCTTCCCTTCTTTTGAGGTGCATGCTGTCAGACTTCATATCCCCGTCCCCCTGCAAGTGGCGGTTGTATATTGTCCTCTGGGCCCCTCCCGTCAGTTCTTTGATCACTTTGCCACCTGGCTTTCACATTTTCTCGCTTCTAACATCCCCACCCGCATCATGGGTGACTTTAACATCCCCATTGGTTTTCCCCCTCTCCCCATCTGCCACTCACCTTTTATCTCTAACCTCCTCCTTCAGCCTTTCACAGCTTACTAACTCTCCTACGCATAAAGACTGAAATTCCCTGGATTTGGTATTCTCCCGGCTCTGCTCAGTGCATGATTTTACCAACTCCCCTCTGCCACTCACAACCTTCTTTCATTCTCTGTTAAGAACTATCACTCCGCTCAGGACACTCCCACTTTCCACACTTATAGGAATATACGTGCCATTAACACCCAGAAAATTATGAAGAATTTGCAGTCCTCATTGGTCTCAATCTCCTCCCTCTCATGTCCTGACTCTGCACTGAAGCATTATATTGAAACATATAAAGTGCCCTGGATGCAGCTGCACGTCCTATACATAGAACAGCTTGGCACAGACAGCGACAACCCTGGCATATGGTGCAAACACATTTCCTACAGCGGTCCTCCAGGTGCGCCAAATGTCTGTGGAGAAAATCCAATCTGGCCGAACACTTCATCTGTTGTAAGTTTATTGTTAAAACATGGAACTCTGCCCTTCACTTTTCTAAAACATACAACTCTGCCCTTTACTTCTCCAAGAAAGATGCTTTAACACCCTCATCTCCTCACTATCTAACAATCTTAAATGTGTCTTTGACACTTTTCATTCCCTCCTCAATCCAAGAGTGCAGACCCGAACCACGGATCTCATCGCTGACGATCTGATCAATCATTTTAAAAAATAAATTGACCATATCCGACAAGAAATTTTCTCCCAATACCCTCATACCATGCACTGTCTTCCCACCCCACTGCATCTACCTAACTCTCTGTCTTTGAACTAGTCACAGTAGAAGAAGTGATCAGGCTCCTTGCATCTTCTCACCCTACTACTTGCACCAGTGATCCTATTCCCTCAAATCTCCTCCAGTCCATTCCCCTAGCAGTCACCACTCGCCTAACAAAAATATTCAACCTCTCTCTTCTGGTATCTTTCCCTCCTCATTTAAACACACCAGCATACATCCATTACTTTAAAAAAAATCTCTCAACAAGAACTGTGCTGCTAACTATAGACCTGTCTCTAATCTTCCCTTCATCTCTAAACTCCTGGAATGCTTGGTCCAATCCGCTATCGCTCAGATCACTGTCTCCTTGACCCTCTACAATCCGGTTTCTGCACTTTACACTCTACTGAAACTGTCCTGACTAAAGTTTCTAGTGATCTAATAACAGCTAAATCTAATGGTCACTACTCCTTGCTGATTCTCCTGGATCTCTCTGCAGCATTCGACAATGTGGATCATCAGCTCCTCCTCACTATGCTCTGCTCCATCGGCCCCCAAGGACGCCATTCTCTCCTGGTTCTCTTCCTACCTCTCTGACCGCTCCTTCACTGTATATTTTGCTGGCTCCTCCTCCTCTCCTTTCCCCCTCACTGTTGGCAGTCCTCAAGGATCAGTCCTAGGCCCCCTCCTCTTGTCCTTTTATACTGCATTGGACAAACAATCAGTATATTTGGTTTCCAGTACCATGTCTATACTTATGATACCCAATTATACACCTCTACTCCTGACATCACTCCTGCATTATTACAAAACATCAGTGATTGTCTTACCACTGTCTGTAACATCGTGTCCTCACTCTATCTGAAACTGAACCTGTCAAAAACTGAACTCCTTGTGTTTCCTCCGTCGGCTAACCTACCTATGCCCGACATTGCCATTTCCGTGTGTGGTTCTACCATTACCTCCCAGCAACATGCTCGCTGTCTTAAGGTCATACTTGATTCAGATCTTTCATTCACCCCCCACATCCGATCACTGACTCGCTCTTGTCATCTACACCTCCAAAGCATTTCTAGAATACAACCATCTCTTACTTTAGACTCTGCAAAACTCTTAATTGTAGCTCTTATTCATTCTCGTCTGGAGTATTATAACTCTCCTCTAATCGATACCTCTACCCTGTGCCAGTCATTGCCCTGGTTACTCATCCACTCCCGAGTTCAAAATAAATTTATAACTCTCACCCACAAAGCCCTCCACGGTTCTGCACCCCCCTACATCTCCTCTCTGGTCTCAGTCTACCACCCTTCCCGTGCCCTCCGTTCTGCTAATGACCAAAGATTAACATAATCATTCGAACCTCCCACTCCCGTCTCCAAGACTTCTCACGTGCTGTTCCAATTCTTTGAAATGCACTGCCCAGGATAATTCGATTAATCCCCAATATCCACAGTTTTCAGCGTGCCCTAAAAACATATTTCTTTAGACTGGCCTACCGCCTCACCTCACTTATCTAACTATCCCTGTGTTGCTCATTCAAAATTTTCTTCAAAACCAGGATCCTTGTATCATCTGTTCTCACTCGCTTTATGCATTTAATAGCCCTCTGTGTCTGTACTTTTACACATACTGGTTAGTTACTGGTTCATGCAGCCTTGCATGAACACCCGATTTATTACATTGATGGCTGGGCCGTATAATTAAGGCGGTTGTTACCATCCACCTTTCATGTCTCCCCTATTTACTCATAGCTTTTAAGCGTTCGAGGAGGGCCCTCATTCCTCTTGGCATCTGTTGTTTTATGTGATTATTGTTATTCTGTAATGTCTTTTATTGTCTGTACAAGTCCCCTCTAAAATGTAAAGTGCTGCTTGGCGCTATAGAAATAAAATTATTATTATCCACCTTGAGGACTTTACAGGTAGATTTGGAGATGCTGAGCAATGCGGTGTGTTCTCATCTATGGCAGTTCCAAAAATAGGTGAACAAGTGCACTTAGCCATTTTTGGAACTTCGCTAGGAGTGTATGGAGCATTTAATTGCTGCATTTGTTATATTTTAGGTTGTTACATCATATGGGTATGCTATGCCATGCTCTATAGTCTCATCTATGGGAGTTCCAAATACCGCATTTTTCGGACTATAAGACGCACCGTACCATAAGACGCACCCCAAATTTGGGGTGAAAATTGCAGAAAAAAAGATTTTTTATAAGATGGGGGTCCGTCTTATTGTCCGAATTTAAGATCTCTTACCTGAGGGCAGGCAGTGGCAGAGCAGGGTCACAGGAAGCATGGTGGTGGCAGAGGTGAGGTGATGCTGAGGTGCGGTGGGCGGAACGGCGTGCACCTGAGCAGGGTCCCATCCTGCTTAGGTGGGCGACGCCATGGCCTGGTGTCCATGGCGAGGTTGTGGCAGTGCTGTGGCGGCGGCAGATGTGCGGTCACTTCCTCAGGTGGTGGTGGCCAGGGTCCCTTCAACATTTGAGGTGACGCCACGGCCCGGTATTGAAGGAGAGCAGCAGAGCTGGGTGAGTCATGGTTTTCCCGGTGGCAGCGGCCATCTTCCTGAGGCCGCACGTGCGCAGATTCAGTACCCTGCTTCCCAGAGCTTCAGGAAAATGGCCATGGGAAGCCGCGCATGCGCAGATGGAGATCGCGGCGGCCATTTTCCTGAAGCCGAGATCTCAATCTGCCAACTCGGCTTCAGGAAAATGGCCGCCACGATCTCAATCTGCGCACCCGCGGCCATTTTCCTGAAGCCCCAGGAAGCAGAAAACTCAATCTGCGCACGTGCGGCCTCAGGAAGATGGCCGCCGCCACCGGAAAAGCCGTAACTCACCCAGCTCTGCTGCTCTCCTTCAATACCGGGCCGCGGCGTCACCGCAAATGTGGAAGGGACCCTGCTCACACCATACCGCTCACCGCGCCACATCATCCCCGCACCTCTGTCGCTGCCACAATGCCGGTAAGCCTGCATTCCAACTATAAGACGCACCCCCCATTTTCCTCACAATTTTTTTGGGGAAAAAATGCATCTTATAGTCGGTAAAATACGGTATTAGATAAAAAGTGTACTTAGCTATTCTTGGAACTCCCATAGAAGTGAATGGAGAGTTTGCTGCATATGTATATTGATATAGTTTATGACAAGACATGATGTCAATAAAGAGTGTTTGTTTTTAAAGGTGAACCTACACCAGGTAAAGGTGTACGAGGATTGGAGTCTGAGAAGTCAGAGCATGGATCATCTCAAAATACCAGCTTATCAAGTATCTTTCAGAACTGCGCATTGGAAGTGAGTGAGCAAGCTGATGGCTTTACATTCACATCTCGTATATTGTATTGTTTCAGAAATGTACACATTGCATTGAAAAAAAAAGGTCAGTTGTTTAGGTAGATACTTTAAAAAAAGTCTATATAGCAAATCAGAAAAGCGAGTTAGGCTTCTTTCACACTAGCGTCGGGCTCGGCCGCATCAGCGCATCCGCTGCCCCATTGTGAGGTGCGGGGAAGCGCGGGGAGGTGGGGGCAGAGTTCCGGCCGCGCATGCGCGGTCGGAAAAAGCGGACCGTCGTGAGCAAAAAACGTTACATGTAGCGTTTGTTTCTCCCGACGGTCCGCCACTGCACGACGCATCCGTCGCACGACGGGTGCGACGTGTGGCAATCCGTCACAATGCGTCGCTTAATGCTAATCAATGGCGAAAAAACACATCCTGCAAACACTTTTGCAGGATGCGTTTTTTCGGCAAAACGACGCATTGTGACGGAATGCAGTTAACGTTAGTGTGAAAGTAGCCTTACTTTTAGTTTTAATTATAATGAATATATTTGGAAAAAATGAGGTATGGTCACTATGGTTTTATAGCGATTTTGGTAACATTTGTCTTTCTTTTGTTTTCCCATTGTGTGTTTGCAGGTCCTGATGTCGAGTTGCTCGCAATGCCAAGGCTGTAAGGCCTTAGTGTATGATGAAGAGATCATGGCAGGATGGACTGCTGATGACTCCAATTTAAACACCACATGTCCTTTCTGTAAAGTCACTTTCCTGCCTGTTCTTAACATTGAATTTAAGGATTTGCGTGGTTCCAACAGGTTTGTTTGTTTTCATCATTTATAATGCTAACTGACGATGGGATGGCTCAATACAGAGGTTTTACATTAAAATTATTAATATATGAACAATAGGAAAGATTATTAGTAGAAGTGAAAAAAATGCCATGTTTTTACTGCAGTCTTACTTTATCTATTGTATATTAAAAATAAAATGGTAAGAGCTGAGCCAATACTATGCAAAAAAAAACATGTAAAGTTATGTAGGAAAAATGAAATTCTGTTTAAAAAAAAAAAAAAAAAGTTTAACCCCTTCACCCCCGGAGCTTTTTCCATTTTTTCGTGTTCGTTTTTCGCTCCCCTCCTTCCCAGAGCCATAACTTTTTTATTTTTCTGTCAATATGGCCATGTGAGGGCTTATTTTTTGCTGGACGAGATGTACTTTTGAACGATACCATTGGTTTTACCATGCCGTGTAACAGAAAACGGGAAAAAAATTCCAAGTGTGATAAAATTGCAAAAAAAGTGCAATCTCACACTTGTTTTTTGTTTGGCTTTTTTGCTAGGTTCACCAAATGGTAAAACTAACCTGCCATTATGATTCTCCAGGTCATTACAAGTTCACAGACACCTAACATGTCTAGGTTATTTTTTATCTAAGTGGTGAAAAAAAATTCCAAAGTTTGCTAAATAAAAAAAAAAAAAAATTGTGCGATTTTCCGATACCCGTGGCGTCTCCAATTTTCGTGATCTGGGGTCAGGTGAGGGCTTATTTTTTGCGTGCCGAGCTGGCGTTTTTAATGATACCATTTTGGTGTAGATACGTTCTTTTGATCGCCCGTTATTGCATTTTAATGCAATGTCGCGGCGACCAAAAAAACGTAATTTTGGCGGTTTGATTTTTTTTCTCGCTACGCCATTTAGCGGTCAGGTTAATCCTTTGTTTTTATTGATAGATCGGGCGATTCTGAACGTGGCGATACCAAATACCGTATATACTCGAGTATAAGCCGAGATTTTCAGCCCAGTGCCCCTCTCGGCTTATACTCGAGTCACGGTCGGCGGCAGGGTCGGCGGGTGAGGGGGAGAGGGCGCTGAGGCATACTTACCTGCTTCCGGGGCTCCTGGCGCTGTCCCTGCAGTCCGACGGTCTCCGGGTGCCGCAGCTCTTCCCCTGTTCAGCGGTCACGTGGGACCGCTCATTAGAGAAATGAATATGGACTCCACTCCCATAGGGGTGGAGCCGCATATTAATTTCTCTAATGAGCGGTAACGGTGACCGCTGATAGAGGAAAAGGCTGCGGCACCGAAGACCAGCTGTCCAGGGGAAGGAGCGGGACGCCGGGAGCAGGTAAGTATTACATATTCACCTGTCCGCGTTCCACACGCCGGGCGCCGCTCCATCTTCCCGGCGTCTCTCCGCACTGACTGTGCAGGTCAGAGGGCGCGATGACGCATATAGTGTGCGCGCCGCCCTCTGCCTGATCAGTCAGTGCAGAGAGACGACGGGACGCTGAGGAGCTGCAAGCAAGAGAGGTGAGTATGTCATTTTTTTTTTTATTGCAGCAGCAGCAGCAATGGCACAGCTTTCTATGGTACATCTATGGGGCAATAATGAACGGTGCAGAGCACTATATGGCACAGCTTTCTATGGTACATCTATGGGGCAATAATGAACGGTGCAGAGCACTATATGGCACAGCTATGGGGCAATAATGAACGGTGCAGAGCACTATATGGCACAGCTATGGGGCAATAATAAACGGTGCAGAGCACTATATGGCACAGCTATGGGGCAATAATGAACAGCGCAGAGCACTATATGGCACAGCTATGGGGCAATAATGAACGGTGCAGAGCACTATATGGCACAGCTATGGGGCAATAATAAACGGTGCAGAGCACTATATGGCACAGCTATGGGGCAATAATAAACGGTGCAGAGCACTATATGGCACAGCTATGGGGCAATAATGAACAGCGCAGAGCACTATATGGCACAGCTATGGGGCAATAATGAACGGTGCAGAGCACTATATGGCACAGCTATGGGGCAATAATAAACGGTGCAGAGCACTATATGGCACAGCTATGGGGCAATAATGAACGGTGCAGAGCACTATATGGCACAGCTTTCTATGGTACAGCTATGGGGCAATAATGAACGGTGCAGAGCACTATATGGCACAGCTATGGGGCAATAATGAACGGTGCAGAGCACTATATGGCACAGCTATGGGGCAATAATGAACGGTGCAGAGCACTATATGGCACAGCTTTCTATGGTACAGCTATGGGGCAATAATGAACGTTGCAGAGCACTATATGGCACAGCTTTCTATGGTACAGCTATGGGGCAATAATGAACGGTGCAGAGCACTATATGGCACAGCTATGGGGCAATAATGAACGGTGCAGAGCACTATACGGCACAGCTATGGGGCAATAATGAATGGTGCAGAGCACTATATGGCACAGCCATGGGGCAATAATGAACGGTGCAGAGCACTATATGGCACAGCTATGGGGCAATAATGAACGGTGCAGAGCACTATATGGCACAGCTATGGGGCAATAATGAACGGTGCAGAGCACTATATGGCACAGCTATGGGGCAATAATGAACGGTGCAGAGCACTATATGGCACAGCTATGGGGCAATAATGAACGGTGCAGAGCACTATATGGCACAGCTTTCTATGGTACATCTATGGGGCAATAATGAACGGTGCAGAGCACTATATGGCACAGCTATGGGGCAATAATGAACGGTGCAGAGCACTATATGGCACAGCTATGGGGCAATAATGAATGGTGCAGAGCACTATATGGCACAGCTATGGGGCAATAATGAACGGTGCAGAGCACTATATGGCACAGCTATGGGGCAATAATGAACGGTGCAGAGCACTATATGGCACAGCTATGGGGCAATAATGAACGGTGCAGAGCACTATATGGCACAGCTTTCTATGGTACAGCTATGGGGCAATAATGAACGGTGCAGAGCACTATATGGCACAGCTTTCTATGGTACAGCTATGGGGCAATAATGAACGGTGCAGAGCACTATATGGCACAGCTATGGGGCAATAATAAACGGTGCAGAGCACTATATGGCACAGCTATGGGGCAATAATGAACAGCGCAGAGCACTATATGGCACAGCTATGGGGCAATAATGAACGGTGCAGAGCACTATATGGCACAGCTATGGGGCAATAATAAACGGTGCAGAGCACTATATGGCACAGCTATGGGGCAATAATAAACGGTGCAGAGCACTATATGGCACAGCTATGGGGCAATAATGAACAGCGCAGAGCACTATATGGCACAGCTATGGGGCAATAATGAACGGTGCAGAGCACTATATGGCACAGCTATGGGGCAATAATGAACGGTGCAGAGCACTATATGGCACAGCTTTCTATGGTACAGCTATGGGGCAATAATGAACGGTGCAGAGCACTATATGGCACAGCTATGGGGCAATAATGAACGGTGCAGAGCACTATATGGCACAGCTATGGGGCAATAATGAACGGTGCAGAGCACTATATGGCACAGCTTTCTATGGTACAGCTATGGGGCAATAATGAACGTTGCAGAGCACTATATGGCACAGCTTTCTATGGTACAGCTATGGGGCAATAATGAACGGTGCAGAGCACTATATGGCACAGCTATGGGGCAATAATGAACGGTGCAGAGCACTATACGGCACAGCTATGGGGCAATAATGAATGGTGCAGAGCACTATATGGCACAGCCATGGGGCAATAATGAACGGTGCAGAGCACTATATGGCACAGCTATGGGGCAATAATGAACGGTGCAGAGCACTATATGGCACAGCTATGGGGCAATAATGAACGGTGCAGAGCACTATATGGCACAGCTATGGGGCAATAATGAACGGTGCAGAGCACTATATGGCACAGCTATGGGGCAATAATGAACGGTGCAGAGCACTATATGGCACAGCTTTCTATGGTACATCTATGGGGCAATAATGAACGGTGCAGAGCACTATATGGCACAGCTATGGGGCAATAATGAACGGTGCAGAGCACTATATGGCACAGCTATGGGGCAATAATGAATGGTGCAGAGCACTATATGGCACAGCTATGGGGCAATAATGAACGGTGCAGAGCACTATATGGCACAGCTATGGGGCAATAATGAACGGTGCAGAGCACTATATGGCACAGCTATGGGGCAATAATGAACGGTGCAGAGCACTATATGGCACAGCTATGGGGCAATAATGAACGGTGCAGAGCACTATATGGCACAGCTATGGGGCAATAATGAACGGTGCAGAGCACTATATGGCACAGCTATGGGGCAATAATGAACGGTGCAGAGCACTATATGGCACAGCTATGGGGCAATAATGAACGGTGCAGAGCACTATATGGCACAGCTTTCTATGGTACAGCTATGGGGCAATAATGAACGGTGCAGAGCACTATATGGCACAGCTTTCTATGGTACAGCTATGGGGCAATAATGAACGGTGCAGAGCACTATATGGCACAGCTTTCTATGGTACAGCGCTGGGGCAATAATGAACGGTGCAGAGCACTATATGGCACAGCTTTCTATGGTACAGCTATGAGGCAATAATGAACGGTGCAGAGCACTATATGGCACAGCTATGGGGCCATAATGAACGGTATGGAGCATCTATTTTTATTTTTGAAATTCACCGGTAGCTGCTGCATTTTCCACCCTAGGCTTATACTTGAGTCAATACGTTTTCCCAGTTTTTTGTGGCAAAATTAGGGGGGTCGGCTTATACTCGGGTCGGCTTATACTCGAATATATACGGTATGTGTATGTTTGATTTTTTTTAATTGTTGTATTTTGATTGGGGCGAAAGGGGGGTGATTTGAACTTTTATATATTTTTTTTATACACTTTTTTTAAAAAAAAAAGGAGGCTAGAAGCATGCACAACTCGATCGGCTCTGCTACATAGAGGTGAAGTACAGATTTGTAGCAGAAATGCAGGTGTACTTTGAACGCCGACCACAGGGTGGCGCTCAAAGCAATCGGCCATCAACAACCATAGAGGTCTCAAGGAGACCTCTGGTTGTTATGGCAATGCACCGCTGACCCCCGATCATGTGACGGGGGTCAGCGGTGCGGGCCGCGCGGCCGGGAGCGCTAGTTAAATGCCGTTGCCAGCGGCATTTAACTAGTTAATGGGCGCGGGCGGATCGCGATTCCGCTCGCGCTCATTGCGCGCACATGTCAGCTGTACAAAACAGCTGACATGTCGCGGCTTTGAGGTGGGCTCACCGCCGGAGCCCACCTCAAAGCAGGGCATCTGCCAGCTGACGTACTATTCCGTCAGCTGGCAGAAAGGGGTTAACGGGAACCTATCACCAGGTTTGGCCGATAAGACATACGGCCATCACTTTTCAGGGCTGATATACAGCATTCTATAATGCTGTATATCTGCCCCCAACCCGACCTGTAAGAGAAGAAAAATAACTTTGTATTTACTCACCTGCGGGCAGTCCGGTCCGGCTCCTCCCTTCTTGCGATGCCGCCCTCCTGCTTGCTTCGTGTGGATGACGCGTCTCCTCGGCACCGTGCTCCTGTGCAGGCGTATTCTGCCCTATTGAGGGCAGAGCAAAGTACTCCAGTGCGGGTGCCGGAAAAAGTCAAAGCGCCCTGGCGCATGCGCACTGCAGTACTTTGCTCTGCCCTCCACAGGGCAGAGAAGTACACCTGCGCCGGAGCGCTGTGCCGAGGAGGCTGTGTGGATGACGAAGGGACACGTCATCCTAACGAAGCAAGCTGGAGGACGGGGAACGTAAGAAGATGGGAGGCGTCTGACCAAGACCAGCGACGCCATTGGACCTGACCGCCCCGCAGGTGAGTATAAGAAGTTATCTTTCTTCTCTTACAGGTCGGGTTGGGGGCAGATATAAAACATTATAGAATGCTGTATATCAGCCCTGAAAGGTGATGGCCGTATCTCTTATCGGCCAAACCTAGTGACAGGTTCCCTTTAATACCTACTGAACAGGAATAGGTACTTGCTACCTAAAACTATTAAATGGTTTGCTTCCTAGAGGACCTGTCACTTGCTTAAAAAAGGATTTGAGTATCCAGTAAAGATTTCTTAGCTCTGTTTCTTCAGCCCTGTTCCTTTTGCATTGCTTCACTCCATCACTTTTGTAGTACTACAAATGTGACTATCTCTGCAATGGAGTGATGCAATGCAGTCTGAGTGCTTCTTCAGAGTTTGAGCATTTCTTCAGAGTCTTCTCTGGGGGCATGTGCTTTCATCCCTGCCTTTCTGAAGCTGCCAGTCACAGCTAGGCAGCATCTGAGACTGCTAGATCAGTTTCAAAATATGTCATTGGCAACGTTTGAGGAAGAGGCGTGAAAGCACACGCCCCCAGAGAAGACTCTGAAGAAACTCTAAAGTTAGACTGCAGCAGAACTTTCATACACTGCGCTTCGGAAGAAACAAATATTGTGAATATATGAATATTTCTGCTATCGAATGTTGCAGCGTTAAAACAATACAGTGTCAGAATCGGAGGAGCTGATTTAATTTTTTTGGAGCATGTGAGAGGTCCTCTTTAATAAATAATAATAAAGGATTGTCGCTTTTAATAAAAAAAAAAAAATATGGAAATTACCGTATATACTCGAGTATAAGCCGACCGGAGTATAAGCCGTCCCCCCTAATTTTGCAACAAAAAACTGGGAAAACTTATTGACTCGAGTATAAGCCTAGGGTGGAAAATGCAGCAGCTACCGGTAAATTTCAAAAATAAAAATAGATACCAATAAGAGTAAAATTAATTGAGACATCAGTAGGTTGTGTTTTTGAATATCCATATTGAATCAGGAGCCCCATATAATGCTCCATGCAGTTCTTTATGGCCCCATAGATGCCCCATATAATACTCCATGCAGTTCTTTATGGCCCCATACACTCACCGGCCACTTTATTAGGTACACCTGTCCAACTTCTTGTTAACACTTAATTTCTAACCAGCCAATCACATGGCGGCAACTCAGTGCCTTTAGGCATGTAGACATGGTCAAGACAATCTCCTGCAGTTCAAACCGAGCATCAGTATGGGGAAGAAAGGTGATTTGAGCGCCTTTGAACGTGGCATGGTTGTTGGTGCCAGAAGGGCTGGTCTGAGTATTTCAGAAACTGCTGATCTACTGGGATTTTCACGCACAACCATCTCTAGGGTTTACAGAGAATGGTCCGAAAAAGAAAAAAAATCCAGTGAGCGGCAGTTCTGTGGGCGGAAATGCCTTGTTGATGCCAGAGGTCAGAGGAGAATGGGCAGACTGGTTCGAGCTGATAGAAAGGCAACAGTGACTCAAATCGCCACCCGTTACAACCAAGGTAGGCCTAAGAGCATCTCTGAACGCACAGTGCGTCGAACTTTGAGGCAGATGGGCTACAGCAGCAGACCACCACACCGGGTACCACTCCTTTCAGCTAAGAACAGGAAACAGGCTACAATTTGTACAAGCTCATCGAAATTGGACAGTAGAAGATTGGAAAAACGTTGCTTGGTCTGATGAGTCTCGATTTCTGCTGCGACATTCGGATGGTAGGGTCAGAATTTGGCGTAAACAACATGAAAGCATGGATCCATCCTGCCTTGTATGGAGCATCTTTGGGATGTGCAGCCGACAAATCTGCGGCAACTGTGTGATGCCATCATGTCAATATGGACCAAAATCTCTGAGGAATGCTTCCAGCACCTTGTTGAATCTATGCCACGAAGAATTGAGGCAGTTCGGAAGGCAAAAGGGGGTCCAACCAGTTACTAGCATGGTGTACCTAATAAAGTGGCCGGTGAGTGTAGATGCCCCATATAATGCTCCATGCAGTTCTTTATGGCCCCATAGATGCCCCATATAATGCTCCATGCAGTTATGGCCCCATAGATGCCCCATATAATGCTCCATGCAGTTATGGCCCCATAGATGCTCCATATAATGCTCCATGCAGTTCATTATGGCCCCATAGATGCCCCATATAATGCTCCATGCAGTTATGGCCCCATAGACGCTCCATATAGCATTGTGCCACATGTAATGCTGCTGCTGCTGCAATAAAAAAAAAATGACATACTCACCTCTCGTCGCTGCTCCTCAGCGTCCCGTCTCTCCTCACTGACTGTTCAGGCAGAGGGCGGCGCGCACACTCATACGTCATCACGCCCTCTGACCTGCACAGTCACAGCAAGAGGACGGGAAGACAGGGCGGCGCCCGGCGGATGGAACGCGGATAGGTGAATATGAAATACTCACCTGCTCCTGACGCTGTCCCTGCCTGTCCCATGGTACCGCAGCTTCTTCCTGTAATGAGCGGTCACTGGTACTGCTCATTACAGTAATGAATATGCGGCTCCGCCCCTATGGGAGTGGAGTCCATATTCATTACTTTAATGAGCGATACCACGTGACCGCTGAATAGAGGAAGAGCTGCAGCTCGGGAGACCATGGGACAGGCTGGGACAGCGTTAGGAGCACCAGGAGCAGGTGAGTATGTGACCGTCCTCTCTCCCCCTCACCCGCCGCCAACCATGACTCGAGTATAAGCCGAGAGGGGCACTTTCAGCCCAAAAATTTGGGCTGAAAATCTCGGCTTATACTCGAGTATATACGGTATGTCTCTGTAACATTGAAAAGTCTGGCATCTTTTTTTTCCTCATATGCTTATCCTATATAAGTTATATTTTTGTGTTCCTTTCTATCAGTTTCTTTCTCAAGCCAAGTAATTCGGGTGACAGCCTACAAAGCAGTAACCATCAGACAACCACTGAGACTTCTCAGCCTCAAATGAAAACTGTCCTTCCTTCTAGTGACCTGATTAACTTGTCAGACTCTTCATCTCCACTCGCAGCAGCAACACATGCGAGTAAATTTACTGATAACAGGTAATACTAATTTCTTGTTTTCCAAAGCTACAATTCATTAACCATCTAACCATAAGTTGTACGACTTATTACTGTTTTAATCATCTGCAGACTTCTTCTATAATTGTGGAATAAAGATTCTTGTGGATATTGTACTGTACTTTTAAAAAAGCACTCCCATCAAATTGTTTAGTTTAATATATTGCAGTCATCATATTATACAGCACTGTGTTCTTACAATTGTTCATTTTGCCTTTCTACCCAGCAAGTTTTTCCCTTTTCCTTTAGGTCTATGACATCACACGATTAAAAACTGACTAGCTGAATCCTTCTGAGCTCTATGTAGAAGCATGAGGTCAATTTTCCCCGCACAAGTCATAACTCACTCCAAAAGTCCCTAGTGAGGTTGGGGGGAGCTGGGTCAGGAGGAGTTGAAGAGGGGAATGATAAATGCAGGGACAACAAACTTCCTGTTTCTACATAGAGCAGAGAAAAGAGAAAAATTAGCTGGGTAGAAAGCCAAAATGAGCAATTGTAAGTACACAGCACTGTATAATATGACTGCAGTATATTAAGAGAATAGAAACTTTGATGGGAGTGCTTCTTTAAATTATGTCTTATATATCAGAAATATCATGGAGAAAATGAGATTATGAACCTCAAAGCAACCTATTAAAAAACTGACATACATGTTGCTGTTACTACCTCTTCTGTTGAGAGGTGCACAGAGCGAAAATAAAAGCTGTAGACTTGGGACACTGGAATGTTTAATTTTTATATATTTTTTTCAGTGATCTGTACCAGTTATTTTTTTATGTTTATTCCAGTGATAGTCATGGTGAGGACAAACTGAAACATTTGAAGAGCAACAATGCAACAAAGAGAGTTGCTTCATTAACAAGGAGTCATAGTGTGGGAGGACCTTTCCAGAATTTTGACTTGCCCCAAAAGCCATTGCACGGTGTATCCACTGTCAGTCTACCGAACAGCCTGCAAGAAGTGGTGGTATGTTGACTCTGTCAAGTGTGGTTATTTTTTTATTCATTTTTTTTTTTATTACATCATGCAGGTTTTCACTCTTGGTATTACTGATTTACACTTTGTTAAACATTTTTGCAATTAAAGTATTTTTCATTTACTAAATAAAAATAATCTTTCCCTCCATTTCCCTATTTTTTTATTTTCTTGCATTATATTTTGTGTTCTCTAAATTCTGTCTTTTATTTTTGGTACTATATTACCCAGACTTTCCTGCTATTGCATTTTCCTTGGCGAGTGTTTCCATAGGCACTTTAAAAGGGTTGTCCCTCGAACAAAATACATTTTAATCAGTATATCTTGGACCTTCACGACATGCGCTGTACTAGTACTGCGCATGCCGTGTCTACCCGTTTGATGTGGGCTCTGGCGCTGAGCCCACATCAAAGTCACGACATGTCAGCTGTTTTGTACAGCTGACATGTGCGCGTAATAGCGGTGGGTGAAATCGCGATTCACCCGCCGCTATTAACCTGTTAAATGCCACTGTCAAACGCTGACAGTGGCATTTAACTACCACTTCTGGCCACGCGGCCGAGAATGAGCGCATCACCGACCCCCGTCACATGATCAGGGGTCGGGGAAGAATCAGGATGGTAACCATAGAGGTCCTTGAGACCTCTATGGTTACTGATGCAGGCCTGCTGTGAGCGCCACCCTGTGGTCGGCGCTCATAGCAAGCCTGCAATTCAGCTACATAGCAGCGATCTGATGATCGCTGCTATGTAGCTGAGCCGACCAGTGGTGCCAGCTTCTAGCCTCCCATGGAGGCTATTGAAGCATGGCAAAAGTAAAAAAAAAAAAAAAAAAAAAAAAAAAGAAGTTTTTAAAAATAATAAAAAAAAAATATAAAAGTTTAAATCGCCCCCCTTTCGCCCCATCAAAATTAAAGCAATAAAAAAAAAATCAATCCTACACATATTTGGTATCGCCGCTTTCAGAATCGCCCGATCTATCAATAAAAAAAAGTATTAACCTGATGGCTAAACAGCGTAGTGAGAAAAAAAAATTTGAAACTCCAGAATTACGTTTTTTTGTCGTTACGACATTGCATTAAAATGCAATAACGGGCGATCAAAAGAACATATCTGCACAAAAGTGGTATCATTACGCATCAAACGTCATCTCGGCACGCAAAAAGTAAGCCCTCACCCGACCCCAGATCACGAAAAATGGAGATGCTACGGGTATCGGAAAATGGCGCTTTTTTTTGGGGGGGGGGGGGTTTAGCAAAGTTTTGAATTGTTTTTCACCACTTAGATAAAAAATAACCTAGACCTGTTAGGTGTCTATGAACTTGTAGTGACCAGGAGAGTCATAATATCAGGTCAGTTTTAGCATTTAGTGAAGCTAGCAAAAAAGCCCAAACAAGTGTGGGATTGTACTTTTTTTGCAATTTCACCGCACTTGGAATTTTTTTCCCGTTTTCTAGTACAAGACATGGTAAAACCAATGGTGTCGTTCAAAAGTACAAATCCCACCAAACATAAGCCCTCACATGACCATAATGACGGAAAAATAAAAAGTTATGGCTCTGGGAAGGAGGGGAGCGAAAAACGAAAACACAAAAACGAAAAAGGGGCCCGTCGGGAAGGGGTTAAGAATTATTCCACAATTGGATGTGGTTAAAAAAAAGAACAATGTTCTTTTCCTCACATAATCTTATGCTTCCCTGCTATTTACTGTTATTTTCTGCGTCCGACCATGTAGAACGCTTTAGTGACTATACTGGTGACACGGCAAGACCTAAAAGAGAACGCGTCTGGTGAAATACAAAAACACTTTCTCCTGTGATAAAACAAACAGGCAGGGAAATGTGTTCACTCACACAAACAGCTGAGTGTCACCAGTGTATACACTTATACTTTCTCCCCTGGCTAGAAGCTTTACATGGTGGGACACTGCTTTAAATATACTTTCAATTTTTTTTATAGGATCCCTTGGAAAAGAGACACAACCCTGCCCCTGTTTCAGTCCCATATCTTAGTCCTCTTGTACTACGCAAAGAACTGGAATCATTGCTGGAAAATGAGGGTGAGCAAGTTATCCATACATCCACATTTATAAATCAGCATCCAATCATATTCTGGAACTTGGTATGGTACTTCAGGAGACTGGATTTACCAAGCAATCTGCCTGGACTTATCCTGACATCTGAACATTGCAATGGAGGTGAACAGGTGTGTTAATACTTAGCTGCTGTTGTAACTTTTTAATAATGAAATGGAAATGGCAATGTTTTACTTCAGTCATTATTTATAATGCACTCTCTATGAACAAATTTTAAACTCAACGTTCAATGGATAACTTGACTTTTTTTTTTTTTTTTTAGGTGCCACAGTCATCACTATCCCAAGACAGCAAACTTGTCTACATTCAACTTTTATGGGATAATGTCAACCTCCACCAAGATCCTGGAGAGGCTCTTTATATGAAATGGCGGACTATAGGTAATATTGTTTAGTCAAAATGTTGGTAATATATGTTCAGCTGTTTCTTTTTTCTTTTCTTTTTTTTAACAAATAGCATTTTAATGGAAACAGCTTTCTAAATGATAAGGTTGTTTATTTTTTTGTCAATTTGCATTTTAATACTGAAAGCAATATTCCTTTTTTATTTTCACACAATCCTGGTTGGTGGTAGTAGTAGTGATATTTTTACATGTTATTGGTAGAATTGTAGTTAAATTTCCGCGCTGCCGCTAAGTTGAATTTCAGGAGAGTATAGTTGATTCACAGTGGTTTTATTCAACGCGTTTCAGGGGTCTCATGCCCCCTTCATCAGGAAATACCACACAGAATATACAGGCATCACAGGTATAAATAGTTTTGCTAGGTTAAAAAAATGAGCTCCACCAGGTCAGCTGACTCAGTGTCAAAGTTCAATGATAACACACCATTAACAATTCAAACGATTAGAGAGGTATATACAATGACAAAATACAATGACTTCTTTTATGTTTCTAGACAATAGTTCCAAATTTGCAACATTAAGGAGGAAATTAAAAAAAAAAAAAAAAAAAAAAAATCTCTACTTAAATGGACAAGAACCTGTAAGAAAAGGAGCTACTCCAGTTCAGAAGCGAATGCCTTACAGATGAACTACCGTGTGGAATCAACAAGTTGATATTTTCTTATTGTGAATCCATTGGAATCTTTACATTAAATGTGGAATAAAATCATGTTTTATTATTTTCCATTAAAAAATATAAATATATATATGAAAATTAATTTGTCGTGGTTTGGGGTGATCTAAAATTACGAAAATTATAATTAGTGAGTTTAAAATTGCGTCATGTACATAAGAGTAACAATTTAAGCAGCAAACCAGCGCTCTAAGTGAGCGCAGAAACAAAATGAAAGTGACACTTCACCTGTCCAAGGACCAATAATAGATATATTTAACAAGAGACAATATAACATTGCCAAGGGAGGGGAATGAATGAATACACAGCACTCGGTGACCTCAAAGAACAGCAGATAAACTGGGACGCCTGGCAGCAGAGAAAAGGATGATTGAGTTAAGTGCTCCTGTCGGGAGGGGTCATTACACCCTGTGAAGCTGCCACAATCAGCACCAGCTCCCTGGATTTAATCTCAAGAGTCAAAAACCATTATTCAGGACACAGTTGTGATGGAGACAATTTGTATGTAATAAAGGAGTGAAAACGCTCCTCTCCAGGGCAGACTCAGACTATGCCCACATGAGGAGTTTGAGGAAATTACAACTAAACATATCAATGAATGACTCCAAGATAATCCTAAATGAAAATGTAAATTTAAATCTTAAGTGGCTCACAGCACAAAGGATTAAAAAATCAATCATAACTATACAAATAAAAATATAAATATAGATATATCAATAAAAATATAAATATAGATATATCAATAAAAATATAAATATAGATATATCAAATTCATAAAAAAGGGGGGAGGGCTACACATTCAGATAAAACATTGGTAGTTTCTTTAAATATATATAAATAAATAAAAATATAAAAGTGAGGGGGTGGAGAAAAAAAAAAATGTACTATTCAGATGAAAACCTCAGTTATTTCATTTAAGCCTTGTGGTTTTAGGCTACCTAATTTGTTTCTGCGCTCACTTCGAGCGCTGGTTTGCTGCTTAAATTGTTACTCTTATGTACATGACGCAATTTTAAACTCACTAATTATAATTTTCGTAATTTTAGATCACCCCAAACCACGACAAATTAATTTTCATATATATATTTATATTTTTTAATGGAAAATAATAAAACATGATTTTATTCCACATTTAATGTAAAGATTCCAATGGATTCACAATAAGAAAATATCAACTTGTTGATTCCACACGGTAGTTCATCTGTAAGGCATTCGCTTCTGAACTGGAGTAGCTCCTTTTCTTACAGGTTCTTGTCCATTTAAGTAGAGATTTTTTTTTTTTTTTTTTTTTTTTTAAATTTCCTCCTTAATGTTGCAAATTTGGAACTATTGTCTAGAAACATAAAAGAAGTCATTGTATTTTGTCATTGTATATACCTCTCTAATCGTTTGAATTGTTAATGGTGTGTTATCATTGAACTTTGACACTGAGTCATCTGACCTGGTGGAGCTCATTTTTTTAACCTAGCAAAACTATTTATACCTGTGATGCCTGTATATTCTGTGTGGTATTTCCTGATGAAGGGGGCATGAGACCCCTGAAACGCGTTGAATAAAACCACTGTGAATCAACTATACTCTCCTGAAATTCAACTTAGCGGCAGCGCGGAAATTTAACTACAAATCTCCTTTTGAAGACATTAATTTCTCTGGTCGGTGAAGACCTGTGGATCTGCAGCAGCCGCTATCTACATGCTCTAATCTCATCCTAACCAGGTGAGCAAATTTGGTGTATATTCTCCTCTATGTAACGTGGATAAGACCCTATTGCGCTTTTTGTCTCCCCATTGTTTTGCAATAATTGGTAGAATTATCACTTGCAATAAATGGTTACTAGTGATGAGCTAATATACTCGTTACTCGAGATTTCTCGAGCATGCTCGGGGGTCCTCCGAGTATTTTTAGTGCTCGGAGATTTAATTTTTCTTGCCGCAGCTGAATGGTTTACATCTGTTAGCCAGCATAAGTACATGTGGGGATTCCCTAGCAACCAGGCAACCCTCACATGTACTTATGCTGGCTAACAGATGTAAATCATTCAGCTGCAGTGATGAAAACTAAACCTCCGAGCACTAAAAAATACTTGGAAGACCCCAGAGCGTGCTCGAGAAATCTCGAGTAACGAGTATATTCGCTCATCACTAATGGTTATAGTTTACTCTAAGCTTGTTATATGTTTCGCCTAAGCTTTCTCACGGAGTGATCGTTAGAAATACATTTAATCTACTCTGAACCAATGAGCACTGCCATTGTAGAAATGCTAATTACATTTAGATGCCAAGTAATTATTATACTGTATCTGTATACAAATTATAGAGCACAAAACCTAGAGGCATATGAGGGCGAGTGGAAATGTGTGCGTTCCACAGTGTAATGCATGCAATCAGTGACAAATGTGCCATCCCACAGGAAGTGACACTCAAATGTGTGGCGAAATGACAAAAGCTCTTCATGGTGGAGCACACGTCACCCAATGATGCGTGTGCATACTAAGAATATACAGGGCCCACTATTATATGGTGCGTCCAGTTCAGCAAAGCGGGTCTCCATCCGGTTTCTTCCTCCCCAATCCCTTTGACTCGCAGGTCTCTTCTTATGTGCAGTCAACTGGAGCTGGGCAGAAAGTGAAACATGTTTGCTCCGAGATACCGCAGCGCTCCAGAGTGACATGTGCCTGGCTGCAAGCGTGTAGTCCGTGTCTGATTCATGTGGTCAGTGGCTCGGGTTTCACAAATCTAAACATTTTAAGGGTTGAAATTAAGTGCCCATACATTAGGAATTGGGAGCAAAGGAATTGATTTGCTGTTCAAAGAAAACCCGTTCTGAATTGTGGAAGTCTGGAACATTTCACTAATGGCAAACATGATGAAACATCAAGGGTTTGGGGGTTTTTTTACATTGTTTTGTACTGATCTATAATATTTATTCCTCTCTTAAAGAATCTATAAAGAAGACAGGAGCTCCTGTACCCAAAGAATTGCAAGATATCTGTCACTTGCTTGAGAGCATAACACTCAGTATCCAGCACAATGATGTTCTTAGGCCTATTAGCTTGTTGCTGCAGAAATATACTTCAGCCAGCAAAAGGCAAAGGTAAGGCTTGGGATCGTCTTTGCTGGTGACCCTATAGTATCGTATTGAATCTTACTGTATATGCTTACTTATTTTATCTCTTTAGGAGCATTTACAGAGAAATCCTATACCTGTCTTTGATTGCTCTTGGGCGAGAAAATATTGATATTGGTAAGTACAGTTTGAAGTTAGTTTATTGGGAAGGGAAAGCGGATTCCTAGAACAGATTATATGCAATTGTATTCAATAGCTACACAAACTAAGGCCATAAAGACCAGGCCTGCAAAGGCATTAATGACCACTTTTCTCAGTTTTTTTTCTATGCTTTTTTTTTTTCTCGGGTACATTTTTTTTTGTGTCCAATTTGTCCCTCAAGAGATCATAAAAGATCTTTGTGGAAATTTTTTTTATTTCCTTATATTATTCAATTTTTCCATAAACTTATCTGGGAATTCCAAAGTAGCTTCAGTTATCCCTGCCCTGCAGTGCTCTGTGACTGGCAGAGCTGATCTGGGTCTACATGGATCCAGCATCCTTGCTATGATGGCAGACAACTGGGGATCTTGTGATCTCCAAGTCCTACATAATGATGAACAGTGCTGATACTTGTGTACATTACATATCGCGCCTAGTGTATCAAGTGCTACGTGGCCTGCGAAATAGAAGATACAAGTAGTGATGAAGGCTTATGCTTCCTCCAGAGTTTCAAACCACCAACCTGGTCCTAGATTTCAGGAGCTTTAACCTCACTCCGCAAATTTACGTTAGCATTAGGCTAAAGTCCCTGACAAGGTGCAGTAATTTAGGTTATCATGTATCGTTAAAATATATTTTGAATGTCGGGGGCGTGTCCTAGCTGGCCATGTGAGTGGACACAGGGAAGAGTGCTCCCGCTGCTAAAGGGACAAATATCCTGTGCAAATGTTGATTACCGGACTTTTTTGCCACAAACCGGTTAGCTGAAGGTCTGGGGAGCAAAGCGGTGCTGAGTGGTGGATCCGGCATCAGAGGCAATGACCAGACAGAGGCAGAAGGATGCAGGTGCTGGCGATGCAGGAGCCAGCCAAGATGGCGCCGAGGTCAGAGAAGAAGCTGTCAGGGAGAACGCCGCATGTCAACGGCGTATGGAGGTGGTGGCGAAGCTTAAGCAGTATGCCAGAGTGGAAGCTGTGGAGGAGGCAGAGCAAGGAGCTGGAGCTGATAAGGTGGAGGAGGATACAGTCCTGGCTGCACAGCATGAGGTACAGAGTGGGAAGGAGAGAGGCAGCATGGTGGGGGCAGGGGGGGGACCTGAAGGCTTAATGCAGAAAGAGGAGCCGACCCTCAGAGACGTTGTTGTGCTGATATCCTCGTGCCAGCAATCCTTGAATTCCCTAGCCCTGCAGATGCAGGAGGTAAAAGGGGACACAGCACAGATTAATGCAGCCCTGCAAAAGATGGACAGACGTATGGGAGCGGTGGAGGAGAGGGTGAGCACAGCAGAAGACCACATAGTTAAACTGCAAAAAGCTGAGAAAAAGTTCGCCCAAGCAATATCAGAGCTCGCTGCCAAGAATGAGGATCTGGAAAATAGATCCAGAAGTAATAATATACGTATAGTGGGGCTGCCTGAAAAGACTGAGGGGAGAAACCCCACAGAGTTTATTGAAAGCTGGCTGCTGGAGAAAATTGGGGGCACAGTGCTGACAAAAGTATTTGCTGTTGAAAGAGCGCATAGGGTCCCACCGCAGCCCCCTGCCCCAGGAGCGAATCCCCGTACCATGCTTGCCGAAATACTGAACTACAGGGACAGAGACATTATCCTCAGAAAGGCTAGAGAAATGGAGGATCTGACGGCTGGAGGTCAAAAGATTGCCATCTACCCAGATTATTCTGCTGCAGTTCAGAAACAACGGATGAAATTCACTGGGGTTAAGAGACGACTGAGGGAACTAGGAGTGCAATACTCTATGCTGTTCCCCGCAAAATTGAGACTGGTGGCTTTTGATAAGACCCACTTTTTCCTGACACCAGAGGACGCTACCCAGTGGATTGATACTAATGCGAAAAAACTTAAGGGAAAGGGCGATTGACATCTCGGCATGATCGGACAGGAGTTGTTTCTCTGTTGCTGGAGGAGGGATTTGTGTTTAATGGCACATTGGTTAAAGGGTTGAGCAGCTGTTGAGGGCTCGGCTGGGCCATATTGAGTGATTGACCGGAGGGGATAGTAACGATTAATAAGTATGGGGGAGGTGGGTTATGCCGGGTACTGCAAATTGGTTTGGTAATTTCTCTATGTGTTTTTTAAGTTGGAATGTTGGAAAAAACAAAAACTGGGGGAAATTCGGATTGTTACTGCAGCGGGAGGCGCATGGAGAGGGTTAAGTAAGGGAGAGTGTTCGCAATGGGCGGTGGAGCCCCACTCTTGATGAGAGGTAGAATGTGTTGAATCGGGTGGGTTAGGGGGGCAAGTTGGGAGTTGGTAGGGGGGGTGGGAGGGATTAGACAGCTCATACTTGGAAAAGTGGATACTATAAAGGATGATGATCCGTATGATGGGGGACCGCATTAAAATATTGAGTTGGAATGTAAGAGGCCTAGCGGATAAATCTCGGCGGGCGGCAAGTCTGCAGTATGTTCGAGAACAGAGGGTCTCAATGATATGCCTGCTGGAGACACATTTAGTGCGGGAAAAGTTGGATGTATTGAACAGGCGCTGGATACAGAGGGCATACCATTCTACCTTCTCTACGTACTCTAGGGGTGTGTCGGTGTTGGTACCTGTGGGAGTGCAGTATGAAGAGGTGATGGTATCGGAGGATGTGGATGGTCAGTATGTGGTGGTGCAATGCAAAATAGATGGAGTGTTGATGTGTATAGCGGCGATATATATTCCGCCTCCATACTCAAGTAAGAAAATTAGAGAGGTGCTGGAGGGGGTGGAAAGCTGGGGCCCGATACCATTTCTAATTATTGGGGATCTTAGTAATATATGTGATGACTTTTGGGATAAAAATAAAAACTCCCAGAATAGGACAGTGGGACACATTACTACGTTTGGGACTTATATTCGTGAAGTGGGTATGACTGATCTATGGAGAGTTAGGCATGTTGGGGAAAGGGGGTACTCATGTTATTCACCGGCTCATGGTACTCTATCCAGAATTGATTTGGCACTGGGCAACCGTCTGTTGGACATGATGGTAGGGGGATGTGAGATATTTGCCTAGAGTCCTCTCGGACCATAGTCCAATTGAGGTGGAGTTTCGGCCGATGGGGACAGGGGCCGTGAACAGGAGAGAGTGGAAGATTCACCCTTAAGGTACCTTCACACTGAACAACTTAACAACGATAACGATAGCGATCCGTGACGTTGCAGCGTCCTGGATAGCGATATCGTTGTGTTTGACACGCAGCAGCGATCAGGATCCTGCTATGACATCGTTGGTCGGAGCTAGAAGGCCAGCACCTTATTTCGTCGCTGGATCACCTGCTGACATCGCTGAGTCGGCGTGTGTGACGCTGATTCAGCGATGTCTTCACTGGTAACCAGGGTAAACATCGGGTTACTAAGCGCAGGGCCGCTATTGCCGATATTTACCCCGGTTACCATTGTAAATGTAAAAAAAAAAACACTACATACTTACATTCCGGTGTCTGTCGGGTCCCCCGGCGTCCGCTTCCCTGCACCTGCACTGTGTCAGCGCCGGCCGGCCGTAAAGCAGAGCACAGCGGTGACGTCACCGCTCTGCTTTAGGGCCGGCGCTTACACAGTGCAGGGAAGCGGACGCCGGGGGACCCGACAGATACCGGAATGTAAGTATGTAGTGTTTGGTTTTTTTTACATTTACACTGGTAACCATGGTAAACATCGGGTTACTAAGCGCGGCCCTGCGCTTAGTAACCGATGTTTACCCTGTTTACCCGGGGACTTCTGCATCGTTGGTCGCTGGAAAGCTGTCTGTGTGACAGCTCTCCAGCGACCACACAACGACGAAACAGCGACGCTTCAGCGATCGGCATCGTTGTCTATATCGCTGCAGCGTCGCTTAATGTGACGGTACCTTAACTGGCTGCACAGTATAGATCTAGATAAGATAAAACGGGAGTTGGTGGAATTTTTTGAGCTGAATGATGGGAGTGTAGATGCTCTTACTGTATGGGAAGCCATGAAGGCGTACTTAAGAGGGCTGTTGTTTAGAGACATTAGTAGATGTAAGCGGAAGTCGAGAGAGGCAGAGATTGATGGGTTGAGGGCAGCGGAGGATGAGGTGACACTGGGTACTGGGAGGCTGGGAAGAGATTAAAGGCAGCTCACAGTCATCTGGAAGAAATTTTGCTGGGTAAAGCTGAAAGGAAGCGGGAATTCATGAAGCTGGCTTATTATCAGGAGGGTGAAACTGTAGGTCACATGCTGTCGCTGGTGGCTTCTGCACAGAGAAGTACTTCGTTTGTCCATTCTCTGGTTTCCGGAAGTGGTACGAGTGTCTCTGAGACTCCAGAGATTTGGGAGGTTTTTGCGGATTTTTACGAGGACCTATATTCCTCTCGGGTGGATGGGACGGTGGGAGACACAGTGGCGTTCCTTGAGGGACTGGAGCTCCTGAGGTTGAGTGATGCAGATAGAGAGGGCTTGGAGGCTCCTATCACGGAGGAGGAACTGGCATTACAGTCTATGGCTAATGGGAAGGCGCCTGGAGTAGATGGGTTTCCTGCTGAGATCTATAAACATATGGGGGAGGTGCTAATTCCCAGATTAAAGGCGGTCCTAGAGGAGGCTAAGACTAGGGAGTGTCTGCCTATATCCATGAGAGAGGCCATAATAGCGGTGATTCCTAAGGAGGGGAAAGACTTGGGGCAACCTGAGTCATACCGGCCAATCTCCTTGCTCACTGTAGATGTCAAGATTCTAGCCAAGGTGTTGGCGATGAGGTTGACAAGTGTAATCTCCGGCCTGGTGCACCCAGACCAATCTGGCTTTATGCCTGATAGATCCACGGCGGTCAACCTACGGAGGCTATTTATGAATCTGCAGCTTAGGTCTGATAACTGTGGCCAGAGAGTTATTGCATCTTTAGCCGCCCATAAGGCGTTCGACAGTGTGGAATGGGGATATCTCTGGCAGGTGTTGCAATATATGGGGTTTGGCTCGCGGTTTGTGTCCTGGATTCGGCTGCTGTATTCGCAGCCGATGGCCAGAGTCCGGGTGAATGGGGAGTTATCACGGACTACACAATTAGCTAGAGGGACAAGGCAGGGGTGTCCGCTCTCTCCTCTTTTGTTTGCTCTGGCCGTGGAGCCATTGGCTGCTAAACTTCGACAGTCTGACGAGGTGTCTGGGTTTAAATATGGGATGATTGAAGAGCGAGTGGCGTTGTATGCGGACGATATTCTACTGTTTCTAGCTGACCCGGTTGCTTCCTTTGGGGGGCTATTGGGATTATTGAAAGATTTGGCTCACTGTCAGGACTGACGATAAACTGGAGTAAGTCTATTTTGTTTAAAGTGGACGACGTAGGAGAGGAGGGGAGTGAGCTGCTGGAGGATGGGCGACTGAAGGTGGTAAGTCAATTTAAATATCTTGGGATATGGGTATCTATGCCGGTTATGGATTACATACATAGGATTCCGACTCCGATCTTAGCTGTTCTTAAGGCAAAAGTGGATGCTTGGGTTAAGCTGCATTTATCTGTGGTGGGCAGGGTGAATCTTATCAAAATGATTTTGATGCCGAAGATTCTGTATGTTCTTCATAATGCGCCAGTTTGGATACCGCACGGGAAATTTCAGCAGATTAACTCCCTGTTCTGGAATTTGGTATGGGGGAGACAACATCCACGTATCAGACTGGAGACACTTCAGCGACCCAAGGAAGATGGGGACTTGGCATTGCCTAACCCTGAAGTATATTTTCTTGCAGCCCGGAGTCAGCACTTAAAGGGCTGGGTGCATGAATGGTTGTCCGGGGCGGTACAGCAATTAATGGAAAAGATGACAAAAAGAAGGCCAGCAGTACAATGTCTGGAGGATGGCTCCCTGGGGGCTTTGGGGAAATTGTATCCGACTATGTTATTGATATGTAAGCTGTGGCTCCCTGGGGGCTTTGGGGAAATTGTATCCGACTATGTTATTGATATGTAAGCTGTGGGGTAGACTAAAACATATACGTGGGATTACGGGTCTGAACAGATTCTCCCCGCTATGGCATAATAATAATTTAATGGAGTTTGTGGCAATGGGGGTACTACCAGAGTGGCAGGCCAAGGGGATTCAATATGTCTATCAGATAATTGAGCAGGGAGAGTTGAAATCCTTTTCCCAATTGCAGGTGGAATTTGATCTCAGGCCTGCGGGGGAATATCAATATTTGCGGATGAGACACGCATTTGGAGCTCAGAATAGGGATGGAAGCATCAGAATTCAAAGGGATATAGTGTTAGGGTACCGTCACACAGTGCAATTTTGATCGCTACGACGGTACGATTCGTGACGTTCTAGCGATATCGTTACGATATCGCAGTGTCTGACACGCAGCAGCGATCAGGGATCCTGCTGAGAATCGTACGTCGTAGCAGATCGTTTGGAACTTTCTTTCGCCGCTTGATCACCCGCTGACATCGCTGGATCGTTGTGTGTGACAGCGATCCAGCGATGCGTTCTCTGGTAACCAGGGTAAACATCGGGTAACTAAGCGCAGGGCCGCGCTTAGTAACCCGATGTTTACCGTGGTTACCAGCGTAAAAGTAAAAAAAAACAAACCGTACATGCTCACCATCTGATGTCCGTCCGGTCCCTTGCCGTCCGCTTCCCGCTCTGACTGTCTACCGGCCGGAAAGTGAGAGCAGATCACAGCGGTGACGTCACCGCTGCACTCTGCTCTCACTGTACGGCCAGATCTGTCAGAGCAGGAAGCGGACGGCAAGGGACCGGACGGACATCAGATGGTGAGCATGTACGGTTTGTTTTTTTTTACTTTTACGCTGGTAACCAGGGTAAGCATCGGGTTACTAAGCGCGGCCCTGCGCTTAGTAACCCGATGTTTACCCTGGTTACCCGGGGACTTCGGCATCGCTCCAGCGCCGTGATTGCAACGTGTGACCGCAGTCTACGACGCTGGAGCGATAATCATACGATCGCTGCGACGTCACGGATCGTGCCGTCGTAGCGATCAAAATTGCACTGTGTGACAGTACCCTTAGAGTATGTGTGTGGTGAAGGGACTACTGGGGGGGTTATTTCCACTCTTTATAAAGACTTGTTGCACACTTTCCTGTTAAGGTTTCCAATACTGGCGAGAGCTAAGTGGGAGAGGGATCTGGGCCCAATGGAGAATGAAACTTGGGAGTCGGTGCTGGAGTGGGTTCCACGGCTGTCTCTGAGCGAACCGTATAGGCTGTCACAGCTTTATGTAATACACAGAGTTTACAAATCTCCGAAGGTGGTAATGTAAGGCAGGCTTGCGTGATGATTCTGAGTGCCCGAGGTGTAAATCTACAGATGCAGATATATTTCATATGATGTGGACGTGTCCGAGACTGGCTGCTTTTTGGTTGGTAGTTTTGAGTCGTGTGGAAGGATCATACAGATGCACGGTGCCAAGGGACCCGATGGTGTGCTTGTTGGGGGTGCGTGGATGAGATTGGATTGGATAACAACCTGAAGACAGCTATTGCCAGATTGCTGTATATGGCCCGGAAGGTAATAGCGCGAAATTGGATTAAGGACGAGTCGCCTTCAAGAAGAGAATTCCTCCAATATGTGAAGCAGGGCCTGAAACTGGAAATGGGGTTTTATCAGAAAAGAGGGAAAATTGAAATGTTCAATAAGCTGTGGTCTCCGTGGCTTGCCATGGGAAAGGTTTTTTATAGAGACCGGGTGAATCAAGACCCTGAATTGGTGAAAACATAACACGTGGCCTATGGTCCTAACTGAGGGGATAGTCATCCTATAGATTTGAGTGTGGAGCTATTAAACAAGGTGGGCTGTCTTATTGCGGGGTTCTTTTGGGGGGAAAACTTTGTACTGAAAACAAGAATGTAACATGTCAATTGTAATGTTATTCTTAATAAAAATTTATTTGAGTTAAAAAAAAATATATATATATATTTTGAATTTTTAGGGTATGTGCACACGTAGAATGGTCCTCTGCAGATTTTTCCGCGGCTGATTTGATAAATCTGCAGGGCAAAAACGCTGCATTTTTGCTGCAGATTTATCGCGGATTTACTGCGGTTTTTCTGCGGATTTCACTGTGGTTTTACAACTGCGGTTTTCTATAGGAGCAGGTGTAAAACCGCTGTGGAATCCACAGAAAGAAGTGACATGCTGCGGAATGTAAACCGCTGCGTTTCCGTGCATTTTTTTCCGCAGCATGGGCACAGCGTTTTCTGTCTCCCATAGGTTTACATTGTAATGTAAACTCATGGGAAACTGCTGCGGATCCGCAGCATGTGCACATAGCCTAAAAGTTTGAATTATTTTTGCTGTTGTCCACTTTCATCATTAGGGAAGTGGACAACTTATTTTACTCTAAGGATCAGTTATGGACTTTGTAAAAGGCTTACTCTTAATTAAACCTTGCATGCAGTTGGGAGATTTTGGTGCCACAGTTTGAATACTGGTAAATGTGTGAATGGAGGTGTCAATAAACTGCTTAATTAGGCATAGGGAGGGTGATTAATTATCACAGGATAGGAGCGAGTTTATTTAGAGAGCAAATTTTGCCTATTTCACCTGTAGAAACCGCTCTGCCAAAAACAAACTGCAAAAGTGCTGCAATTCTGTATTTAACAGGCACTCAGAGATTATAAAAACGCAATAAAAAATGACTATAGATTCTCCTCCTGTTCCTGCAGTTTGTAGACTGCCCCACAGGCACCACTCTCCTCCTTCACTGGTCCTATTGTGGAAGAGGGAGGAGTCACTTCTATATCTCAGCCTGGATTGTGGCTGGAGTCTACATTGGTCTTGTTTTACAGCTCAAAGCTCCATCTAAACTGAGAACACCATTTGAAATCTAATCGGAAGTGAGAGCTATAGTCATACATCCAGCTCTTACTTTAACCTTCTAAGTAATTCAGTTCTGGCTGGCTCACGTCAAGAGGTGCCATCTTGGTGTTTTACAACTGAGATTCTTATCTTTAAAACAAGCTCTAGCACTAGCCGCGACTTAGCCTGAAATATAGTTATACATATCTTGGCAACTGATGTGCCTTCGTGTGAGGACATGTATGAGATCCTTGGCAGCGAAAAGATCAGAGCAGTACTTTTGTGTAAACAGACCACGCTTGGTCAAAGATTTGTGATTTGACTTACAAGTTCATGTTTGCAGGCGTCAAGAAAGCTAATATATTTATGTTTTGGTATTTTTCATTTAGAGGCCTTTGACAATGAATACAGAATTGCTTATGAGAAACTTCCTTCTGAACTTTTAAAGAAAATGCAGAAGATTGATGTGCCTCCAAGCAAGAATGTTGAATGCTGTCGGAATATCTTTGGGCCATCCTTGATTTGACCAAGACTTTGAGAAGAATTCTTGGGTATCATTCCATGGATTTAATCCAGCCTTATACATTACACCACTGCAAGTCATAAATAATGTATGCCCCTCAGCCCCAAACTGTTGGATTCTTTAACCCCCATGGATAAGGATGTGTGTGTTTCCTCCACTACTGTTTTTATTCTCTAGTTGCTTTATTATGGACCTAGGTGGAGTTATGACTTCACTTTTATCTGTGGCACCTTACAGTTCGTTGGCTAATTGCAAATTTACACATTTACCATGCATTTCAAGTGTGGATCATCTCCAAAAGCATTGCAACCAGCTACTTGTAAGCTCTACTAGGAGTATACAGTCTGGCTGCAAGTTCTTTTCTTTCTTTAACGTATGTAGTATATGCAGACGAATGATTAGCGATGTCTCATAAAATGTAATCTGTCTACTACACTGCCAAGTTTGTGTGTTCTCCAGTTTTCAACGTATGAGCTTTTCAGATTGACTTGGTTTAAAACTGTTGCTTTCGATTAGTAGCTTCAGGCAATTCTGCTAACCTTCTGATTACTTTGTAGATTTTTAGTGGAACATGTTCTTCCTCTCTTTGACAATCTTTCAAAAATTTGATGACAACCACCCTTAAGAACACGACTTTTTCTTGCAGGCAACCCATTCAGAAAATGTTTGAGGGGCATTTTATGTGCTACATCACTGTTTGAACCAAACTTTTTTTTTTTTTTTTTTCTTTCTTGAAGAACATTGTTGAGCTGAAATAATCAATTTATCATGTTTATGTCATGATGATATAATGACTGTCAAGCCTTATTGTCTGTTTTCTAGCAGCAGATAGCACCCACCAAATTACTGACATGTCCAAACGTTCTAAGCATAAGGTAATATTGTCCAGGACTTTATCAATTCATGACATTTATAAATCAACTGAGAGCAAATGTTAATCCTGGCCATGAAACCTGTAAAACTGTTCCTTTTTTGGCAGTTTACAATCATTGAAGAAATCCTCTTATTGACTGTTATGGAGAACACAATATATTTCACCATTAATTACATTGTAACAGTTGGTAGCAAAAGATTTTTATTCTCCTGTCCAAGGCTCAAATCTTCTCTTTCCTTTTGGTGTTTAACATATTGTTGCATATATTTAGTATTTACAAGTGTTAGGAACATTATTCATTCTACCTTAAAAATTGGAGCCGATAACATCTGGGAGTGAATAAAAGCCCCCATAAACATAAGGTGGCTATTGTTCGGCTGGCAGCCATCTCTGCCGACTCTCCCATACACTAGTGCTCGTTCAGCCGAGCGCACCTGAGTTTTCTATGAGAAAGTCGCCCCCCGACTTATCTCTTGGAGAACAATGTGATTGGCAGTCCAAAATTGGACATGCCCGGTTGGCATCTCCTCATACACATTAGATTGTCAGCCGACCTCGTGGATATCGTTATAGCAGACATTAGTCTAATGTGTATGGGGCTTTCAGTCAGCCTGGAATAAGGTAAAGTTTTCCAAAGAAGTCTTAAGCTCGGATAAAGAAAAATGTTAATCAGGTCACCATATCATCAGATAGGAAAAATCCAATTTGTCCTATACATTTTTCCCTCAAAAATATGAAGTTCTGGAAGCCCTTGTCATCAAGTCTCCTTAAAAGTCTTGCTAACTTGATATCAAGTTTCTAAAAAGCTGTGATTCCGTCATGGATTATAATATAACCTGCGCGGAATCTCATATTTCATACAAGTGCATGGAACGTTTCGTGACTTGCATCTTTTATACCCCCATCACTGCAGTAATTCTAAATCCTTGCTGTAATTTTTTTTCTCTTTAATATCACCAAGTGACCTTTTGTTATAGAAAAATAGAACATTGTTGCCTTAAATTTGTACATGCTATATGAGCGAGTATAGCATTATAAAGCCCATCGCATTGGGTGCCTCTAATATCCAGCAGTACATTTTTTTACATGTACACTATCTATACATTTAATCCAAGGATTACAGAAAGGAAGAAGATGCAAGCAATCGCAGTCCTGTTGATGGCGCTCAGTGCGATACATCCATGCCATGTACTGCACTATTGTCGTCGTCACACACTACATACTGTCTAGTCTTTCTTTGGACACTACAGGCAAACATTGTACCCCATGATTTGCAGTTAATTAAAAAGTAAACGTATGTTATTAGCTGATAGAACATTGTATATGTTTAACTTAACCATTGATGGACTGGACTGGTCTGGAGGTTAGTTGCATACTAGGAAGCTTTACTGTATGACAGGCTTATGTCTGAGTATTACGTATAATGAAACATGTTGATTTTCTCTGTACTTTTATTATGGGAAGAATGAATGTAAATTACTCTGGGGGCAGGTCAACTTTTAAAGCTGGGGCTGCATACAGATTTATGACAAACCACATCAACAGGAGGTTCAGATGCAATTTTTTGTATAATTATTTTGTCCATTACTTATGTGCAAGTAAAATAAGAAAAGCTTATACTCTCCTCCTGCACTGTCGCCATTACAGCGATGTAGGCACCACGTGTCCTGGCATTCATGTGGCAATCTGCAGTCGCTGATGGAACATGAGACGACCCTTTTACGGCTGGTTTCACATTTGTGTTGGGCAGAGCTGTGGAGGGCTGCATACTTCTTCTGTAAAGCCCCGCCCACTGCCACACCTCTTCCTTTCAGCTCCGCCTACATCTGCATGCATCCTGTGTACCTATCTTTAACATTGGGTGCGCAGGCCATGTGGATGCGTCCGCATGCGTCATTTTGACGCTGCGCCGAACGCAGCATGTTGCATTTGTTGCGCTTGCCGCAGCGTCAAAACAGCGCATGCGGATACATCCGCATGGCCTGTGTACCCAATGTTAAAGATAGGCGCACATGACGCATGCAGATGTAGGCGGAGCTGAATGGAAGAGGTGCGGCAGTGGGCGGGGCTTCACGGAAGAAGTAAGCAGCCCTCCTCAGCTCTGCCCAACACAAATGTGAAACCAGCCTAAGTCTGCATGTAGCCCCAATTTAAGACTAGAGATGCATCAACCTCCATTTGGCTTTATTCGCTAGCTGATTTTTGTCGTAATGCAATAATACTCCTGGGTTTGTATTGCTTCGAAAATGTTACTATTCTTTAGATGAAATATCTATAGATCTTTAATTTCATCATTGACATTTTCATTCAAAATTTTGCTGACATGACTTCTAATAGGCTGTAGTATATATTATGTATTATTTACATTTATGAATCAAATATTGTAAACCAACACTGAATTTATACCCTAATTTTATTGTCAATCATATCCGCTTGCTTCATTACTATGTATCCTTATATTAATCCTGCAGTAGTAATATTTTGCACAGGACACAAAGTAATATTAATGTTCAACATCTGTCAGCAGCATTTCAACTCCAAAACTATTTACTTGTGTATGTAGGTCATTCAGATACAAGTCTAGCAATACCATTACAATGGCCAGTCTGTTCTTCCATTAGTGAGAAATCTGGAATTGAGTAAATTGGAGATTTGAAGCCTTTGTCACTCCAGCTCTATTCCATGCCTAGCACTGACTCCTCTTGCTTGACTGACAGCCTCTAAACTGTGTGACTTCAGGCAATGGAGCTCAGTCAAGAAAGAGGAGTTAGCGCTGGGCGGGGAATAGAGCTGTAGGGAAGGGGGCTTCGGATCTACCATAGTCCTTCAGCGCAATTTGCACATGAATTTAAATGCTGCTTTCTCCTTAATGGAAGAGTAGACTGGCCACTTAAAGGTATTGCCAGACTTGTCTGTGAAAGAGCTACATGCTCATATAAATAGTTTTGGGGGGGGTGAAATCCTGCTGACAGATTCCCTTTAATGTCACTTTTTCAAAGGCATTAACAAAACAAAAGGCAGCCAGATGGCTAAATGTGATTGATTGCAATTGTACTGATCTTCCTCCAAATATTATTTTTTTAATGTTGCCGTCCAAAGAATTGTAATTATTTTACTTTGTAAAAAAAACAAAAATATGAGAAGAATCAGACTATCATAGAATCACAAATAGTGTGCTATTCACCAGTGTTGAGTGCCTACTGTCTAGTTAGCTGTGAAATGTTCAGATTTGCCGTATACTATTGTAAAAAAACGAGTGCCTTGTGAACCCCACCATGGAGTCCTTCCTTTCCACCAGTGCCTGACATGTTCAGCTTTGAGCCTTATAAAATCAGACTGTTCCTCACTGTTACCTCCTGAAATGCACAAAAGGGATATTGAATTATTTCTATATAGTATCTAGTGTTGTCTCGCCAGCTTCTTTTGAGGAGGGATAATTCAGGACTTTACAAATATATATGGAATCATATGTAGATCTCATGGAAGCAAATGCTTTTTTTGTGTTGGGAATTAAAACATTAACAATATTAGTAAATGCAATTTTACAGTTTTTTAAAGCATGTAAATAATGTACCCACTTGATATACCTTGGAATAGGTACATGCAATGTGTTTTGCACTGCATGAATAAATGTATCCTTTTTTTCTGATTTTAGATTGAGAAATATGTTTGTTTTTGTACATTGCAAAGAGAAACTGTTCTGTATTTTGAAGTTTAAAACTTGTCATCAGAAATTTGTATAGAATTAAACTATGTAGAATTGAAACTATTGTGTTCATTTGAAAAATAAAAATAAGTGCGAAGTCATGTGTGCCTAGTCATAAATGCTGATCAGCACCTCATTTTGTCCCATCCACAAAGAAATAGAGGTAATTTATATATGACTAATACAATACAGTGGATTGCAAAACTATTCACCCCCTTGGATTTTTATCCATTTTGTTACATTACAACCTGTGTTTAAATATTTTTGTAATCTGATTTGTGTGTCATGCAACAGTCGAAGTTAGTGAATTGAGAAAAATATAAGCACAAATTATATTTATGGGATCAAATAACTGAAAAATTGCATGTGCATATGTATTCATCCCTTTTGCAATGAAATCCCTAACAATTTCTGGGGCAATCAATTAGTTTCATAAGTCACATGCTTAGTGACAGGAAGTCCACCTGTGTGCAATCTAAGTGTCACATGGTCTGTCAGTATATACACACCTTTTCTGAAAGGCCACAGAGGATGCGACACCAATAAGCAAAAGGCACCACTAACCAAACACCACCATGAAGACCAAGGAGATCTTCAAACAAGTCAGGGACAAAGCTGTTGAGTAGTTGGTTTATAAAAAAATAAAAATATCCCAATCTCTGATGATCCCCCGGAGCTCCATCAAATCCATTATCAAATGGAAAGAACATGGTACCACAATAAAGCTGCCAAGACAGGACTGTCCACCAAAACTCTCAGCCCGGGCAAGGAGGGCATTAATCAGAGAGGCAGCACAGAGACCAAAGGTAACTCTGAAAGAGCTGCAGAGTTTCCAAGCAGAGACTGGAGTATCTGTCCATACGACCAAAATAAGCCGTACACTCAATAGAGGTGGCCTTTATCGAAGACTGGGCAGGAAAATAGAATTTAATTACACAAATTCTAAAGCTCATTTTGAGTTTCCCAAAAGACATATGATTCACCAAATGTATGGAGGAAGGTGCTGTGGTCAGATGAGACCAAAAGTTAACTTTTAAACGCTATGTCCAGCGCCAAAGCAACACAGCTCATCCCCACAGTGAAACATGGTGTTAGCAGCATTATGTTGTGGAGATGTTTTTAGTCAACAAGGATAGGAAAATAGTCTGAGTCGAGGGGAAGATATAAGGTGTGAAATACAGGGATATTCTTGTGCAAAACCTGTTTGTCTGTCAGTGTTTTGAGACTGGGACGGCAGTTCACCTTCCAGTAAGACAATCCAGAGGTGCAGCTAGGGGTTCATCTCGGGGGGGGTGCGAAACATGTGAGTGGGCCCCTAACAAGCATATCATTAGTGCAACCTGTGCGGCAGCACATGAGCCCAAGAGATGAGGGGGCCCATTTCTACCTCTAAAGAAGGTGCAATTTTGCATTTTTAGGAGCTCTTGGGCTCCAAATGGCCCATATATTGTTCTTGCATCTGGGCCCTTTTCTGTCTTTGGCCCCTAACTAGGTAACCATGATTATAACTACAGTGGGTATAGGGGAACATCAGGAGATGACCGCACTGTTATTGAAAATAGATCTCTATACAAAGACCAGAACTGATATTACCGCCATATGGTGACATATTATGGTAGATACCAGTCTTGCAGGACATATAGAGATTACAGTACAGTTACAGATAGTGACTTACAGGTGACATTCTTTCTGGTGGAGTGGTTCACTTTTCCCGTCTTTTCCATCTGGCCCAGACCGACATTTCGACTTCTCCATCCAGGCCTCGGCTGCAGAGATTACAACAAAGACACATCTGACTTTTCACTTTTCCAGCTCTGTTCACATCTATCCCCAACCTGCACAAACCTCCTCATCCTGCTAATATCCCAATACTGAGCTGTTGCCACCATATGTGTCCCTATTTCTGCATCTACTCTGGTACAATAACGGCTCCTCTTAGAGCCCCACATAATGCCACCACTGTGCCATCACATAGTAATAATGCCGCTTCTGTGCTCTCTAGATGGTAAAATTGCCCCCTAGAAAATATTAATTTCCTGTGCATGTGCGCTCCACATTTTGTCCCTAATAGTAATAATACTCCATGTGCAACTTTGATGGTCACAATACTGAGTGCCCCTCTTTATAATAATCTTTAAGTGCCCTCTTAACATTTAATAATGTCCCCTGAGTTCCCCATGTACAACTCCCCTATACACAGTATGGTGGGACCACAGATCCCCTATACACCATATGGTGATCCCACAGCTCCACTATACACCGTATAATGCCCCCACAGCTCTCCTATACACAGCATTATAGGCTCACAAATGCCCTATACATAGCATAATGCCCCCACAGTGGCCAAAAAGTATTGACACCCCTGCAATTCTGTCAGATAATACTCAGTTTCTTCCTGAAAATGATTGCAATCACAAATTCTTTGGTATTATCTTCATTTAATTTGTCTTAAATGAAAAAAACACAAAAAGAATTGTCCTAAAGCCAAATTGGATATAATTCCACACCAAACATAAAAAAGGGGGTGGACAAAAGTATTGGCAGTGTTCGAAAAATCATGTGATGCTTCTATAATTTGTGTAATTAACAGCACCTGTAACTTACCTGTGGCACCGAACAGGTGTTGGCAATAACTAAATCACACTTGCAGCCAGTTGACATGGATTAAAGTTGCCTCAACCTCTGTCCTGTGTCCTTGTGTGTACCACATTGAGCATGGAGAAAAGAAAGAAGACCAAAGAACTGTCTGAGGACTTGAGAAACCAAATTGCGAGGAAGCATGAGCAATCTCAAGGCTACAAGTCCATCTCCAAAGACCTGAATGTTCCTGTGTCTACCATGTGCAGTGTCATCAAAAAGTTTAAAGCCCATGGCACTGTGGCTAACCTCCCTAGATGTGGACGGAAAAGAAAAATTGACAAGAGATTTCAACGCAAGAGAATGAAGCAAAAAGCAAAACATTGATCATTTCACACAAAACTCCAAAAATGGGCCAGACAAAAGTATTGGCACCCTCAGCCTAATACTTGGTTGCACAACCTTTAGCCAAAATAATTGCGACCAACCGCTTCCCGTAACCATCAATGAGTTTCTTACAATGCTCTGCTGGAATTTTAGACCATTCTTCTTTGGCAAACTGCTCCAGGTCCTTGATATTTGAAGGGTGCCTTCTCCAAACTGCCATTTTTAGATCTCTCCACAGGTGTTCTATGGGATTCAGGTCTGGACTCATTGCTGGCCACCTTAGAAGTCTCCAGTGCTTTCTCTCAAACCATTTTCTAGTGCTTTTTGAAGTGTGTTTTGGGTCATTGTCCTGCTGGAAGACCCATGACTAGGGTTGGGCGAAACAGATCGGCCAATTTCAAAAGTCGCCGACTTTTGGGAAAGTCGGGTTTCGTGAAACCCGACCCGATCTCACTGTGGGATCGGGTTGGCCGTCGGCGATCTTCGCTCCAAAGTCGGGTTTTGATATAGATATACATATATATATATATATATATATATATATATATATATATATATATATCATTGAGACACACATATATATATATATATATATATATATATATATTTACTTCAGCGCGATATATGTGAAAAGCCAGTAATTCAATTGCCGGCTTTTCATTTCTCCTGCCTAAACCCAACATGATATGAGACATGGTTTACATACAGTAAACCATGTCATATCCCCCTTTTTTTTTGCATATTCCACACTACTAATGTTAGTAGTGTGTGTGCAAAATTTCGGTGCTGTAGCTATTAAATTTAAGGGTTAAATCGCGGAAAAAATTGGCGTGGGCTCCCGCGCAATTTTCTCCGCCAGAGTGGTAAAGCCAGTGACTGAGGGCAGATATTAATAGCCTAGAGAGGGTCCATGGTTATTGGCCCCCCCTGGCTGCAAACATCTGCCCCCAGCCACCCCAGAAAAGGCACATCTGGAAGATGCACCTATTCTGGCACTTGGCCACTCTCTTCCCACTCCTGTGTAGCGGTGACATATGGGGTAATGAAGGGTTAATGCCACCTTGCTATTGTAAGGTGACATTAAGCCAGATTAATAATGGAGAGGCGTCAGTTATGACACCTATCCATTATTAATCCAATTGTATGAAATGGTTAAAAAAAACACAATATTGCAAAGTATTTTAATGAAATAAACACACAGGTTGTTGTAAAATTTTATTGTTGGACCCTCTCTAGGCTATTAATATCTGCCCTCAGTCACTGGCTTTACCACTCTGGCGGAGAAAATTGCGCGGGAGCCCACGCCAATTTTTTCTGCAATTTAACCCTTAAATTTAATAGCTACAGCGCCAAAATTTTGCACATACACACTACTAACATTAGTAGTGTGGAATATGCAACAAAAAGGGGGATATGACATGGTTTACTGTATGTAAACCATGTCTCATATCATGTCGGGTTTAGGCAGGAGAAATGAAAAGCCGGCAATTGAATTACTGGCTTTTCACATATATCGCGCTGAAGTAAATATAAAAATATATAGATTTTCCATTACCTTGCATTGGGTTTCGTGTTTCGGCCGATCCCCGACCCCGACTTTTCAAGAAGATCGGCCGATTTCACTCGACTCGACTTTTGAGAAAGTCGGGTTTCGTGAAACCCGACTCGACCTCAAAAAAGGAAAAGTCGCTCAACCCTACCCATGACCTCTGAGGGAGACCCAGCTTTCTCACACTGCTCCCTACATTATGCTGCAAAATTTGTTGGTAGTCTTCAGACTTCATAATGCCATGCACATGGTCAAGCAGTCCAGTGCCACAGGCAGCAAAGCACCCCAAAACATCAGGGAACCTCCGCCATGTTTGACTGTAGGGACCGTGTTCTTTTCTTTGAATGCCTCTTTTTTTTCTCCTGTAAACTCTGTTGATGCCTTTGCCCAAAAAGCTCTACTTTTGTCTCATCTGACCAGAGAACATTCTTCCAAAATGTTTTAGGCTTTTTCTGGTAAGTTTTAGCAAACTCCAGCCTGGCTTTTTTATGTCTCGGGGTAAGAAGTGGGGTCTTCCTGGGTCTCCTATCATACAGTCCCTTTTCATTCAGACGCCGACGGATAGTATGGGTTGACACTGTTGTACCCTCGGACTGCAGGGCAGCTTAAACTTGTTTGGATGTTAGTCGAGGTTCTTTATCCAACATCCGCACAATCTTGCATTGAAATCTGTCAATTTTTCTTTTCCGTCCACATCTAGGGAGGTTAGCCACAGTGCCATGGGCTTTAAATTTCTTGATGACACTGCGCACGGTAGACACAGGAACATTCAGGTCTTTGGAGATGGACTTGTAGCCTTGTGATTGCTCATGCTTCCTCATGCTTCCTCACAGTTTGGTTTCTCAAGTCCTCAGACAGTTCTTTGGTCTTCTTTCTTTTCTCCATGCTCAATGTGGTACACACAAGGACACAGGACAGAGGTTGAGTCAACTTTAATCCATGTCAACTGGCTGCAAGTGTGATTTCGTTATTGCCAACACCTGTCAGGTGCCACAGGTAAGTTACAGGTGCTGTTAATTACACAAATTAGAGAAGCATCACATGATTTTTCGAACAGTGCCAATACTTTTGTCCACCCCCTTTTTATGTTTGGTGTGGAATTATATCCAATTTGGCTTTAGGACAATTCTTTTTGTGTTTTTTCATTTAAGACAAATTAAATGAAGATAACAATACCAAAGAATTTGTGTTTGCAATCATTTTCAGGAAGAAACTGAGTATAAGGCTACTTTCACACTAGTCCGTCGGTACGGGCCGTCGCAAACCGTCGGCCTAACGTACCGACAGTGTGTTAAAGTAGCACAACATGGGCAGTGGATGCAGTTTTACAAGGCATCCGCTGCCCATTGTGAGTTCCAGGGAGGAGGGGGTGGAGTTTCGGCCGCGCATGCGTAGTCGAAAATGGCGGACTCGACGCACAAAGAAACGTTACATCGAACTTCTTTTGTGCTGACGGTCCGCCACGACAGATGCGACGTGTGGCCATACGTCGCAATGCTTCGCTAATGTAAGTCTATGGGGAAAAAACGCATCCTGCAGACCACTTTGCAGGATGCGTTTTTCTCCTAAACGACGCATTGCGACGTAGGCAAAATGACGCTAGTGTGAAAGTAGCCTTATCTGACAGAATTGCAGGGGTGTCATTACTTTTGGCCACAACTGTAGTATAGAGCACGGCAATAGGGGGGTCTCAGATCATAGCCCGGTTGTACTGAAACTTAATTATGGGCAATCTAAAAATAGTATGGTCTCGAAGTTAAACCCTTTCTGGCTGAAATTATTAGATTCTGATGATAGAATGATTGACCAGTTGGATTGCTTCATCTCGTCCCACCCAGAACCTCAGAATATCAATTTATTATGGGATACCCTCAAGGCTTATTTAAGGGGCTGTCTATCTTCTACAATTTATTTTATTAAAAGGGTGATCTCGAAGGAAGATGATGAGATGGAACGACGATTGAAAGATTCAGAGGCTCCATATATATCTAACCAGACGAATGGCTAGCTTCTCAAAGGTTATATGCTCAATATATAGACACCGAATCTAAACGTAAATTATTCTTCACTCGTCAGTCCTATTTTGAACTGGAAAATCAAGCTAGTAAATTTTTGGCCTTTCTGGTGCGTCAACATAATACATCTAATACAATTCTACAGATTTGTGCACCAGATGGCGAATTGGTAACCTCAACTGAAGAAATTCTTAATTGTTTTTGTGACTACTATAAATCGTTATATAAGTCTAAGAGCGATTTTAGTATTTTAGAATGCCTAGACTATTTATGAGATATAACGTTCCGCTGAATTTACCTTGGAGGAGATAGAGTATACTATGGCGGACCTGGCCTCTGGGAAGGCTCCTGGGCCGGATGGGCTTCCCATTGTTATATGGGAAATACCAGGACATACTAGCAACACTTTTATTGAAGGTGTTTCAGGGGATTTGGGAGGGAGGAGCTATGCCCGAAACCTTTTATGAGGCAAATATTATTGTGCTTGGAAGGAAGGGAAGGACCCTTTGGATTGTGGATCTTGCCCTATATCATTGGTAAATGTAGACTACAAACTCTTTACTAAAGTATTGGCCATCAGATTGAATTTGGTTATACTGGACCTTCTACATCCAGACCAGACTGGCTTTATGCCTGGTAAGAGTACTTCTATTAATATTAAACGAGTTCAGTCGATAATCCAATATAGTTATTTGGTGCCAGACAATAGTTGGGCATTGGCATCGCTGGATGCGGCCAAGGCCTTTGATTCTCTTGAGTGGCCCTTCTTGTCTGCGTGTTTGCAAAGGTATGGTTTTGGTGATAAATTTATAAAGTGGGTTGATATACTATACATCAGGGGTGTCAAACTGCATTCCTCAAGGGCTGCAAACAGGTCATGTTTTCAGGATTTCCTTGTATTGCACAGGTGATCATTTAATCACCTGCACAGAATGATTCCAGCACCTTGTGCAATGAGAAGGAAATCTTGAAAACACGCATGGTTTGAGGCCCTCGAGGAATGCAGTTTGACACCCCCGCTATACATGAAACCTAAAGCTCATATAATTGTAAATACCATATTTTCTGGTGTATAAGACGACCCCCAACTTTTCCATATAAAATATGGAGTTTGGGATATACTTGCCGTATAAGACGGGGGTCATCTTATACACCCAGTCATCTTATACGGCGTAGCTAGTTGAAGATTCCTCATTGACAGAACTATCAAATACATAAAAATCCAGAATTTCCAGCCCAACAGCAGAACCTGCAGGAACAAAGATCTGCCACAGACCGTGAGAGCTAGGGAGGTAGTTGTTGGGAAATCCTTGAGATAAAATAAGATCTCTGCCTGCCGGGATTAGTACAGCTCCACAATCAAAATACACCTTGCATTCCCCTGGCTCTGTGATCCTCTGCAATAAGCTTGTCAGGAAGATCCATGCTGCAGGAGGGCTCCCCATATCTGGAGCTGCAGCTGATCCAAGACAGCACAGTAGTAGTAGTATCTTTCTCTCTGGTTTTCACTCCGGCATGTGCGGTGTGGATGGTTCCCAGGGTCTGGAGGAGAGGAGACTCTCCTTCAGACCCTGGGATCCATATTCATGTAAAAAAAAAAGAATAAAAATAAAAAATATGGGATATACTTACCCTCCGACGGCCCACAGCTCTCAGCGGTGCAAGCGGCGGCTTCCGTTCCTAAGGATGCATTGAGCGAAGGAGCTTCGATGACGTCACGGTCGCGTGACCGCGACGTCATCGAAGGTCCTTCACTCACTGCATCCTTAGGAACGGAGGCCGTCAGAGGGTAAGTATATCCCATATTTTTTATTTTTATTCTTTTTTTTTTTACATGAATATGGATCCCAGGGCCTGAAGGAGAGTCTCCTCTCCTCCAGATCCTGGGAACCATACAGGACCGCTCCCTGCACAAGCCGTACCCGGCGTATAAGACGACCCCCGACTTTTGAGATGATTTTCAGGGGTTAAAAAGTCATCTTATATGCCGAAAAATACGGTAATTCCATTTCCGAGTCCTTTTCATTATATAGGGGGACCCGTCAGGGGTGCCCCCTTTCCCCGACTCTTTTTGCTCTTGCGATAGAGGCGTTGGCAATACGCATAAGATCTTCCCCTAATATTAGAGGTATTGATATAGCAGGCCGTGTGGAACACCATTGGTCTATATGCTGATGACATGGTGATATTTATGGACAGGGCAGAGGAAACATTATCACAGATAATTGCCTCTATAGACAAATTTAGTAAATACTCGGGCCTATATATAAACTAGGATAAATCTGCTCTGTCGCCCCACTCTCATACCCCAATGCCTCGCCTTGAAACCCTATCCTTATTACCTATTGTATCTAATTTTAAATATTTAGGTATTTACATGTCTCAATATAGTGAATCCGACCTACAACTTAATGTTTACCCACTGCTAGACTTCGTCAAATCTAAATTTACAATTTGGAGTAAACTCCCACTGTCCGTTGCCGGTCACATTAACCTAATTAAAATGATATTGCTCCCTAAGCTAAGCTATTATTGCCTTCAACACAGTGCAGTATTAATACCCAAGTCCTTTTTTGCAAATTTGAACTCCCAAATCACATCTTTTATATGGGGGAAAGCTAGACCTAAACTTAAGTTCTGTTCTACAGAGACCTAAACAAGGGGGTGGTGCGGCATTACCGGATTTTTTTTTGTACTATCTGGCAGGACAGGCTAGAGCGATATGTAAATGGATGCCTAATAATTATCTTCCTAATTCTGAAAGCCATTTGCTTTACTCTGCCCGGATTGACTGTCCGCTGAGCTTCCTGAAATTAGAAAAAATTAACGTTCCCCGTTTGTTGCCTATGCTTCGACTCGCACATTCAATTTGGAAACAAATTAAAAAGTTATTGGATTTAAAGATATTATAGCTGAAATGCCCCACTGGAAAAACAATTATTTTCCGGTGTTGCTGAACCACCCATCCACTGATTTTTGGATTTCATATAGTGTCTCCTCGGTGGGCGATAAATATATGACCACGGCACCTTCATGTCTTTTCAACAATTACAGGCTAAATACGCAATCCCGAGATCCCATTTTTTTGTTACCTACAGCTAAGGGTACTGTCACACTCTGCAACTTTCCAACGATCACGACCAGCGATACGACTTGGCCGTGATCGTTGGAAAGTCGTTGTGTGGTCGCTGGAGAGCTGTCACACAGACCGCTCTCCAGCGACCAACGATGCCGAGGTCTCGGGTAACCAGGGTAAACATCGGGTTACTAAGCGCAGGGCCGCGCTTAGTAACCCGATGTGTACCCTGGTTACCAGCGTAAAAGTAAAAAAAAAAAAAAAACAGTACATACTCACATTCCGGTGTCCTTCAGGTCCCTTGCCGTCTGCTTCCCGCTCTGACTGAGTGCCGCCGTAAAGTGAAAGCAGATCACAGCGGTGACGTCACCGCTGTGATCTGCTTACTTTCCGGCCGGCAGTCAGTCAGAGCGGGAAGCAGACGGCAAGGGACCTGAAGGACACCGGAATGTGAGTATGTACGGTTTGGTTTTTTTTACTTTTACGCTGGTAACCAGGGTAAACATCGGGTTACTAAGCGCGGCCCTGCGCTTAGTAACCCGATGTTTACCCTGGTTACAAGCGAACGCATCGCTGGATCGCTGTCACACACAACGATCCAGCGATGACAGCGGGAGATCCAGCGACGAAATAAAGTTCCAAACGATCTGCTACGACGTACGATTCTCAGCAGGGTCCCTGATCGCTGCTGCATGTCAGACACAGCGATATCGTATGGATATTGCTGGAACGTCACGGATCGTACCGTTGTAGCGACCAAAGTGCCACTGTGTGACAGTACCCTTAGATTAGCTTTTCAATCTTATATGAGAGGTGTAGGTTCAGGCCGAGCAATCTCATCTCTGCCTTTGATAGGAATTCTTAAGTCGCAGGGTCCTCAGGGCCTTATTTCCTCTTTGTATACTTATATGCTGTCAGTGGGAGTTGAGTCTGCAGTAAGATCTATCAAGGGGAAGTGGGAGGGATTTATCCCTGATGTGCAAGAAGAGAACTGGGAAGAGATTCTAGAGTCTCCAATCAGGGTGTCCCCATCGATTAACAACAGGATGACCCAGTTGTATATAGTGTAACAGTCATATTTGACTCCAACACGACTTTTTAGGATGGGTCGATTCCAATCATCAGAATGTATGCGATGTCACTCATTAGATGCTGATTTTATCCACATGATATGGAAGTGCCCTATTATTCGCCACTACTGGAAAGAGGTGACGTCATTATTAACATACTTACTATCTACTCCAGTTCCTCTTGAACAGTTGATTTGTTTATTTGGGGTATGGGATGAGGAGACTTGGGATCATTATGTCGGGATCTTTCTACTGGAGATGCTTTTTATGGCTCGGAAAGTATTGGCGTTACGGTGGATAGGGGGTTCAGGTCCCTCCCTTAGAGCTTGAATTGAGTTGGTTAACTCTGTTATCCTACACAAGCGTACATTGAATCAGAACAGAGGATGTCCGGGTAAATTTGACAAAATTTGGGACAGATGGAACTCTTCCCATCTTACTCTCTAAACTCGTAATGATTTGGTATCAGTACAGGGAGATAGGGTTTTTCTTATTTGTTTTGGAGGCATTGCGCAGAGAAAAGTACAACGTAAGGTATTAAGCGGCGAAATAGTACTAGTTATCATGGTTGTAGTTTAGGAACTTTGTATATTCATGGTTTCATGTTTCTACTTAGTTTATATGAATGGGGTAAAGGATCTGATATGCACAATTGGTTGTCCTTTTTTATAATACTTTATAGATTACAAGTATTAGGCTGCCATCACACTAGCAGTATTTGGTCAGTATTTTACATCAGTATTTGTAAGCCAAAACCAGGAGTGGAACAAAGAGAGGAAAAGTATAATAGAAACATATGCACCACTTCTGTATTTATCACCCACTCCTGGTTTTGGATTACAAATACTGATGTAAAATACTGACCAAATACTGCTAGTGTGACGGCAGCCTTATTTTGGACATAAACAGGAGTACGCATCTTCCTCCATATCTAATAATGCATACAAATATGTGTACTCTACATTGTATTGTATTCACAATAACGAATATAAAGGTGTATATTGTACAATTTATTTTGTGGTTAATAAACGAGTTTAAAAAAAAAAAAAGCATGATCCCTCTACACTGTGACATCCCTTCAGATATTTGTAGACAGCTGTTAAATCTCCTCTTGGCCTTCTTTTTTCCAGAATGCTCTAGATAAGCCCCTGATGCTGGTGGGCTTAGCTCATCATTAATTTTGGGGGTGACAGGTTCCCTTTAAATACCATTCTATTAGTCGCTGCCCATTGTTCAAGCTTACCTAGATCTCTCTGAATCCATTTTGTCTTCTCTAGTGTTAGCTATCCCTCTGAGCTTTGCATCGGCTGCAAGTTTGATTAGTTTATCTTCAGTTCCCTTATCTAGATCATTCATAAAAATGTTGAACAACTATGGGGCCAGGACAGAGCTTCGTGGTGCCCAACTTGAAACACCCTTTCAGTTGGATGTGCAACCATTTATTGCCACTGTTTGAGTATGATCACTGAGCCAGTTATGAATCCACCTAACTGTAGCCTTGTCAATCCCACACTTGGTCATTTTTTTCAATAAGGATAGTATGAGATACTTTATCAAATACTATGCTGAACACCAGATTATTTTTTATTATTATTTGTATAGCACCACTGATTCCATGGTGCTGTACATGAGAAGGGGTTACATACAAATTACAGATATCACTTACAGTAAGCAGACTAACAAGTACAGACTGATACAGAGGGGCAAGGACCCTGCCCTTGCGGGCTTACATTCTACAGGATGGTGCGGAAGGAGACAGTAGGTCGAGGAATACAGGAGCTCCGGTGTTGGTGAGGCTGTACCTCCGGTAGTGGTGAGGAAGGCAGCAGGGTCAGTGCAGGCTGTAAGCTTTCCTGAAGAGGTGGGTTTTCAGGTTCCGTCTGAAGTATCCTAATGAGGTTGATAGTCGGATGTGTTGGGGCAAAGAATTCCAGAGGATGGGGGATATTCGGGAGAAGTCTTGGAGGTGGTTGGGTGAGGAGCGAATAAGTATGGAGGAGAGAAGGAGGTCTTGGGAGGAACGGAGATTACGGGAGGGAAGATATCAGGAGATTAGTTCAGAGATATGAGGAGACAGGTTATGGATATACTATCTCTACCTTATTTCCCTGATCCACTCAGTCAGTGATTCCATCATTGAAGGAAATTAGATTAGTCTAGCATGACTTGTTTGATAAAAACCCATGCTGGCTTTGGCTAAAATTAATTTAAATTAGCTAAGTATTCCTTCATTATCTCTGTTTATAGATAGTGTGGATTCCTGTATTCCTTCAATAGCACCGTGAATATCAGATGATGTTACAATTGGTTTCTTAGAGAACACAGATGCAAAATAGGAATTTAAAAGTTCGGCCTTCTCAACATCATTTTTGACCACTTCACCGAATTCATCCTGTAAAAATTCTATAGAAATGTTTACTTTTATTTTGCTCTTGAAATACCCCCAAATTATTTTTTGCTGCTTTTGATCCCCCTTGTGAGCTTCACTTCATTACTGGCTTTAGCTCTTCTAATGCTTGCCCTGCATTCCCTGCAAACAGCATTATACTCTTCTTTAGATTTGCCCTCCTCTTTCCATTCAATATACATTACTTTTTTCCATTTTAACAAGAGATTAAGTTCTGTGTTCATTCATCCTGGTCTCTGTAAAAGCTTCCAATTTTTCCTTCTTTTCGTGATTGTTACCGATTGTACAGTGAGAATTTCACGTAGCAAAATCTCCCATCCTTCTTGGACATTTCTGTCCTTTAGAACACCCAGCCATTCGGCCTATCCTACCCTTTTTCTGAGTCCATTAAAATCTGCCTTTTTGAAGTCAAACCTTAAAGCCTGAGTCATCCAAAATTCGAGGATAGCATGATCGCTGCCTCCTAAATTCCCACCCACTTTTACTTCCTCAACCGTTTCCTCCCTGTTGGTAATAATTAGGTCCTAGATTGTAGATCCTCTTGTTCTTTTGTTTACCTTTTGAAAGATAATTTTGTCAGCAAGAGAAGATAAGAATTTTCTAAACCCATTAATTTTTGCCTGAGAAAATAGCAGGGTTCTCAACAGAATTCATTAGCTGCATACTTTTTCCTGGCTGTATATTTCCATCCCATATTGCTCTAGTTTAAAGCTCTCCTGATGAATGTAGCAAGGCGTCTACCAAGTATGTGTTTTGATGAGATGCAACCCATCTCTAGCAAGTACTCAATCATACAGGTAATTCAGTTCATGGTCAAGAAACCTCAAAATGTTGCTCACGGCACCATCGACATAGCCAGTCGTTCACCTGTAGAATCCTGTTCAATCTCCTTGCTCCATGTCCATCCACTGGAAGGATGGATGAGAAGATGACCTGCGCTCCCCGTTCCTTGACTTTCTGGCCTAGGTCTTCAAAGTCTCTCTGCATTTAGTTTCTAGGTCTGTCTTTGCTGTGTTATTTGTTCCTACATGTATTAGAAGACATGGGTAGTTGTCTGTAGCACTGAAAGTCTTGATACCCTATCAGACATATCTTTGATTTGGTCACCTGGAAGACGGCACACTTCTCGTGAGGTAATGTCCGATAGTGGCTTCTGTTCTTTTCGGTAGGTTATCCCCATGACCACCAATCTCCTTTTCTTCTTCACCACAGTGCTTCTCTTATCCCGTTCAAGAGGCTTCTGATTTCTTACTGGGGTGTTCTTTGTGGGCAAAGCACTATTCGCTTCAAAAGTAGCTGTACTGCAGCAGCCAAGAAAATGGTGAAGAAAGAAAGAAATTTGTATGGCGTATCAGTCGGGCAAATAAAATCAACCAATGGAAAACAAAGTATACGATAACAAATCTCAGCACGAGATGACAAAGCCACAATTCAGCCCTTCTCCCCACCTACTCGTCTACCTATATGGCTGGCTAAATTTGCTTATCTTCTTTTTTTTGCCTATGGATCGATGTCACTATTATTTACAGGGGGGGTTTTCAGACCCTTTTTCAACCATGCATGAAACCAGACCAATTGTCTGTGCCAAAATTATGGAGACTTGTCTAATTTTTTTTCTGACCTCACCAATGAAATGTACTAATACAAGTCTGTGAAAATCATGTTCAGCACACCGATGGCATCAGAGTGTAGTCCCTGTGCTGTCCGCGATTAATATTGCAATGTATAGGAGAGGCTTTGACATTTTTTTTTATCTATTTGTGAAAATTGCTGATGAAACACTGATTGTAAAAACTGACACATTGATGACACTCATACAGTATTTTGCATACATGAAAAGCCAAGGATGTCTGAATGTGGCCATATATTGATTGGCACTTGCCTGCCCAGTGGGAATACAGAACTGAGGAAGCCCAATGGGGTCCACAAAGTGTTTTTATGGACCATGTCTCATTCCAGCCTCCTGTCTGCGGCTGCTGCTTCCAACTCTTCTTGTTGTATCAGAGCAGATAGCTGCGCTGCAGACCTGAAATGGGGATGAGTGCGCTTCTCCATTTACTCTGTGAGTGCCAATGGACTCCTTCAATATCCGTGCTGCAGTGTACTTCTTTTGCCTCATTTATTTCTGCAGTGCATTGCCTTCTGCCCATGTGGAAATCTTTGATCCTAGGTCAAGACAATGGTTTATGTACGTATTTGGTTCATTTTTTTTATTTTTTTCTCATAATATAAAGGTTTTCTTTGAAGATTTATGTAGGTACAATCTCTATTGCATGTTTGCCTATTTATGAGTTACGTTGTAGCCTCAGTGGCTCCGTCAGGGGTGAAGTCTGTAGCCCTGGAAAACGGGATTTCGGACAGTTGCGCTTGGCCTTTGACTGTAATGATGCAGATGGACTAATAGTGTGCAGTCTTGGACATCATTTTCGACTGCATTCATGTATTTGAGCAGACGACCATGTCACAATTCCAATCCTGATTTATTAAGATTAGCGGGTCTGGAAATTGTAAAATACCCTCCCACAAGGAGGTGACCATAATAGATTGCTAATGCAAAATGAAGCCAGATGGAGACTAAAAACTAACGCCCAAGGTCCGACTGGTCTGAATGACAGACTAGACTTATCAGTATTTTTATAAAACGTATAAAAATGTTAATTAAAGTTATTGGTTTGCATTTAAATGATGATTACTTGTTTTAATATGCACATTTGTTAATGTTTTATTATCTTCACTGATGAATATTTCTGTACACAAGTCTAAAACCTTTAAAAGGAAATGACGAATGGTAATCATCCACCTGGACCCATTGAAGCGCACTCAGCGCGAAACGGCCGTTGTCCACCTTCCGCTCCCCTCACCCTCCGGTATACCAGCCGTCCACATGGATTTGAATTATTGAAATTCTTTGTGGCCAATAAAGATCACGACTTCACAGCAACAAGGTGAGTGCCGCATTTTCTTCTCATCATAAAATATTTTGCTTTTAGCTATGTGTACCAATAACTCGTGATTTCGTGCAAGCTGCAAATCAGTATCCACGTGGATCCAACGCCTGAGAGTGTGCATTTCTCTGGTGCCGTTCACTTCACTTTTTTCTTACATTGTGGATATATATACTGTATATATACAGTACATATCAAAAGTTTGGACACACCATCTCATTTAAAGATTTTTCTGTATTTTCATGACTATGAAAATTGTACATTCACACTGAAGGCATCAAAACTATGAATTAACACATGTGGAATTGTATACTTAACAAAAAAGTGTGAAACAACTGAAATTATGTCTTATATTCTAGGTTCTTCAACGTAGCCACCTTTTGCTTTGATGACTGCTTTCCACACTCTTGGCATTCTCTTGATGAACTTCAAGAGGTAGTCACCGGGAATGGTCTTCCAACAATCTTGAAGGAGTTCCCAGAGATGCTTAGCACTTGTTGGCCCTTTTGCCTTCACTCGGCAGTCCAGCTCACCCAAACCATCTTGATAGGGTTAAGGTCTGGTGACTGTGGAGGCCAGGTCATCTGGTGTAGCACCCCATCACTCTCCTTCTTGGTCAAATAGCCCCTGGGGTCATTGTCCTGTTGAAAAATAAATGATGGTCCAACTAAACGCAAACCGGATGGAATAGCATGCCGCTGCAAGATGATGTGGTAGCCATGCTGGCTCAGTATGCCTTCAATTTTGAATAAATCCCCAACAGTGTCACCAGCAAAGCACCCCCACACCATCACACCTCCTCCTCCATGCTTCGTGGTGGGAACCAGGCATAAAGTCCATCCGTTCTCCTTTTCTACGTCGCACAAGGACAGACACGGTGGGTGGAACTAAAGATCTCAAATTTGGACTCATCAGAACAAAGCACAGATTTCCACTGGTCTAATGTCCATTCCTTGTGTTCTTTAGCCCAAACAAGTCTCCTGCTTGTTGCCTGTCCTTAGCAGTTGTTTCCTAGCAGCTATTTTACCATGAAGGCCTGCTGCACAAAGTCTCCTCTTAACAGTTGTTGTAGAGATGTGTCTGCTGCTAGAACTCTGTGTGGCATTGACCTGGTCTCTAATCTGAGCTGCTGTTAACCTGCGATTTCTGAGGCTGATGACTCGGATAAACTTATCCTCAGAAGCAGAGGTGACTCTTGGTCTTCCTTTCCTGGGGAGGTCCTCATGTGAGCCAGTTTCTTTGTAGCACTTGATGGTTTTTGCCACTGCAGTTGGGGACACTTTCAAAGTTTTCCCAATTTTTCGGACTGACTGACCTTCATTTCTTAAAGTAATAAAGGCCACTCGTTGTTCTTTACTTAGAATTTGTATTATGGCAAGAAAAAAGCAGCTAACAGTCTATTCAGTAGGACTGTCAGCTGTGTATCCACCAGACTTCTGCTCAACACAACTGATGGTCCCAACCCCATTTATAAGGCAATAAATCCCACTTATTAAACCTGACAGGGCACACCTGTGAAGTGAAAACCATTCCCGGTGACTACCTCTTGAAGCTCATCAAGAGTGTGCAAAGCAGTCATCAAAGCAAAAGGTGGCTACTTTGAAGAACCTTGAATATAAGACATAATTTCAGTTGTTTCACACTTTTTTGTTAAGTATATAATTCCACATGTGTTAATTCATAGTTTTGATGCCTCCAGTGTGAATGTACAATTTTCCACGCCATTCAGGCATTAAAGCCCATGTTTCTTCTTTTTTTGTGCTGTTCTCCTTTTTTTCTCTTATTATTGGAAGCCATTTGAACATTAGTTTGGAAAGCGATGCACGACAATTGTGGCAATACTGGATGCTGTTCCAATTTTGACTATATATATATATATATACACTCACCGGCCACTTTATTAGGTACACCTGTCCAACTTCTTGTTAACACTTAATTTCTAATCAGCCAATCACATGGCGGCAACTCAGTGCATTTAGGCATGTAGACATGGTCAAGACAATCTCCTGCAGTTCAAACCGAGCATCAGTATGGGGAAGAAAGGTGATTTGAGTGCCTTTGAACATGGCATGGTTGTTGGTGCCAGAAGGGCTGGTCTGAGTATTTCAGAAACTGCTGATCTACTGGGATTTTCACGCACAACCATCTCTAGGGTTTACAGAGAATGGTCCGAAAAAGAAAAAAAATCCAGTGAGCGGCAGTTCTGTGGGCGGAAATGCCTTGTTGATGCCAGAGGTCAGAGGAGAATGGGCAGACTGGTTCGAGCTGATAGAAAGGCAACAGTGACTCAAATCGCCACCCGTTACAACCAAGGTAGGCCTAAGAGCATCTCTGAACGCACAGTGCGTCGAACTTTGAGGCAGATGGGCTACAGCAGCAGAAGACCACACCGGGTACCACTCCTTTCAGCTAAGAACAGGAAACTGAGGCTACAATTTGTACAAGCTCATCGAAATTGGACAGTAGAAGATTGGAAAAACGTTGCTTGGTCTGATGAGTCTCGATTTCTGCTGCGACATTCGGATGGTAGGGTCAGAATTTGGCGTAAACAACATGAAAGCATGGATCCATCCTGCCTTGTATGGAGCATCTTTGGGATGTGCAGCCGACAAATCTGCGGCAACTGTGTGATGCCATCATGTCAATATGGACCGAAATCTCTGAGGAATGCTTCCAGCACCTTGTTGAATCTATGCCACGAAGAATTGAGGCAGTTCTGAAGGCAAAAGGGGGTCCAACCCGTTACTAGCATGGTGTACCTAATAAAGTGGCCGGTGAGTGTATATATATATATATATATATATATATATATATATATATATATATATATATATATATATATATATATATATATATATATATATATATATATACATACACAGTACAGACCAAAAGTTTAGACACGTTCTCATTTAAAGATGTTTCTGTATTTTTATGACTATGACAACTGTACATTCACACTGAAGGCAGCACAACTATGAATTAACACATGTGGAACTACATTCTTAACAAAAAGTGTGAAACAACTGAAATTGTGTCTTATATTCTAGGTTCTTCAAAGTAGCCACCTTTTGCTTTGATGACTACTGTGCACACTCTTGGCATTCTCTTGATGAGCTTCAAGAGGTAGTCAACGGGAATGGTTTTCAATTCACAGGTGTGCCCTGTCAGGTTTAATAAGTGGGATTTCTTGCCTTATAAATGGGGTTGGGACCATCAGTTGTGTTGAGCAGAAGTCTGGTGGATACACAGCTGATAGTCCTACTGAATAGACTGTTAGCTGCTTTTTTCTTGCCATAATACAAATTCTAAGTAAAGAACAACGAGTGGCCTTTATTACTTTAAGAAATGAAGGTCAGTCAGTCCGAAAAATTGGGAAAACTTTGAAAGTGTCCCCAACTGCAGTGGCAAAAAACATTAAGCGCTACAAAGAAACTGGTTCACATGAGGACCTCCCCAGGAAAGGAAGACCAAGAGTCACCTCTGCTTCTGAGGATAAGTTTATCTGAGTCACCAGCCTCAGAAATCGCAGGTTAACAGCAGCTCAGATTAGAGACCAGGTCAATGCCACACAGAGTTCTAGCAGCAGACACATCTCTACAACAACTGTTAAGAGGAGACTGTGCAGCAGGCCTTCGTGGTAAAATAGCTGCTAGGAAATCACTGCTAAGGACAGGCAACAAGCAGAAGAGACTTGTTTGGGCTAAAGAACGCAAGGAATGGACATTAGACCAGTGGAAATCTGTGCTTTGGTCTGATGAGTCCAAATTTGAGATCTTTAGTTCCAACCACTGTGTCTTTGTGCGATGCAGAAAAGGTGAACGGATGGACTCTACATGCCTGGTTCCCACCGTGAAGCATGGAAGAGGAGGTGTGGGGGTGCTTTGCTGGTGACACTGTTCGGGATTTATCCAAAATTGAAGGCATACTGAACCAGCATAGCTACCACAGCATCTTGCAGCGGCATGCTATTCCATCCGGTTTGCGTTTAGTTGGACCATCATTTATTTTTCAACAGGACAATGATCCCAAATACACCTCCAGGCTGTGTAAGGGCTATTTGACCAAGAAGGAGAGTGATGGGGTGCTACGCCAGATGACCTGGCCTCGACAGTCTCCAGACCTGAACCCAATCGAGATATTTTGGGGTGAGCTGGACTGCAGAGTGAAGGCAAAAGGGCCAACAAGTGCTAAGCATCTCTGGGAACTCCTTCAAGATTGTTGGAAGACCATTCCCGGTGACTACCTCTTGACGTTCAACAAGAGAATGCCAAGGGTGTGCAAATCAGTCATCAAAGCAAAAGGTGGTTACTTTGAAGAACCTAGAATATAAGACATAATTTCAGTTGTTTCACACTTTTTTGTTAAGTATATAATTCCACATGTGTTAATTCATAGTTTTGATGCCTTTAGTGTGAATGTACAATTTTCATAGTCATGAAAATGGAGAAAAATCTTTAAATGAGAAGGTGTGTCCAAACTTTTGGTCTCTGCTGTATATACACACATTTTAGGGCTATACAGCATAGTCTGTATATATTACGCAGGTATATAGCAGGGGTGTACATATACAGTATGTACACATTATAGGAGTATACAGAATGGTATATATATATATATATATATATATATTACTATGATATATAGCAGGGGTGTACATACATATACTGTACATTATAGTGGTATACAGCTGGGTGTGTATATATTACTCAGGTAGATAGCAGGGGTGTACATATGTACTTTACATTATATGTGTATACAGCAGGGTGTGTATATATTACTCAGGCATATAGCAGGGGTGTACATATATGTATTGTACATTATAGTGGTATACAGCAGGGTGTGTATATATTACTCAGGTATATAGCAGGGGTGTAGATATATACTGTACATTATGTGGATATACAGCAGGATGTGTATATATTACTCAGGAATATAGCAGGGGTGTACATATATATACTGTACATTATATGGGTATATAGCACGGGAAGATGTACGCTTGTTTTGTGGATTTTAGAATTCTTTTGGCTCAGTTGGCACCCGGACCTGTTACTGAAACTGCTGGAGAGCGGAATACGAGGAATGACCTATGATGTCATCAAAAGTTCCTACACCGAGATCCGCTGCAGCTTGAACGTGAACAGTAGAAGAACGGCTGATTTCCAGCAGAGCCGCGGAGTCAGACAGGGCTGCACCCTAAGCCCAACGCTCTTCAACATTTACATCAATGAGTTGGCCACTGCTCTGGAATCTTCCACAGTACCAGTCTCACACTCTATGATGCCCAGGTGATATTCTTGCTGTATGCAGATGACGTACTGCTGCTGTCACCAACTGAGAAAGGTCTCTAAAGGTACCTTCACACTAAACGATATCGCTAGCGATCCGTGACGTTGCAGCGTCCTGGCTAGCGATATCGTTTAGTTTGACACGCAGCAGCGATCAGGATCCTGCTGTGATATCGCTGGTCGTTGAACAAAGTTCAGAACTTTATTTGGTCGTCAGACCGGCGTGTATCGTCGTGTTTGACACCAAAAGCAACGATACCAGCGATGTTTTACACTGGTAACCAGGGTAAACATCGGGTTACTAAGCGCAGGGCCGCACTTAGTAACCCGATGTTTACCCTGGTTACCAGCGTAAAATGTAAAAAAAACAAACAGTACATACTCACCTTCGCGTCCCCCGGCGTCCGCTTCCCACACTGACTGAGCGCCGTAAAGTGAAAGTGAAAGCACAGCACAGCGGTGACGTCACCGCTCTGCTGTTAGGGCCGGCGCTCAGTCAGTGCAGGAAGCGGACGCCGGGGGACGCGAATGTAAGTATGTACTGTTTGGTTTTTTTTACATTTTACGCTGGTAACCAGGGTAAACATCGGGTTACTAAGCGCGGCCCTGCGCTTAGTAACCCGATGTTTACCCTGGTTACCCAGGGACCTCGGCATCGTTGGTCGCTGGAGAGCGGTCTGTGTGACAGCTCTCCATCGATCAAACAGCGATGCTGCAGCGATCGGCATCGTTGTCTCTATCGCTGCAGCGTCGCTTAATGTGAAGGTACCTTAAGAAAACCAGAAAATCCTGGAGAAATTCAGCTCCACATGGGCACTGCCGATCAATGCAAAGAAAACCAACATTATGGTTTTCCAGAAGAGAAAGCCAAGACCGAATCAGCACGTTCCATTCGTGCTAAACAACTACGCTCTTACAGAAACGGACAATTACACCGACCTTGGCCAGGATATTCACCAGTCAGGGAGCTTTAAACAAGCGATAGAGACCCTGAAGGACAAGGCATGCAAAACCTTCTATGCCATCCGAAGGAAACTCTACTATCTGAAGCCGCCAGTGAGGGTCTGGCTAAAAATCTTCGATGCCATAATCACCCCAATCCTCCTGTACGGCAGTGAAGTCTGGGGCCCTCACACATACCCAGGCTGGTCAAAGTGGGATTCCAGACCAACAGAAATATTCCACCAGGAATTCTGTAAACACCTCCAGTTCCATCGGAGCACCACCAACAGTGCCTGTCGGGCTGAGCTTGGTAGATTCTCACTGAATCTAGCAGTCCTGAAGAGGGTGCTATCCTTCCAGGGTCACCTACAGAGTAGCAACCCAAGCTCCCATCACCATAAAGCCATGCTACATATAGGTGGTCCCCACAAACCAGGACCCCCAAAACAACTCACCCAAACCCAACCTGACCGAACATCAACCAAAACAACCTGACAAAAGCCACAATCAGGAAGATGGTAAAGGAGGGGCCGGAGAGGTACGTCAGTGTCTGGAGGAACGAGATCAGCAGCTCACAGAAACTGAACCATGTACCAGAGACTACAGACTAGCTCCACACCTGGAGAAACTCTCGGATCCCAGAGACCGCTAGATCTTGAGCTAGTATAGACTCAGTGCCCACAATCTGGCCATCGAGGTCGGCCGGCACAGACAGAGCTACAAGCCCAGAGAAGACAGACTGTGCCTACACTGTAAATCCAACCAAATAGTAAGTCAGACCGCACCCAATACCGACTTTGTCTTCATGGACATCAGAGCGCACGTCCACACCAGGGGGTCCTCCTGGTCATAGTCCACAGTAAATATAAAAGCAAAGGACAGCGCCACATCCGGGAGTGTCAGGCAATAACACACTTTATTCTGCCTCCTGCGGCAACGTTTCGGTCCGAGGACCTTTGTCAAGCACAGTACAGTCACCTCTTAACCACCATTATATATCATTAAGACCACCCCCATAGTTAACACAGAACCAATGGCAGTGTCATGATCAAATAGAAAAAACACCAATAAATCAAATTACATAGAAACACATAAAAACAATATTGTACAGTACCCAATACATATAGCATCCACCCCCTAATGTAAACGCACCCCTTGATCGCTCATTTAATACCATACCAATCCCCAAACGCCGTATCTGTAGTCCCAACTATCCGGATGTAAACACACTGTGTCACCCTATCAGGGTCATGCTTCAGCCGTTGCCATAGTACAGTGGGCGTGTATAGGGCCGGCGCGGCCCAATCAGACACCAGCACCGGTCACATGTGACCGCACTGTGTCATACAAGCAGCGCCCACCGTCACACTCCTCCACAAGCACTAGCCACGCTGCGCATGTCCGGGTAACAGATCCTCCCACCGAACTCCCACATCATCACCATGGAAACAAGTTACAACAATCCACAGTGCTCCTTTAGTGCGCCGGTCCGGATATGGTTCATTATAACCATGGAGATAAATTACAACATTCCACAGTGCTCCTTTAGTGCGGCGATCCGGATGTAGTCCATTATAACCATAAGGGCCAGTATATGTCCAAATACGATGTTCCACAATCTTCCTTTAGAGCACAAGTTCAATTTCAATTCAAATATAAATGGAAGGTCCACACATCTCCGACCAACATCATTGTCCCAGTGCGCATATATTTATCGTATTATCCTTAACAAGGAGGCCAGCACACATTCTTTCAGGGCTCCACTTCTCCATTCATGTGTGTAACGTTGTATCCATATTACCACAATTTTTACTTCACATGGCCATATTCATAATCAAGACCATCAGGGATATCCATTATTACCCAGATCCGATAACACTCTGGTATGAATCAATGCATATATTCAGTTTAATTGATATTATAAAACATCCCCTTATTCCTTGGATATCGCACCAACCCTGCAAAGATATACAAAAAAAACAAAAAAAAACATACAGGCGGAGAAAAAGTTCTGATCGTACAGTGTGTATGTTAACGCCAAATTCGACATAAAAACAAAATCTATCATATATCAGATTGGATAGGGAATATATAGACATCTATCCATCTCACCATAACATATATCTCTGGATGTAATTGCATTGTAAGATAGATATAAGATAATAGGGCTCAACAGATAACAACATTTAGAGTATCCATCATACATGTCATAATTGCTGAATCTCTCACGGGAGATATAAATGGCTCAAGGGCTCCCATACAGCAGAGGAATTAGGGATAGATGAAAATATACAACCATATATGGGTACTGTATCAGATCACATCATAAAAGTTAAAATCATGGTTAAAAGCAATACACCGGCAAGGATCCACAACCAACCCACACAGACGCTATAGGAGACAACCCTGTTGATATTCTATATTCATACCCCTTGGAAAGAGCGTGTCCAACTCAAAAATCCATTGGAGTTCCTTTTTCTTCAAAATAGAGACTCGGTCTCCACCCCGTCTCAACATAGGGACATCATCTATTATTCTATATCTGAGCTGATTAACTGAGTGTTTCATTTCATGGAAGTGTCTGGGTACCGGGAGTTCAATACGTTTAGTCCTAATTGTACTCTTATGCTTGCTGATCCTGGCCCTAACTTCCATTGTGGTCTCTCCAACATAGTAGAGACCACATGGACAGCTAAGGACATAGATCACAAAGCTACTTTTACACGTGTATCGTCTCCGTATCTCATATTTCCTACCCGTATGGGGGTGATAAAACAGCGCCCCCTTCACCATGTTGTTACAACACGCACAATTAAGACATGGAAAGTTCCCCAAACTCGGGCGACTCAGGGTAGTCTGTAAATCCTTTTTAGAACTACCAATATCCGATACCACCAGCTCATCTTTAAGATTTTTATTTCTCCTATAGGAGAATAGAGGGGGCAATTGAAATTCCTGAACATTGGTATGACCTCTACTGAGCAGTGGCCAGTGTCTCCGTATAACTCCAGAGATCCGGTTGCTAAGGCCATTGTATGCTGTGACGAACGGAATTCTCTTATTGGTCATAACCCCTGTCTTAGGTTTTAAAAGTTCAACCCGCTCTTTAGATAGAGCTTTAGTTTTAAATTTCTCCAAATCATTTCTGGGATATCCTCTGGCGAGAAATTTCTGACACATTTCATTTAATCTTCTATCCACTTGAGTGTCACTGGAGACAATCCTCCTCACTCGTAACAATTGGCTCCATGGCAAAGACTCCACCATACGTCGTGGATGCTCACTGGAGAAATGCAACAGATTGTTCCTATCTGTGTGTTTAACAAATAGGTCAGTACAGAGGAGACCCTCGGATTTGTACACACAAGTGTCCAGAAATTGCATCCTGGATTGTGAGCACTCCATAGTGAACCCCAAACCAGAGTGCACACCATTTAAGTACAGAAAGAACTGTTCAAGATCAGTACGATCCCCATCCCATATCAGGAAGATGTCGTCGATGTAGCGCCGCCAGCCCCTAACATAGCTCCAGAACCGCGAACCATATACGTGTTCACCCTCCAGGACAGCCATATAGATATTAGCATATGTGGGGGCCACATTGGACCCCATGGCTGTCCCGCGGCGCTGCAAATAGAACTCATCCCCAAAGAGAAAAAAATTCCTCATGAGGACGAACTCCAGCAGCGCCAGGGCGAACCGTGCACAGTCCGGAGCCATGTCGGACCCGGCGAGCGCCACATCGACAGCAGCCAAACCCCTGGTATGCTCGATGGATGTATATAATGAAGTGACATCAAAGGAGACCAACCACGTAGAGTCACTGACCTGTACACCCTCTAAGGATCTCATAAAATCGCTGGTATCCCTCACATATGAGGGTGCAGAAATGGCAAATTTTCTCAACAATTGGTCCAAAAAGATCGCTACCTTATTACAAAGAGACCCCCTTCCCGATACAATCGGGCGACCAGGGGGCCTCCGCAGATCCTTATGTATTTTTGGGAGGGTGTACAGGACAGGGACCACCGGGTGGTCTACCCTGAGAAATGTAGAAAGTTTGGTATCAATGAGGCCATTGTGCAAGGCTCCATCAATCAAACTATCCAGTTCTGTTTTGTACAACTGGGTGGGGTTCACCTGAAGTCTCTCATAAACATTAGCATCCGAAAGCTGTGACCTAATCTCGTCAACATATTGTACCGTGTCCATCACCACCAAGGCCCCGCCCTTGTCGGCTGGCTTGATGGTGATGGACTTGTTTCTCCTTAGTACCCCAATTTCTCTTCGTTCAGCATAGGTTAAATTAGGACGGGATCTACACTGTGACCTGGAGGCCTTGGAGGATGAGACCCACTTCCTGCTACACTGCCCCAAATACTCAGCAGTGAGGGACACTCACTTTAAGAGACTCTCCGATCTCTTCCCGGGTTTCAGGTCCATGAAGGAGGAAGGCAAAACGTATATCCTGCTGGGGGAGGAAGAGAGCGCAGTGGAGATAGCAGCGCAGTATGTGAGTGTGTGCCATAGACTGCGAGAAGGACAACCATGATATGCCTTGGACTTCCTTAGCCCGCACCCTGTACCCCATCCATCGTCCCCACAGTCCCCACCCTTTATCCCCACAGTCCCTACTGTACATGTGCTTTGGCAAAACTATTGTTTATTTGGTCCTGCCATTAAAGCTTCATTGAATTGAATTGAATTGAATATATTACTCAGGTATATAGCAGGGGTGTACATATATATATATACTGTGCATTACATGGGTATACAGCAGGGTATATATAATATACAGTAGGTATATAGCAGGGGTGTACATACTGCACAGGAGCTGGTTGAATGAGCCTCACACACAACACGGTATGATGTCATGTCACTGTGATGTCACAATAGACTCCAGAGACCAGAACTCAGAGATAAGGTGACGTGACATCACTGGAAGTCAGAACACAGAGACAAAGTGACCAGGACAGCAGCTCAGATAACAGAGGAATGAGAGAAAGCAAGGTAAGTCCACAGGAGCTTCTCTGGGGCAGGTGGTTCTCATGACAGGGACTTGTGAAGTATTGGACAACTAGTGTTGGGCTGTGTGGGTTTCTGGCAGTCAGTGTTATCAGCCGCCGACAACAGCCATTTTAATACCCATGAGACTGCAAGTGGCTCTTTCTTGGTCGCCGACACTCATCACTCATATATATATTTATAGGCATATACAGCAGAATGTGTATATATTACACAGGAGTAAAGCATGGGGCGTACATATATATACACACATTATAGGGGGTATACAGCAGGGTGTGTATATATCACACATGTATACAGCAGGAGGTATACATATATTATAGGGGTATACAGCAGGGTGTATATATTACTCAGGTATATAGCAGGAGGTGTACATATATATTGTACATTATAGGGGTATACAGCAGGGTCTGTATATATTACTCAGGTATATAGCAGGGGGTGTACATATATATACTGTACATTATAGGGTATAAAGCAGGGTGTGTATATATTACTGGGGTGTACATATAGAGTATGTACACATAGAGGTATACAGAATGGTGTGTATATATTACTATCGTATATAGCAGGGGTGTACATATATATTCTGTACATTATATTGCTATACAGCAGGGTGTGTATATACATACCTCCCAACTTTTGAAGATGGGAAAGAGGGGCAAATTTTAGGCCACACCCATTCATAACTAGCCACACCCATATCCACGTCCCAACCACAATCATTTAGCATTGCTGATCACACTGTTTCATAAAGAATAAATATAAACAAAAAATATGGCCACGCAGTGCTCCATACTGTATAATGGCCACACATGATGCTCCATACTGTATAATGGCCGCACATAATGCTCCATACTGTATAATGGCCGCACATGATGCTCCATACTGTATAATGGCCGCACATGATGCTCCATACTGTATAATGGCCGCACATGATGCTCCATACTGTATAATGGCCATACAGTGCTCCATACTGTATAATGGCCATACAGTGCTCCATACTGTATAATGGCCCCACATGATGCTCCATACTGTATAATGGCCCCACATGATGCTCCATACTGTATAATGACCGCACATGATGCTCCATACTGTATAATGACCGCACATGATACTTCGCACCGTATAATGGCCACACATAGCTACTCCTACACACGCGGCTGCGCTCCATACACACGCGCTCCGCTCCATACACCTCGTACACACACGGCTCCGCTCCATACACCTCGTACACACACGGCTCCGCTCCGTACACACACGGCTCCGCTCCGTACACACACGCGGCTGCGCTCCGTACACCTCTTACACACACGCGCGCTTCGCTCTGTACACCTTGTACACACATGCGCTCCGCTCCGTACACACACGGCTGCACTCCGTACACCTCGTACACACACGGCTGCACTCCGTACACCTCGTACACACATGGCTCCGCTCCGTACACCTCGTGCACACACGGCTCCGCTCTGTACACCTCGTACACACACAGCTCCACTCCATACACCTCGTACACACACGGCTCCGCTCTATACACCTCGTACACACACGGCTCCGCTCCATACACCTCGTACACACACGGCTCCGCTCACCTCGTACACACACGCGCTCCGCTCCATACACCTCGTACACACACGGCTCCGCTACATCCACACTGTACACCTCCTGACCCCACACACGGCAGCTTACCTCATCCAGCAGGCAGCATGGCAAGTTGGCAACCAGCAAGCTGAGTCCTGCAATCCACGAGGTCCCGATCATGTGACCCATGACTCCTCTCCCTGTGACCTCATCACAGGTCCTATGGCCACGAAGCAGCCAATATGTGCTGTGTGTGCTGTGCTCAGGCAGCTCTGCGGGTGCAGGGAAGAGGCTGACCGCAGTGACCGCCTGATATTGCAGCACACCTCCCAACCACTGCGGGACAACTAATGTGGGATCGCGGGGCTGACTGTCAAAATCAGGATAGTCCCGCTGTATCCGGGACGGTTGGGAGGTATGTATATATTACTCTGGTATATAGTAGGGGTGTACATATATGTACTTTACATTATATGGGTATACAGCAGGGTGTGTATATATTACTCAGGTATGTAGCAGGGGTGTACATATATATACTGTACATTACATGGGTATACATGGGTATACAGCAGGGTGTATATATATTATATAGGTATATAGCAGGGGTGTACATACTGCACAGGAGCTGGTGGATGGAATCCCACACACCACACAGTATGATGTCACGTGACTGTGATGTCACAATAGACTCCAGACACCGGAACTCAGAGATAAGGTGACGTGACATCACAGGAAGTCAGAACACAGAGAGCAAGTGACCAGGACAGCAGCTCAATTAACAGGAGCTTCTCCGGGGCAGGTGGTTCTCATGACAGGGACTTGTGAAGCATTGGACAACTAGTGATGGGCAGTGTGGATTTCAGCCATTTTAATTCCCATGAGACTGCAAGCGGCTCTTACTTGGTCGCCAACAATCATCACTCATATATATATATATTCATAGGGATATACAGCAGAATGTGTATATATTACACAGGAGTAAAGCATGGGGCGTACATATACATACACACATTATAGGGGTATACAGCAGGGTGTATATATATTACTCCGATATATATATATATATATATATATATATATATATATATATATATATATATACACTCACCGGCCACTTTATTAGGTACACCTGTCCAACTTCTTGTTAACACTTAATTTCTAATCAGCCTATCACATGGCGGCAACTCAGTGCATTTAGGCATGTAGACATGGTCAAGACAATCTCCTGCAGTTCAAACCGAGCATCAGTATGGGGAAGAAAGGTGATTTGAGTGCCTTTGAACGTGGCATGGTTGTTGGTGCCAGAAGGGCTGGTCTGAGTATTTCAGAAACTGCTGATCTACTGGGATTTTCACGCACAACCATCTCTAGGGTTTACAGAGAATGGTCCGAAAAAGAAAAAAAATCCAGTGAGCGGCAGTTCTGTGGGCGGAAATGCCTTGTTGATGCCAGAGGTCAGAGGAGAATGGGCAGACTGGTTCGAGCTGATAGAAAGGCAACAGTGACTCAAATCGCCACCCGTTACAACCAAGGTAGGCCTAAGAGCATCTCTGAACGCACAGTGCGTCGAACTTTGAGGCAGATGGGCTACAGCAGCAGAAGACCACACCGGGTACCACTCCTTTCAGCTAAGAACAGGAAACTGAGGCTACAATTTGTACAAGCTCATCGAAATTGGACAGTAGAAGATTGGAAAAACGTTGCTTGGTCTGATGAGTCTCGATTTCTGCTGCGACATTCGGATGGTAGGGTCAGAATTTGGCGTAAACAACATGAAAGCATGGATCCATCCTGCCTTGTATGGAGCATCTTTGGGATGTGCAGCCGACAAATCTGCGGCAACTGTGTGATGCCATCATGTCAATATGGACCAAAATCTCTGAGGAATGCTTCCAGCACCTTGTTGAATCTATGCCACGAAGAATTGAGGCAGTTCTGAAGGCAAAAGGGGGTCCAACCCGTTACTAGCATGGTGTACCTAATAAAGTGGCCGGTGAGTGTATATATATATATATATATATATATATATATATATATATATATATACATATATACATATACATATACATACACACACACACATTATTGGGGTATACAGCAGGGTATGTATATATTACTCAGGTATATAGCAGGGGTGTATATGTACTGTACATTATAGTGGTATACAGTTGGGTGTGTATTTATCACTCAGGTATATGGCAGGAGTGTACATATATGTACTTTACATTATATGGGTATAGAGCAGGGTGTGTATATATTACTCAGACATGTAGCAGGGGTGACATATACAGTATTTACACATTATAGGGGTATACAGAATGGTGTGTATATTTTACTATGTTATATAGCAGGGGTGTACTGTACATATATATACTGTACATTATATGGGTATACAGCAGGGTGTGTATATATTACTCAGGTATATAGCAGGGGTGTACATTATATATCTATATATATATTTTCCGTCTGTCTGTCTGTCTTTCTGTCTGTCTGTCCTGGAAATCCTGTGTCTGTCTGTCTTTCTGTCTGTCTGTCCTGGAAATCCCGTGTCTCTGATTGGTCGAGGCCGCCAGGCCTTGACCAATCAGCGACGGGCACAGTATCGACGTAGATGTCATAATGGTTGCCAAGGCGACGATGATGTCATAAAGGTATACTACGGGGACATGCATATTCTAGAATACCCGATGTGTTAGAATCGGGCCACAATCTAGTATATATATATATATATATATATATATACACTGCACATTACATGGGCATACAGGGTGTATATATATTATATAGGTATATAGCAGGGGTGTACATACTGCACAGGAGCTGGTGGATGGAACCCCACAAACAACACGGTATGATGTCACGTCACTGTGATGTCACAATAGACTCCAGAGACCGGAACTCAGAGATAAGGAGACGTGACATCACAGGAAGTCAGAACACAGAGACCAAGTTACCAGGACAGCAGTTCAGGTAACAGAGGGATGAGAGAAAGCAAGGTAAGTCCACAGGAGCTTCTCCGGGGCAGGTGGTTCTCATGACAGGGACTTGTGAAATATTGGACAACTAGTATTGGGCAGTCCGGCCAATTTTTGGAGAGATGGATCATTTGGATTCCAAACGGATACCAATTTATTATATGCTAACCTGTGTTTACAAATTATGGTAAAATCAACAGAATCAAATGTGGATGAAACCCCGTCCACCTACAGTCCGCCAATAGCAGAATTATTCAGGATGGATGTCTAGCATTCAGTTTCATCAGTCATGGACAACAGCTATTTTTGTCCCCATGAGACTGCAAGCAGCTCTCACTGGGTCACCAGCACCCATCACTATGGCCAACTCCTTTAAGCTTGAGAAAAATGTGACTTTATTGACTGTAATATGGAAGCATGTGTCCTGGTAAGGCCGGTTTCACACGTCAGTGGCTCCGGTACATGTGGTGACAGTTTTCTCACTGACTCACGTAGACACATTAAAATCAATGTGTCTCTGCACATGTCAGCGTGTTTTCACGGACCGTGTGTCCGTTTGAAAAACACGGAGACATGTCCCTGTTCGTGGGAGCACACGGATCACACGGACCCATTAAAGTCAATGGGTCCGTGTAAAACATGTACCGCACACGGATGCTGTCCGTGTGCCGTGCAGGAGACAGCGCTACAGTAAGCTCTGTCCCCCCAGCTTGTGGTGCTGAAGCCGCCATTCATCCCTTCTCTCCAGCAGCGTTAGCTGGAGAGAAGGAATGAAAAATCAATGTTTTTTTATTTTTTTTGTGGTTAAAAGAAACTTCCCGGCAACCTCCCCCCTCCCATTCCCTGTGCGCCACTGGAAATAAAATATTCACCCAGCTCCCTCGATGCTTCCTCTCAGCGCCGCAGCTTGTCCTGTATGAGCGGTCACGTGGTGCCACTCATTACAGTGATGAATATGCGGCTCCACCTCCCATAGGGTGTGCACTCAGTATAAAAAATTCCTCCATTACTGGTGATGCCTGTGCAGGATCCAGGTTACAAAGTGTGAACACAAAGATGTCACTGATATTCTGCTCCAGACGCCAAAAAGGTCTTCTCAGAATCTGAAGTTTTCTCTGCAAGATTAAATGGGTTTTCCACCAACAAAGTACATGGAGGAATTTTTTATACTGAGTGCACACCCTATGGGAGGTGGAGCCGCATATTCATCACTGTAATGAGCGACACCACGTGACCGCTCATACAGGACAAGCTGTGGCGCTGAGAGGAAGCATTGAAAGATTTTTCAATAATAAGTTCCACAATTGGATTTGTTAAAAAAAGTTCCTGTGCTGAGACAATCTCATAAATGTGTCCCTTAAATGTATTGTGTAATGGCTATGTCTGACCGTGCAGGAACCATACAACATCATGCCACAGCTCCTGGGCAGGGGAGGAAGCAAAAAAGTATACAGGCATTACATCATGGCAGAAGTGTAGCTAGGGTTTTGGTTCAGGGGGGCGAAGCTTCTGAGTGGGCCCCTAACTAGGTAACCTTCATTATAATTCGGTGACGCGCCCTAAGGGTATGTGCACACGCTGCAGATTTTGCTGCAGATCCGCAGCGTTTCCGCAGCTGCGGGTCCGCAGCAATTTCCTATGAGTTTACATTACAATGTAAACCTATGGGAAACAAAAAACGCTGTGCACATGCTGCGGTAAAAAACGCGCGGTAACGCAGTGGTTTACATTCCGCAGCATGTCACTTCTTTCTGCGGATTCCACAGTGGTTTTACACCTGCTCCAATAGAAAACCGCAGTTGTAAAACCGCAGTGAAATCCGCAGAAAAACCGCCTTAAATCCGCAATAAATCTGCAACAGCAGTGCAGCGTTTTGCCCTGCAGATTTATCAAATCCACTGTGGAAAAATCCGCAGTGGACCATTCTACATGTGCACATACCCTATGTCATGTCCCACGACTTGGGAAATCATTCAATGTTTGCATTGCTTGTGTTCTATCCTTCTTTCTAGGCAGAAGTTTGCTTTTCCCTGTATTTTGTCCCAACTCTCTCACTGTAGTCCTGTGATGTATGTTTGTTCACGCCCTTATTCTCCATTTTGTCATCATCCCCATATCTGTATGCATCCTATTACATGTCCTCTGTTGAATATTCCTTTTTACCTGCTACTTTCATCATAATACAAGAATTTCGGTTAAAGCAATCCTCTTTTCCTGGAGTCTTCTTACATGAGATCGTGGCTGAGTTAAGCTATCTGATAAATCGGTATGAACGTGAGTACAGGTCAATACGGAAGCGCCCAAAAGAAAGGCCTATCCAGGCACCACTGCGTTCTACATATCCATGAGTCAGAACAGTAAAAAGGAATAACCTGCCTTCAGAGACAGTAACTCAAGGTCTGTGCTGAACCTCAGTGGAAAAGGACATTTCCCAGATACACAGTAACCCAGTTCCCAGCCAGACCCCAGCGTGCATAGAAGCACACACTGCAGATAAACAGTGAGAACTATAACCCTCATCATCCACTCTTCCTGCCTGCAAGCAAATCATGTCTGAAGCGAGGTATACAATGTCCCTACCAGACTTACAAACACAGGAAAGAGACCTAGATCCCCATCCACCAGCTAGTGAAAGAGGAAAACGTACAGTTAAACCTACATGGAAAGTCATGGAGAATTTAGAGACTGAAAAATGTGTTGTATATAGTGATGTGTCTTCACTATGGGAGAAAGTGCTGAGTCACATAGACACTGTATCAAGGCCTGCTTCTCATGAGTTACCACTAGAGGGAGTCCTAGAACAATTATGCACAGCATACCAAAGGTATATGGAGAAGACTGACCAATACATTATTCTCCTGAAGAAACTGAATCTGCCAGAGACTTTAAAAGAATTGCAAAGTTTCCAGCAGCTTAATTCTGAAAGGGACTGCACCGTACGTGACATTAAAACCAAGATAGAGGCTAAAATTGCACGGACACCAGATGCATCATCTCGCTCATCCAAATCGTCTAAGCACTCAAAACGCTCATCTAGGTCAAGTTCATCAAAATATTCCACTCTCAGCCAGCAGCTTATAAGGGCACGTGCTAAGGCAGAAACGTCTAAGATACAAGCAACCTTTGCGCAAAGGAGAGCAGAAATGGATGCAGCCACAGCACAAAAGAGAGCAGAAATGGATGCAGCCACAGCACAAAAGAGAGCAGAAATAGAAGCAGCCACAGCACAAAAGAGAGCAGAAATGGATGCGGATGCAGCACGCAAGGAAGCTCTGGAGAAGGAATGTGAGCACGCAACAGCCATGGCGGAGTTAAGGATCCTGGAGCGAGCTATCAGTGGGAGTCAAAGAGACAGCATCAGTTTGTGTGAAGTGGAGGCGGAGGACCCTATTGAACGCACAAGAGACTACGTGCTAAGCCAAAATGGCGAACCGCAGATCATCACTAACACTTCTGGTGGCGTTCATGCTTCTCCAGGACACCAGGATGCCGATCCACTTACAGAACCCTACACTCAAGGTCAGTACAATGCTCCCAAACTTGAACTTCCTTCGTATTCCAGTATGCGCCAAGACCCTGCATCTCATCAAACTCCACAGGCTATTATCTACACGCAACCCAATATACCGGCAGGTCATTATACTCTCGACAACCGCACAGTGCCAGCTCCGCATGTAGCAGAGACTATACCCACCAAACCGGTTGCTGGACTAAATGCATATGCCACTCCATACTTACCCACGTTTCAAGTCCAAGACGTCTCCACTCCTATGTACAACACCGCTCAGCCCACATTCGTGCATCCTAAGTCAGAAAGAACAGACATGTCCGACTTCGCAAGGTACATGATTCGCCGCGAACTTACTAAAACCGGTCTCACAAGGTTTGACGACCAACCTGAAAATTACAGAGGTTGGAAAAATGCCTTTAGAACCGTAACTAGTGACCTCGGCATCACTGCTGCCGAAGAGCTGGACCTGCTAATCAGATGGCTAGGACCACAATCCACCGAGCGTGTCAAGAGACTCAGGTCTGTACATATCAGTAATCCAACGGCTGGTCTCATGGCTGCATGGGAAAGACTAGAGAAAAACTTTGGCAGTCCAGAAGCCATAGAGGACGCACTGTTCAAGCGATTACAGAGTTTTCCAAAGATATCAAGCAAGGACAGTTCAAAGTTCCTAGAGCTCAGTGACTTGCTGTTAGAGCTCCAGCTGGCCAAGGCAGACACCCACCTACCTGGCCTCAGCTACCTGGACACTGCTCGTGGAGTAAATCCCATTATCTCCAAGCTACCGTACAACGTGCAAGAAAGGTGGACTACACTAGGGTCAAAATACAAGAAAGACCATCAAGTGTCATTTCCTCCATTCTCCTACTTCTGTGAGTTTATAAAAGACGTGGCAGAGCGCAAGAACGACCCAAGCTTTTCTTACCAAGAATCCAGTGGCCCAGCTTCACCTCCTTCTAAATACGTCAGCGCACGCTCGAACGACAGAAACCGCAGAGGTCCAGTGTCAGTGAAGAAGACGGATATTCTTCCCTTACCAACACCAGCCCCAGACAAGAGTAACAAAGGTGAAAAGATAGAGAACCCAAATCGTGAATGTCCCATCCACAAGAAGCCACATCCCTTAAAAAAGTGCATCGGCTTCAGGAAGAAACCGCTCCAGGAACGCAAGGAGCTTCTAAAGAAGTTCGGGGTATGCTACAGATGTTGTGCTTCTACTGAACACCTTGCTAAAGACTGTAAAACTACAATTAAGTGCATGGAGTGTGACAGTGAGGACCACGTACAAGCACTCCACCCATTCCGTCCTGACTCTACACTTACTCCTTCCCCCACCACGAGCCATGGCGGGGAGGACGCAGCTCAAACTGCAAGCCATACCACAATATCTTCTTCATGCACAGAAGTCTGCGGAGAAGACCTCTGGGACAAGTCCTGTGCGAAGATTTGCCTGGTGAACGTATATCCCAACGGTCACCCAGAGAAAGCCGTGAAGGTGTACGTCCTTCTGGATGATCAGAGCAACCGATCACTTGCAAGGTCAGAACTCTTTGATATGTTTAACTTAAAGGGAAATGCCTACCCTTACACCTTAGGTACCTGCAGTGGTGTTACAGAGGTTTATGGGAGAAGGGCCAGTGGTCTTACAGCGACATCTCTCGAGAACACCGTCGAGATACCGTTACCTACACTGGTCGAGTGCAACCAGATTCCATCCAATCGAGAAGAGATCCCAACGCCAGAGGCTGCTCTTCATCACCAACATCTCAAGGGGATAGCAAACAAGATACCAGCCCTCAACAACAGTGCAGATATCCTGATTCTGCTAGGCAGAGACATCCTCCGGCTGCACAAGGTGCGTCAGCAAATTAATGGACCACACGATGCACCATTTGCCCAACGCTTAGATCTAGGCTGGGTAATCATAGGCAATGTTTGCATACACAAGATGAAGAGACCTAACAACATCTCCTCTTACAAGACACACATCTTGTCAAATGGTCGCAGCACCCATTTCCAACCATGCCCACATCACTACTGGGTGAAAGAGAAAGTGAGCAACACCAAGTGGCAACAGGAATCCTTCAACAACATGAACACACTCCAGTCCTGGGAAGAAAACCTCGGGTCATCAGTGTTCGATTCCACAAGTAATGACAACAAGTTGGCACCCACAAGGGAAGATAAAGAATTTATAAAGGTTATGGATAAAGAATTTGTTCAAGACGACTCCAACAGTTGGGTAGCTCCTTTACCCTTTCGTTTCCCAAGAGTGAGGTTGCCGAACAACCTGCAGCAAGCAACTGCAAGGTTCTCATCCTTAAAGCGTACCCTAAAGAGGAAACCAGAGATGGAGAAGCATTTCATTGACTTTATGCAGAACATCTTTGACAGAAATCATGCTGAACCTGCGCCACCACTGAGGGAGGGAGAAGAATGTTGGTATCTTCCATCCTTTGGTGTCTATCACCCTCGCAAGCCTAATCAGATCAGAGTGGTGTTTGACTCCAGTGCTCAGTTTGAAGGCCTCTCTCTCAATAACCTGCTCCTAACTGGGCCCAACCTGAACAACAGCCTCCTTGGAGTATTGATCCGCTTCAGACAAGAACCTGTTGCCATAATGGCCGACATTCAGCAGATGTTTCATTGCTTCATTGTGAAAGAAGACAACAGAAACTATCTTAGGTTCCTATGGCACAAGGACAACAATGTCAACAATCAGGTCATAGACTACCGGATGAAGGTCCATGTCTTCGGCAACAGTCCCTCACCTGCTGTGGCGATCTATGGACTGAGACGGACAGCCCAGGAAGGTGAGAGAGAGTACGGTTCCGATGCTCGGCAATTTGTAGAGAAGAACTTCTACGTGGACGATGGGCTCAAGTCCTTGCCCACAAGCGAAGATGCAATTGACCTACTCTCCAGAACACAGGAAATGCTATCCACATCAAACCTCAGACTCCACAAGATTATCTCTAACAGTCAAGAGGTAATGAACGCGTTTCCATCTGAGGACCATGCCACAAACCTAAAGGACCTCAACTTGGGTTCCGATGTTCCTCCAACACAGCGCAGCCTTGGTCTACTGTGGGATATCAAACGGGACACCTTCACTTTCCAAGTGTCACCCTATGACAAACCCTTTACCAAACGAGGAGTCCTATCTGTCATAAATAGCATCTATGATCCTCTCGGGTTTGTAGCACCCATCACTATTCAAGGCAAGATACTGTTAAGACAGCTTACGGCCGAGAACACGGATTGGGACACCCCGCTCCCAACTCAGAAACAGCAAAGGTGGGAGGCGTGGAAGAAGTCTCCGAAGTTCTTAGAGCAACTCCAAGTCCCACGTTGTTATTCTCCAAGATCACCTTTGACTGCAATCAGAAGAGAAGTCCATATTTTCTCTGACGCATCTACAGAAGCCATAGCCGCAGTAGCTTATCTGATGACCTTAGGAACTAACAAGGTACACTGTGGTTTCATCCTGGGTAAAGCCAAATTAACTCCAAAGCCTGCACACTCTGTACCCAGACTCGAGCTTTGCGCTGCGGTATTGGCAGTAGAAATTGCTGAAGTTGTACAAGACGTAATGAACGCGTTTCCATCTGAGGACCACGCCACAAACCTAAAGGACCTCAACTTGGGTTCTGATGTTTCTCCAGCCACACTTCTCACACAGAAGATTGGAGCTGCTACAGTTCCGCCTGGGAACTTCGATAATAAGGACATTTACAGACGTCAGTGGAGGCAAGTACAACACCTGGCTAACGTGTTTTGGCATCGATGGAAGACCAAATATTTACACTTGCTTCAAAACCGTCACAAATGGCAGACGCCCAGTCCCAATCTCCAAGAAGGAGACCTTGTTCACTTAAAGGACAAAGAGGCTCATCGTAATGACTGGCCAATGGGACTTATCACCAAAGTCCTACCCAGTGAGGACGGAAAGACTCGTAAGGTAGAAGTTAAGGTGACAAAAGGGGGCTCTACCCGAACCTTCTTCCGCCCGGTCACTGAACTCGTGCTGCTTCTACGAAAGGAGGACATCACATGAACTGAACATGCTCCTGGACGTTGTTCACGGCGGGGAGCATTCCTCCTCATTCCCCAGTTTATTGAATGTTGACATTTTCCATTGGATTGAACCTTTAACATTCCCATTGGATTCTGGGTTGGTGGAAGAGTTTGCATGTTTGCGGCTTCCCCAATCTGAAGATGGGTTTTATATACTTGAACTTATCTTTCGGTGTGATCTACGGGTCAACAACAACAAGTTGGACTTAAAAATCTTTTATGTTTTATTATTGCATGCATGTTTTCTTCCTCTTGTTTTTTCAGGTTCGAACGACTTCGAAGAATTACGGACATCGTGAAATCCAAGGATTTCAGACGGGGAGTGTCATGTCCCACGACTTGGGAAATCATTCAATGTTTGCATTGCTTGTGTTCTATCCTTCTTTCTAGGCAGAAGTTTGCTTTTCCCTGTATTTTGTCCCAACTCTCTCACTGTAGTCCTGTGATGTATGTTTGTTCACGCCCTTATTCTCCATTTTGTCATCATCCCCATATCTGTATGCATCCTATTACATGTCCTCTGTTGAATATTCCTTTTTACCTGCTACTTTCATCATAATACAAGAATTTCGGTTAAAGCAATCCTCTTTTCCTGGAGTCTTCTTACATGAGATCGTGGCTGAGTTAAGCTATCTGATAAATCGGTATGAACGTGAGTACAGGTCAATACGGAAGCGCCCAAAAGAAAGGCCTATCCAGGCACCACTGCGTTCTACATATCCATGAGTCAGAATACCCTAATAGTGGAGGAGAACCTCAGCAGATGACCACGCTATTACTGAAGATAATCTCTATATAACGATCAACAAGGATATCACCGCCATATGGTCAGTGGTAAATACCAGCTCTACAGAACATGTAAGAGATCACAGCACAGTTACAGATAATGACTTACTGCTGATGTTCTCTGATGGAATCATTCACTTTTCCCGTCTTTTCCATCTGGCCCAAACCAACATGACAACTTCTTCCACCCAGGACTCATCTGCAGAGAAAACAACAAAGACACATTTCACTTCTCATATTCCAGCCATCACCATCTATTCCCAACCTGCAGAAACCCCTTATCCTAATGATATCCCAATACTGAGCTGCTGCTGCTGCCGTGTGTGTCCCTATTACTGCACCTGCTGTGTAGTTGTCTGTGCCTTCTAAATTCTAAAGCACCCCTCTATAATATAGTAATGCCGGGTGCAAGTGCCCTAGAAAACAGTGCTCACATTTTTCTCCCTCGAAAGTAATATTGCTATGTGTGCCCCTTTGATAGTCACAGTAACCTGAGATCCCCTATGTAACAGGGTCTTCCGAGCTGGAGTACCTCTTTCGTACCACCCCGTGTTTCAGGAGGTCCACTCTGCTTTAGCTGGAGTCTGAATGAAGGACGTTGGCTGGAATTCCTTGATTACATGGGCGCATATAAAATATCACTGCTTCTCCACGTATTTCCAGTATGACAACACTTTTCTCACAGGACACAGAATATATATCACACAGGTACAGAGGGCAGGCCTACTAAAAAGCGGCAGGCCAGACATACATTACAATTGCCGCAGGGGGCCGGAGCCTGCCGATATTTACTGTGGTAATTACAAAGGTGGGAGAGGTCAGAAGGGGATATCTTGTCCCCTCTGCTCAGGGGCGCAGCCTGTGGGCTGATGCATTAGGGACATGCCTCTCACATGGAAACTATTATACATACATATAACTGCACAACATAATCTGGGTACTGAGGGGTTACGTAACAGGAGGGTAATCAGAGGCCACACCCAAATTTGGAGGCCAACAGAGGCCACACCACAACTTGGAGGGTAACGGGGGCCACATCCCAAGTAGGAGGGAATCGGAGGCCACAATCCAACTTGGAGGGTACCAGAGGCCACACCCTAATTCAGGGGGTACAGGAAACCACACCCCAACTCGGAAGGTAATGGAGCCCACGCCCCATTTTGGAGGGTACTCGGAGGCCACACCCAAATTTGGAGGGTAATGGAGGCCACACCCAACTTGGAGGGTAACAGAGGCCACACCCCAACTCGGATGGTCCCCGTAGGCCACACACCAACTCGGAGGGTATTGGAGTCCACAACCCAACTCGGAGGTTATTGGAGGCCACACCCCAACCCAGAGGGTACCGGAGGCCACACCCCAATTCAGAGTGTAGCGGAAACCACACCCCAAATCGGAGGGTAGCAGAGGCCACACCCCAACTCAGAGGGTACTGGAGGCAACACCCCAACTCGGAGGGTATCCGGAGGCCACACCCCAACTCGGACGGTGCCCAGAGGCCACACCCCAACTCGGAGGGTACCAGAGGCCACACCCCAAATTGGAAGGTAACCGAACGCTACACCCCAACTCCGAGGGTGCCTGGATGGTAACAGATGCCACACCCCAACTCGGAGGGTATGGGAGGCCACAACCCAGCTTGGAGGGTACCGAAGGTCGCACCCCAACTTGTAGGGTACCCGGAGGACACACCCCAACTCAGAGGTTATCGGAAACCATACCCCAACTCGGACGGTAGCAGAGGCCACAACCCAAATTGGATGATAGTGGACGTAACACCCCAAGTTGAAGGGTATCAGAGGTCACACCCCAACACGAAGGGCACCCGGAGGCCACACCCCAATTCGGAGGGTACTGGAGGCCACACTCCAATTCTAAGGGTGTCGGAGGCCACACCCAAACTCGGAGGGTATTGGAGGCCACAGCCCAACTTTCAGGGTACTCGGAGGCCACATCCAAATTTGGAGGGCAACGGAGGCCACATCCCAACTTGGAGGGTAACGGAATCCACACCTCAACTCAGAGGGTACCAAAGGCCACACCCCGGCTCGGAGGAAAGTGGAGGCCACACCCCAATTCTGAGGGTACCGGAGGCCACACCCCAACTCAGAGGGCAAAGTAAACCACATCCCAACTCAAAGGGTATCGGAGGACACAGCCCAGCTCGTGGGGGAACGGAGGCCACTCCCCAAGAGTCCACACCCCAACTCGGTGGATAATGGAGTCTACACCCCAATTTGGATGGTACTCGGAGGCCACACCCAAATTTGGAGGTTAACGGAGGCCATACCCCAAGAGGCCACACCCCAATTCGGAGGGTACAGAAGGCCACATCACAACTCGAAGGGTACCAGAGGCCACACACACCCCAAATCTGAGGGTACCAGAGGCCACACCCAAACTCGGATGGTATCGGAGGCCAATCCCCAACTCAGAGTGTATAAGGAGGCCACACCCCAACTCGGAGAGTACCCGGAGGCCACACCTCAAATCGGAGGGAACACGAAGGCTACATCCCAAGTCCAAGGGTGCCTGGAAGGTAATGGATGCCACACCCCAACTCGTAGGGTACCAGAGGCCACACCCGAGCTTGGAGGGTACCAGAGGCCACACCCCAACTCGGAGGGTATCATAGACCACACCCAGATTCGGAGGGTACTGGAGGCCACACCCCAACTCTAAATGTACTTGGAGGCCACACCCCAATTCAGAGGGTGTTAGAGGCCACACCCCAATTTGTAGGGTACTGGAGGCCACACTCCATTTTGGAGGGTACCGGAAACCACACCCCAACTTGGAGGGTATTGGAGGCCACACCCCAGGTCAGAGGGTACAAGAAGCAACACCCCAAGAGACTAGACCCCAACTCGGAGGTAATGGAGCCCACACCCCAATTCGAAGGCTACTCGGAGGCCACACCCAATTTTGAAGGGTAATGGAGGCCACATCCCAACTCCGCGGGTGCCTGGAAAGTAATAGATGTCTCACCCCAGCTCGGAGGGTACCAGAAGTCAAACACCAGCTTGGAGGGTACCGGAGGCCACACCCCAACTCGAAGGGTACTCGCAGTCCATATACCAACTCCGAGGGTGCCAGGAAGGTACTGGATGTCTCACCCCAACTCGGAGAGTGCCAGTGGCCACACCCCAGCTTGCAGAAGACTGAAGGCTACACCCCAATTCGGAGGGTACTCGGAGGCCACAACCAAATTTGAAGGGTAAAGGAGGCCACACCCCAGCTCGGAGGGTACCGGAGGCCACAGCCCAACTTGAAGAGTATTGGAGTCAACAACTTAACTCAGAGAGTATCGGAGGCCACACCCACACTCAAAGGATATCGAAGGCCACACCCCAACTCGGAGGGTATAGGAGGCCACACCCCAGCTCAGAGGGTATCAGAGGCCATACACCAACTCAAAGGGTAACGGAGGACACACCCCAACTCAGAAGGTACCCGGAGGCCACACCCCAACTCAGAGGGTACCCGAAGACCACACCCCAACTCAGAGGGTACCAGAGGCTACACCCCAAATCGAAGGGTATTCAAAGGCTATACCCCAACTCTGAGGGTGCCTGGAAGGTAACAGATGCCACACCCAACTCAGAGGCTAACAGAGGCCACACCCCAACTCAGAGGGTACCAGAGGCCACACCCCAAATCGAAGGGTCCCCGAAGGCTACACCCCAACTTCAAGGGTGCCTGGAAGGTAACGGATGCCACAGCTCAAATCGGAGGGTATCGGAGGCCACACCCCAGCTTGGAGTGTAGCAGAGGCCAAACCCATTCTTGGAGGTTAGAGGAGGCCACACCCCAACTCGGAGGGTAACTGAGGCAACACCCCAAATCGGAGGGTACCCGAAGGCTACACCCCAACTCCGAGGGTGCCTGGAAGGTAGCGGAGACCACACCCCAACTCGGATGGTATCGGATGTCACACCCCAACTTGGAGGGTACCGGAGGTCACACCCCAATTCGGAAGGTACCATAGACAACACCCAGACTCGGATGGTACTGGAGGCCACACCCAAACTCTCAGGGTGCTTGGAGGTTACACCCCAATTCAGAGGGTATCGTAGGCCACACCCCATTTTGAAGGGTACCAGGGGCCACACCAGAACTCGGTGGGTACCGGAAACCACACCCCAACTCAGAGGGAATCGGAGACCACACCCCAGCTCGGAGGGTACCAGAGTCCACATCTCAACTCTGAGGGTGCTGTAGTCCACACCCCAATTCGGAGGGTACCGGAGGCCACACCCAAGCTTGAAGGGTACCGAAGTCCGCACCCCAACTCAGAGGATACCAGGAGGACACATCCCAACTCGAAGGGTGCCCGGAGGCCACATCTCAAATTGGAGGGTATTCGGAGGTCACACCTCAATTCGGAGGATACTGGAACTCACACCCCAACTCGGACGGTAGTGCATGCCACACCCCAAGTTGGAAGGTATCAAAGGTCACACCCCAAATCGCAGGGTACCCGAAGGCTACACTCCAACTCCGAGGGTGCCTGGAAGGTAGCGGAAACTACACCCCAACTCGCATGGCAGCGGAGGCCACACCCCTATTCGGAGGGTACTGGAGGCTACACCCCAAGGGGCCACACCCCAATTCGGAGGGTACCAGACGCCACACCCCAATTCGAAGGGTATCATAGACCACACCCAGACTCGGAGGGTACTGGAGGCCACACCCAAACTCTTTAGTGTACTCGGAGGCCAAACCCCAATTCAGAGGGTATTGCAGGCCACACCCCAATTCGGAAGTTACTCGGAGGCCACACCCAAATTTGGAGGGTAACGGAGGCCACACCCCAAGCTAGGAGGGTATAGGAGGCCACACCCTAAATCTGAGAGTATCAGAGGCCACACCCACACTCAGAGGATATCAGAGGCTACACCCCAACTCAGAGGGTATAGGAGGCCACACCCTAACTCAGAGGGTATAGGAGGAGACACTCCAACTCTGAGGGTATCAGAGGCCACACCCCAACTCGGAGGGTATCGGAAGCCACACCCCAACTCAGAGGGTATTGGAGGCCACACCCAAACTCAGATGGTATCGGAGGCCACAGCCAATCTGAGAGGGTACCAGAGGCCACATGCCAACTCGGAGGTTGCGCAGAGGCCAAACCCCAACTCGGAGGGTACCATAGGCCACACCCAAACTCGGAGGGTATCGGATCCCACACTCCAGCTCGAAGGGTACTGTAGGCCACAACCCAATTCTGAGGTATCGGAGGCCATACCCCAACTCTGAGGGTATCGAAGGCCACACCAGAGCTCAGAAGGTACAGGAGGCCACACCTCACCTCGTAGAGTAACAGAGGCCACACCACAAATAGAAGGATGCCGCAGGCCAAACCCGAACTCGGAGGGTAACGGAGGCCACACCGCAACTCGGAGGGTACCCGGAGGACACACTCCAACTTGAAGGGTGCCCAGAGGCCACACTGCAATTCGGAGGGTACCGGAGGCCAAACCCAAAATCAGAGGGTACCGGAGGCCAAACCCCAAATCAGAGGGTATCGGAGGCCACATCCCAACTAGGAGGGTGCATGGAGGCCACACCCCAACTTGGGAGGATATCGGAGGCCACACCACAAATCGAAGGGTACCGGAGGCCACACCACAAATAGGAGGGTACCACAGACCAAAGCCCAACTTGGAGGGAGGGTACCCAGAGGCCAAACCCCAACTCAGAGGGTATCGGAGGCCACACCCCAACTCTGAGGGTGCATGGAGGCAACACCCCAACTTGGAGAGTACCGTATGCTACACCCCAACTCAGAGGGTACTGTAGGCCACAACCCAATTCTGAGGGTATCGGAGGCCATACCCCAACTCTGAGGGTATCGGAGGCCACACCAGAACTCAGAAGGTACAGGCCACACCTCACCTCGTAGAGTAACGGAGGCCACACCACAAATAGGATACCGCAGGCCAAACCCGAACTCGGAGGGTAACAGAGGCCACACCGCCACTCGGAGGGTACCCGGAGGACACACTCCAACTTGAAGGGTGCCCAGAGGCCACACTGCAATTCGGAGGGTACCGGAGGCCAAACCCAAAATCAGAGGGTACCGGAGGCCAAACCCCAAATCAGAGGGTATCGGAGGCCACATCCCAACTAGGAGGGTGCATGGAGGCCACACCCCAACTTGGGAGGATATCGGAGGCCACACCACAAATAGAAGGATACCGCAGGCCAAACCCGAACTCGGAGGGTAACAGAGGCCACACCGCCACTCGGAGGGTACCCGGAGGACACACTCCAACTTGAAGGGTGCCCAGAGGCCACACTGCAATTCGGAGGGTACCGGAGGCCAAACCCAAAATCAGAGAGTACCGGAGGCCAAACCCAAAATCAGAGGGTATCGGAGGCCACATCCCAACTAGGAGGGTGCATGGAGGCCACACCCCAACTTGGGAGGATATCGGAGGCCACACCACAAATCGAAGGGTACCGGAGGCCACACCACAAATAGGAGGGTACCAAAGACCAAAGCCCAACTTGGAGGGAGGGTACCCAGAGGCCAAACCCCAACTCAGAGGGTATCGGAGGCCACACCCCAACTCTGAGGGTGCATGGAGGCAACACCCCAACTTGGAGAGTACCGTATGCTACACCCCAACTCAGAAAGTACTGTAGGCCACAACCCAATTCTGAGGGTATCAGAGGCCACACCAGAACTCAGAAGGTACAGGAGGCCACACCTCACCTTGTAGAGTAACGGAGGCCACACCCAAAATCAGAGGGTATTGGAGGCCACATCCCAACTAGGAGGGTGCATGGAGGCCACACCCCAACTCGGAGGGTGCCTGGAAGGCACTGGACGCTACACCCCAACTTGGAGGGTACTGGAGACAACACCCCAGCTCGGAGGGTACCAGAGGCCACATGCCAACTTGGAGGGTACTGGAGGCCACACCCTAACTCAGAGGGTATAGGATGCCACACCCCAACTCGGAGGGTATCGGTGGCCACATCCAAACTCAGAGGGTATTGGAGGCCACACCCAAACTCGGATGGTATCAGAGGCCACAGCCAAGCTGAGAGGGTACCAGAGGCCAAACGCCAACTCGGAGGTTGTGCAGAGGCCAAACCCCAACTCGGAAGGTACCATAGGCCACACCCCAACTCGGAGGGTATCGGATCCCACACTCCAGCTCGAAGGGTGCTGGAGGCCACATCCCAACTCTAAAGGTATCGGAGGCCGTATACCAACTCTAAAGGTATCGGAGGCCGTATACCAACTCTAAAGGTATCGGAGGCCGTATACCAACTCTGAGGGTATTGGAGGCCACACCAGAACTCAGAAGGTACAGGAGGCCACACCTCACCTCGTAGAGTAACGGAGGCCATACCACAAATAGAAAGATACCGCAGGCCAAACCCCAACTCGGAGGGTAACGGAGGCCACACCACCACTTGAAGGGTGCCCGGAGGCCACACTCCAACTTGAAGGGTGCCTGGAGGCCACACCACAATTCAAAGGGTACCGGAGGCCAAACCCAAAATCAGAGGGTATTGGAGGCCACACCCCAACTCGGAGGGTGCCTGGAAGGCACTGGATGCTACACCCCAACTTGGAGGGTACCGGAGACAACACCCCAGCTCGGAGGGTACCAAAGGCCACACCCCAACTCGGAGGGTAATGAAGGCCACACCCCAACTCGGATGGTGCCCGTTAGCCACACACCAACTCGGAGGGTATTGGAGTCCACAACCCAACTCGGAGGTTATTGGAGGCCACACCCCAACCCAGAGGCCACACCCCAATTCAGAGTGTAGCGGAAACCACACCCCAAATCGGAGGGTAGCAGAGACCACACCCCAACTCAGAGGGTACCAGAGGCAACACCATAACTCGGAGGGTATCCGGAGGCCACACCCCAACTCGGACGGTGCCCAGAGGCCACACCCCAACTCGGAGGGTACCAGAGGCCACACCCCAAATTGGAGGGTACCCGAATGCTACACCCCAACTCCAAGGGTGCCTGGATGGTAACAGATGCCACACCCCAACTCGGAGGGTATCGGAGGCCACAACCCAGCTTGGAGGGTACCGAAGGTTGCACCCCAACTTGGAGGATACCCGGAGGACACACCCCAACTCAGAGGTTAACAGAAGCCATACCCCAGCTCGGAAGGTAGCAGAGGCCACACCCCAACTCGGATGGTAGTGGACGCCACACCCCAAGTTGGAGGGTATCAGAGGTCACACCCCAAAATGGAGGGCACCCAGAGGCCACACCCCAATTCGGAGGGTACTGGAGGCCACAGCCCAACTCTCAGGGTACTCGGAGGCCACATCCAAATTTGGAGGCCAATGGATGGAGACCACACCCCAATTCTGAGGGTACCGGAGGCTACACCCCAACTCAGAGGGTAACGGAGGCCACACTCCAATTCAGAGGGTACCGGAAACCACACCCCAGCTCGGAAGGGTAGCGGAGGTCACACCCCTACTCAGAGGCTACCAGATTCCACACCACAATTCATAGGGTACCGGATGCCACACACCAATTCGGAGGGTTCTGGAGACCACTCCCCAACTCAGACGGTACTGGAGGCAACACCCCAAATTGGAGGATGCCGGAGACCACACCCCAACTCGGAGGGTACCGGAGGCCACACCCCAACCCGGAGGCTGCCAAATGGCACATCTCAACTCAGAGGGTAGCGGAGGCCACACCCTAACTTGGAGGGTAGCGGAGGCCACACACCAACTTAGAGGATATCCGGTGGTCACAACTCAACTTGGAGTGTACAAGGAGGCCACACCCCAAATCGGAGGGTGCCCGGAGGCCACACCTCAGCTTGGAGGGTGCCCTGAGGCCACACCTCATCTCAGAGGCTACCAAATTCCACACCTTAATTCGTATTGTACCCTCCGAATTGTGGTGTAGCCTCCTATACGCTAAGTTGGGGTATGGCCTCCGATACACTTTGAGTTGGGGTGTGGCCTTCGGTACCCTTCAAATTGGGATGTTGACTCCGGGACCCTCCAAATTGGGGTGTGGCCTGAGAGTACCCTCCAAATTGGGGTGTGGCCTCCGGTACCCTCTGAGCTGAAATGTGCCTTTCGGTACCCTCCGAGTTGAGGTGTGTCCTGTGATATGTCTGAGTTGGGGTGTGGCCTACGATACCCTCCCAGTTGAGGTTTGGCTTCCGATACACTCTTAGTTGGGGTGTGGGCACCGGAACCCTCTGAGTTGCGGTGTGGCATCTTGTGGTGTGGCCTCCGGTACCCTCCAAGTTGAGGTGTGGCCTCCGATACCCTTCGAATTGGGGTGTTGCCTCCGGAACACTCCGAATTGGGGTGTGGCCTCCGATACCCATAGAATTGAGGTGTTGCCTCTGGTACCCTCCGAATTGGGGTTTTGTCTCTGGAACCCTCCGAAATGGGGTGTGGCCTCCAGTACCCTCCTAGTTGGGGTGTGGCCTCTGGTACCCTTCGAGCTGGGTTGTGGCCTTCGATGCCCTCCGAGTTGAGGTGTGGCCTCCGATACTATCCGAGATGGGGAGTGGTTTCCGGTACCCTCTGAATTGGGGCATGGCCTTCTGTACCCTCCCAAGTTGGGGTGTAGCCTCTTGTACTCTCCGAGTTGGGGTTCGGTCTTTGGTACCTTCCAGGCACCCTCTGATTTGGGGTGTGGCATCCGGTACCCTCCGAGTTTGGGTGTGGCCTCTTGTACTCTCTGAGTTGGGGTGTGGCCTCAGATACCCTCCAGTACCCTCAGAGTTAGGGTGTGGCCTCTGAAACCCTCAGAGTTAGGCTGTGGCCTTCTGTACCCTCCCAAGTTGGGGTGTGGCCTTTGGTACCTTCCAGGCACCCTCTGATTTGGGGTGTGGTTTTTGGTACCCTCAGAATTGTGGTGTGGCCTCCTGTACACTCCGAGATGGGGTGTGGCCTCTTGTACTCTCCGAGTTAGGGTGTGGCCTCTAGTACCCTCCGAATTGGGGTGTTGCCTCTGGTACCCTACTAGTTGTGTTGTGAACTACGGTACCCTCCGAGTTGGGGTGTGGACTCTTAGGGTTTGGCCTCTTGTGCCCTTCGAGCTGGGGTGTGGCCTCCGCTACCCTCCGAGTTGTGGGTGGCCTACAAAACGCTTTGAGCTGGGGTTTGGCCTCCGATACCCTCTGAGTTGGGTTGTGGCCTCTGCTATCTTCCAGGCACCTTCTGAGCCGTGGTGTGGCCTCCAGGTACCCTCTGGTTTGTGGTGTGGCCTACGGTACCCTTCTTTGTTGGTTATGGCCTCTGGTACCCTCGGAGTAGGGGTGTGGTCCCCGGCAACCTGCAAACTGGGTAGTGGCCTCCGATACCCTCTGAGTTCGGGTGTGGGCTCCGGTACCTTCCAGGCACCCTCTGAGATGCGGTGTGGCCTCCAGGTACCATCTCCTTTGGGGTGTGGCCTACTGTGCCCCCCTTGTTGGGGTGTGGCCTTTGGTTTCCTCCGAGTTGGGGTGTGGTCCCCGGCAACCTGCAAACTGGGGAGTGGCCTCCGATACCCTCTGAGTTCGGGTGTGGGCTCCGGTACCTTCCAGGCACCCTTCGAGATGCGGTGTGGCCTCCAGGTACCCTCTGGTTTGGGGTGTGGCCTACCATACCCTACGAATTGCGGTGTGGCCTACGGTACCCTCCGAGTTGGGGTGTGGCCTCTGGTAACCTCCGAGTAGGGGTGTGGTCTCTGGTACCCTGCAAGCTGGGGTGTGGCCTCTGTGTACCCTCTGAGTTCGAGTGTAGCATCCAGTTGCTGACCTTCCAGGCACCCTTGGAGTTGGGGTGTGGCCTCCAGTACCCTCCGAGTTGGGATGTGGCCTCTGGGCACACTCCGAATTGGGGTGTGTACTCCTGGAACCCTCCAAGTTGGGGTGTGGCCTCCGGGTACTCTCTGAGTTGGGGTGTGGCCTCTGGTACATTCCAGTCACCTTTCGAGATGGGGTGTGGCTTCCAGGTACTCTCTGCTTTGGGGTATGGCCTCCAGTACCCTCTGAGTTGGGGTGTAGCCTCTGGTGCCCTGGCCTCAAGTACCCTCCAAATTAGGGTGTGGCCTCCGAGCAACCTCTGAGTTTGGGTGTGGCTTACTGCACCCTTCGAGTTGGGGTGTGGCCTCTGATAACCTTCGAGCTGGGATGTGGCCTCCGGTACCCTCCAAGCTGGGGTGCGGCCTCCTGTACCCTCCGAGTTGGGGTGTGGCTTCCGGTGCCCTGGCCTCAAGTACTCTCCAAATTAGGGTGTGGCCTCCGAGTAACCTCTGAGTTTGGGTGTGGCCTACTGCACCCTTCGAGTTGGGGTGTGACCTCCGGTACCCTCCAAGCTGGGGTGTGGCCTTCGGTACCCTCCAAGTTGGGGTGTGGCATCCAGTACCTTTCAGGGACCCTTGGAATTGGGGTGTAGCCTCTGGTACTCCCTGAGTTGGGATATAGCCTCCGAGCACACTCTGATTTGGGGTAAGGCCTCTTGGAACCCTCTGAGTTGGGGTGTGGCCTCCGATACGCTCCGAGCTGGGGTGTGGCCTCCGATACCCTGAGTTGAGGTGTGGCCTCTGCTACCTTCCGAGCTTGAGTTTTGCCTTCGATACCCTCTGAGTTAGGGTGTGGCCTCTGGTACCTTCAAGGCACCTTCCGAGATGGGGTGTGGCCTCCAGGTATCCTCTGGTTTGGGTTGTGGCCTCCAATTCCCTATGAATTGGGGTGTGGCCCCCGGTACCCTCTGAATTGTGGTGTGGCCTCCGGTACCCTCCGAATTGGGGTGTGGCTTCCGAGTAACCTCAGAGTTGGTGTGTGGCCTCCGGTACCCTGGCCTCAAGTACCCTCCGAATTAGGGTGTGGCCTCCGAGTAACCTCTGAGTTGGGGTGTGGCCTACTGCACCCTTCGAGTTGGGGTGTGGCCTCTGATAACCTTCGAGCTGGGGTGTGGCCTCCGGTACCCTCCAAGCTGTGGTGAGGCCTTCGGTACCCTCCGAGTTGGGGTGTGGCATCCAGTACCTTCCTGATTGCAGCTCTACTAGGTATTTAGGTGTGCAGGATCCATTAGTCCTTGCCAGTTGTCCATTGTTCTTGGAGGGATTGCATCTCTGTCTGGTTCCTCATGCCCTGCTGTCAATTCAGCTAAGATAAGTGTCTGGGTTTTGTCTCTGCAGCACACATGCAGTGTGCTTTACAGTTCAGTGCAATTCATTGTGTTTTTGTCCAGCTTAGACTTTGTTTGGATTTTTCAGTCATGCTGGATTCTCAGGAGATGTAGATATACATTCTATGTCTTTAGTTAGATGTAGAACATTTGTGTTATCTGCTGTGGATATTTTTAGGGTTTTAATACTGACCGCTTAGAATTCTGTCCTATCCTTTTCTATTTAGCTAGAAGTGCCTCTTTTGCTTAATCCTGCTTTCTGCCTGCGTGTGTCTTTCCTCTTATACTCACAGTCAATACTTGTGGGGGGCTGCCTATCCTTTGGGGTTCTGCTCTGAGGCATTTCCATCTATAGGGGTATTTAGTCCTCCGGCTGTGTCGAGGTGTCTAGGACGTGTTAGGTACACCCCACGGCTACTTCTAGTTGTGGTGTCAGTTTAGGGTTTGCGGTCAGTACAGGTACCACCTACTCCAGAGAAAGTCTCATGCGGCTCCAAGGTCACCGGATCATAACGTTACAACTGGCCAACACTGAGTTAAATGCATCTCAGAAGGGAAGAAAGGTGTTGAGCCATTTTTTTTCTGTAGCCTGTTTTGTCTTTCCTTCCCTCTTTTTCTCTGGGTGACTGAGGAGTCTTGTGCTAGCATGGATGTTCAGGGATTAGCTTCTCGTGAAGACCAGCTTGCTGCTAGGGTACAGGGTATTTCTGATTATATTGTTCAGACTCCAGTTTTAGAGCCTAGGATTCCTACTCCTGATTTGTTTTTTGGGGTACAGGTCCAAATTTTTGAGTTTTAAAAACAACTGTAAACTGTTTTTTGCTCTGAAACCTCGTTCCTCTGGTGATCCCATTCAGCAGGTTAAAATTGTCATCTCCCTGCTGCGTGGCGATCCTCAGGATTTGGCATTTTCCCTGGAATCTGGGAATCTGGCTTTGCTTAATGTAGATGCCTTTTTTCAGGCTCTAGGATTATTATATGATGAACCAAATTCTGTGGATCAAGCAGAGAAGACCTTGTTGGCCCTGTCTCAGGGTCAAGAAGCGGCAGAATTGTATTGTCAGAAATTTAGAAAATGGTCTGTGCTGACTAAATGGAATGAGGATGCTTTGGCGGCAATTTTCAGAAAGGGTCTTTCTGAATCCGTTAAAGATGTTATGGTGGGGTTTCCCACGCCTATCGGTCTGAGTGATTCTATGTCTCTGGCCATTCAGATTGATCGGCGCTTGCGAGAGCGCAGAACTGTGCGCGCTGTGGCATTGTCCTCAGAGCAGATGTCTGAGCCTATGCAGTGTGATAGGATTCTGTCTAGAATGGAACAACAAGGATTCAGACGTCAGAATAGGTTGTGTTTTTATTGTGGCGATGCTTCTCATGTCATTTCAGTCTGCCCTAAGCATGCAAAGAGAATCGCTAGTTCAGTTACCATCAGTACTGTACAACCTAAATTTCTGTTACCTGTGACCTTGATCTGCTCATTGTCGTCATTTTCTGTCATGGCGTTTGTGGATTCAGGCGCCGCTTTGAACTTAATGGACATTGAATTTGCCAGGCGTTGTGGTTTCCCCTTGCAGTCTTTGCAGAACCCTATTCCTTTAAGGGGCATTGATGCTACACCTTTGGCTAAAAATAAACCCCAGTTTTGGACACAGGTGACCATGTGCATGGCGCCAGTCCATCAGGAAGATTGTCGTTTTCTGGTGTTGCATAATTTGCATGATACTATTGTGCTGGGTTTTCCATGGTTGCAGGTACATAATCCTGTGTTGGATTGGAAGTCTATGTCTGTGACTAGTTGGGGTTGTCAGGGGGTTCATAATGACGTTCCTTTGATGTCAATCTCCTCTTCCTCCTCTTCTGAAATTCCAGAGTTTTTGTCTGATTTTCAGGATGTATTCGATGAGCCCAAGTCCAGTTCCCTTCCACCGCATAGGGACTGTGATTGTGCTATTGACTTGATTCCAGGCTGTAAGTTTCCTAAGGGCCGACTTTTCAACCTGTCTGTGCCTGAACATACCGCCATGCGGAGTTATGTTAAGGAGTCTTTGGAGAAAGGGCATATTCGGCCATCTTCTTCACCGTTGGGAGCGGGATTTTTTTTTGTTGCTAAGAAGGATGGCTCCTTGAGACCCTGTATTGATTATCGCCTCTTGAATAAGATCACGGTCAAGTTTCAATACCCTTTACCTTTGCTTTCCGATTTGTTTGCTAGGATTAAGGGGGCTAGTTGGTTTACTAAGATTGACCTTCGGGGGGCATATAATCTTGTTTGTATTAAGCAGGGTGATGAATGGAAAACTGCGTTTAATACGCCCGAAGGCCATTTTGAAAACCTTGTGATGCCATTCGGGCTCTCTAATGCTCCATCTGTTTTTCAGTCCTTCATGCATGATATCTTCCGGAATTATCTTGATAAATTCATGATTGTATATTTGGATGACATTTTCATTTTTTCCGATGATTGGGAGTCTCATGTGAAACAGGTCAGGATGGTATTTCAGATCCTTCGTGATAATGCTTTGTTTGTGAAGGGGTCTAAGTGTCTCTTTGGAGTGCAGAACGTTTCTTTTTTGGGCTTCACTTTTTCTCCCTCATCTATAGAGATGGATCCGGTTAAGGTTCAGGCCATTCATGATTGGATTCAGCCCACATCCGTGAAGAGCCTTCAGAAATTTTTGGGCTTTGCTAATTTTTATCGCCATTTCATTGCTAACTTCTCCAGTGTGGTTAAACCCCTGACCGATTTGACGAAGAAAGGCGCTGATGTGACGAATTGGTCCTCTGCGGCTGTCTCTGCCTTTCAGGAGCTTAAACGCCGATTTACTTCTGCCCCGGTGTTGCGTCAGCCGGATGTTTCTCTTCCGTTTCAGGTTGAGGTTGACGCTTCTGAGATTGGGGCAGGGGCCGTTTTGTCTCAGAGGAATTCTGATGGTTCCTTGATGAAACCGTGTGCCTTCTTTTCCTATAAGTTTTCGCCTGCTGAACGCAATTATGATGTCGGCAATCGGGAGTAGTGTTGAGCGATACTGTCCGATACTTGAAAGTATCGGTATCGGAAAGTATCGGCCGATACCGGCAAAGTATCGGATCCAATCCGATACCGATACCCGATACCAATACAAGTCAATGGGACTCAAGTATCGGACGGTATCCCTGATGGTTCCCAGGGTCTGAAGGAGAGGAAACTCTCCTTCAGGCCCTGGGATCCATATTAATGTGTAAAAGAAAGAATTAAAATAAAAAATATTGCTATACTCACCTCTCCGACGCAGCCTGGACCTCACCGAGGGAACCGGCAGCGTTGTTTGCTTAAAATTCGCGCGTTTACTTCCTTACGTGAAGTCCCGGCTTGTGATTGGTCGCATGCCGCCCATGTGACCGCGACGCGACCAATCACAAGCCAGAACGTAATTTTAAAATCCTGAAGGACCTGAAATTACGTCACAGCTTGCTGTGATTGGTCGCGTCGCGGCCACATGGGCGGCACGCGACCAATCACAAGCCGGGACTTCACGTAAGGAAGTAAACGCGCAAATTTTAAGCAAACAACGCTGCCGGTTCCCTCGCTGAGGTCCAGGCTGCGTCGGAGAGGTGAGTATAGCAATATTTTTTATTTTAATTCTCTCTTTTACACATTATTACATTAATGTTGTTTCGATACCGATACCCGATACCACAAAAGTATCGGATCTCGGTATCGGAATTCCGATACCCGCAAGTATCGGCCGATACCCGATACTTGCGGTATCGGAATGCTCAACACTAATCGGGAGTTGTTGGCTATGAAGTGGGCGTTTGAGGAATGGCGACATTGGCTTGAGGGAGCCAAGCACCGTATTGTGGTCTTGACCGATCATAAAAATCTGATTTACCTCGAGTCTGCCAAACGGCTGAATCCTAGACAGGCTCGATGGTCCCTGTTTTTCTCCCGTTTTGATTTTGTGGTCTCGTATCTTCCGGGTTCTAAGAATATTAATAGAAAAAACCCAAAATGAAAGAAAATAATAAGAAGTTCCTCCGCATACTCACAACCACAGTGGGGGAGACTACCAGGAGGACATATTTAATATAGTAAGGACACTCCTAAAGCCAATACAATCAAGCAGAAAGAGGAAAAACGGAGTTTCATGTCCAAAGAACATTTATATAAATATTTTATTAATTTACAGCAATTTTTACCAATAATTTACAACTACAAACAAATACATAAAGATAATACTCAAGCGCTTTAGAAGGGTAGGAGTAGCACAGACAAGAAAAACGGTGCAGAAATCGGTCTGATGCCACATGTAAAAGCAGATCACTTGTATTGTGCAGAGTATAACATGGGTCTAGAAACGGGGAGCGTATAACCAATTGTATACCAATGCCCTGAGCCCTGTACACTGACTCATATCTCACATGTCAAACCATAGAACCTCCCCCCAGACTCTTACCCATGTGCTGGCACCACGACCGGACCACACCGTTGCCCCAACGCACGTTTCGCGTCAGCTTGCTTCCTCAGGGGGCGGACCGCTCAGGGCATTGGTATACAATTGGTTATACGCTCCCCGTTTCTAGACCCATGTTATACTCTGCACAATACAAGTGATCTGCTTTTACATGTGGCATCAGACCGATTTCTGCACCGTTTTTCTTGTCTGTGCTACCCCTACCCTTCTAAAGCGCTTGAGTATTATCTTTATGTATTTGTTTGTAGTTGTAAATTATTGGTAAAAATTGCTGTAAATTAATAAAATATTTATATAAATGTTCTTTGGACATGAAACTCCGTTTTTCCTCTTTCTGCTTGATTCTAAGAATATTAAGGCTGATGCCCTCTCTAGGAGTTTTTTGCCTAATTGTCCTGAGGTCCTTGAACCGGTCGGCATTCTGAAGGAAGGGGTGGTCCTTTCTGCCATTTCCCCTGATTTACGACGGGTTCTTCAGGAATTTCAGGCTGACAAACCTGACCGCTGTCCAGTGGGGAAACTGTTTGTTCCTGATAGATGGACTAGTAGAGTGATTTCTGAGGTTCATTGTTCTGTGTTGGCTGGCCATCCTGGTATTTTTGGTACCAGAGATTTGGTTGGTAGGTCCTTTTGGTGGCCTTTGTCGCGTGATGTGCGTTCTTTTGTGCAGTCCTGTGGGACTTGTGCGCGGGCCAAGCCTTGTTGTTCCCATGCTAGTGGGTTGCTTTTGCCTTTGCCGGTCCCTGAGAGGCCCTGGACGCATATTTCTATGGATTTTATTTCAGATCTTCCGGTTTCCCAGAGGATGTCTGTTATCTGGGTGGTTTGTGACCGGTTCTCTAAGATGGTTCATGTGGTGCCTTTGCCTAAATTGCCTTCCTCTTCTGATTTGGTTCCGTTGTTTTTTCAGCATGTGGTTCGTTTGCATGGTATTCCGGAGAATATTGTGTCCGACAGAGGTTCCCAGATTGTTTCTAGGTTTTGGCGGGCCTTTTGTGCTAGGCTGGGCATTGATTTGTCTTTTTCTTCCGCATTTCATCCTCAGACAAATGGCCAGACCAAGCGAACTAATCAGACCTTGGAAACTTATTTGAGATGCTTTGTGTCTGCTGATCAGGATGATTGGGTGGCTTTCTTGCCATTGGCCGAGTTTGCCCTTAATAATCGGGCTAGTTCGGCTACCTTGGTTTCGCCCTTCTTTTGTAATTTTGGTTTTCATCCTCGTTTTTCTTCGGGGCAGGTTGAGCCTTCTGATTGTCCTGGTGTGGATTCTGTGGTTGACAGGTTGCAGCAGATTTGGGCTCATGTGGTAGACAATTTGGTGTTGTCTCAGGAGGAGGCTCAGCGTTTTGCTAACCGTCGTCGGTGTGTTGGTTCCCGGCTTCGGGTTGGGGATTTGGTCTGGTTGTCTTCCCGTCATGTTCCTATGAAGGTTTCTTCCCCTAAGTTTAAGCGTCGGTTTATTGGTCCTTATAGGATTTCTGAGATTATCAATCCGGTGTCTTTTCGTTTGGCCCTTCCGGCCTCTTTTGCCATCCATAATGTTTTCCATAGATATTTATTGCGGAAATATGTGGTGCCCGTTGTTCCCTCTGTTGATCCTCCTGCCCCTGTGTTGGTTGATGGGGAGTTGGAGTACGTGGTTGAGAAGATTTTGGATTCTCGTTTTTCGAGGCGGAAGCTTCAATACCTTGTCAAATGGAAGGGTTATGGCCAGGAGGATAATTCTTGGGTTTTTGCTTCTGATGTCCATGCTGCTGATTTGGTCCGTGCCTTTCATCTGGCTCGTCCTGATCGGCCTGGGGGCTCTGGTGAGGGTTCGGTGACCCCTCTTCAAGGGGGGGTACTGTTGTGAATTCTGCTCTTGGGCTCCCTCCGGTGGTTGTTGGTGGTAGTGCAGTTGTCTCTGGGTTGTAATCCAGGGGGGCAGGTGTTTCTGCTGATTGCAGCTCTACTAGGTATTTATGTGTGCAGGATCCATTAGTCCTTCCCAGTTGTCCATTGTTCTTGGAGGGATTGCATCTCTGTCTGGTTCCTCATGCCCTGCTGTCAATTCAGCTAAGATAAGTGTCTGGTTTTTGTCTCTGCAGCACACATGCAGTGTGCTTTACAGTTCAGTGCAATTCATTGTGTTTTTGTCCAGCTTAGACTTTGTTTGGATTTTTCAGTCATGCTGGATTCTCAGGAGATGCAGATATACATTCTATGCCTTTAGTTAGATGTAGAATATTTGTATTATCTGCTGTGGATATTTTTAGGGTTTTAATACTGACCGCTTAGAATTCTGTCCTATCCTTTTCTATTTAGCTAGAAGTGCCTCTTTTGCTTAATCCTGCTTTCTGGCTGCGTGTGTCTTTCCTCTTATACTCACAGTCAATATTTGTGGGGGGCTGCCTATCCTTTGGGGTTCTGCTCTGAGGCAAGATAGAATTCCCATTTCCATCTATAGGGGTATTTAGTCCTCCGGCTGTGTCGAGGTGTCTAGGACGTGTTAGGTACACCCCACGGCTACTTCTAGTTGCGGTGTCAGTTTAGGGTTTGCGGTCAGTACAGGTACCACCTACTCCAGAGAAAGTCTCATGCGGCTCCAAGGTCACCGGATCATAACAGAAGCGGAGGCCACACCCCAACTTGGAGGCTACCAGAGGCCACACCCCAATTCGGAGGGTACCGGAAACCACACCCCAACTCGAGGGAATCGGAGTCCACACCCCTGCTTGGAGGGTATCGGAGGCTACACCCCAAACGTCCACACCCCAACTCGGAATGTAATGAAGCCCACACCCCAATTTGGAGGGTACTCGGAGGCCACACCCCAAGAGGCCATACCCCAACCCGGAGGGTACCTAAGGCCACACCACAACTCGGAGGGTACCGCAAGCTACGCCCACCAAAACTCTGAAGGTACCGGAGGCCACACCCCAACTAGGAGGGTATTGGAGGCCAAATCCCAACTTGTAGGGAAGCGGAGGCCACACCCCAACTTAGTGTGTGCCCGGAGGCCACACTCCACCTCAGAGGGTATCTGAGGTCACACCCCAACTCGGAGGGTATTGGAGGCCACACCCCAACTCGGAGGGTACCTAAGGCCACATCCTAACTCAGAGGGTATCAGGGGCCACACCCAGCTTAGAGTGTAGCGCAGGCCACAACCCAATTTGGAGGGTAGCGGAGGCCACAACCCAACTCAGAGGGTACTCAGAGGCCACGCCCCAATTAGGAGGGTACAGGAAATCACACCTCAACTCGGAGGGCCCTGAAGACCAAATCCCAAGAGTCCATACCCCTACTCAAAGGGTACTGGAGCTCACACTCCAATTCGGAGGGTACTCGAAGGCCACACCCAAATTTAGAGGGCAACAGAGGCCACACCCCAACTTGGAGGGAAGCAGAGGCCACACCCAAACTTGGAGGCTACCAGAGGCAACACCCCAATTCGGAGTGTACTGGAAACCAGATCCCAACTTAGAGGGTATCGGAGGCCACACCCCAAGCATCCACACCCCAGCTCGGAGGGTAATGGAGCCCACACCCCAATTTGGAGGGTACTCGGAGACCACACCCCAACTCAGAGGGTCCCGGAGGCCACACCACAACTCGGAGGGTACCGGAGGCCACACACACCCCAACCCTAAGGGTACCAGAGGCCACACCCCAACTCAGAAGGTGCCAGGATGCCACACCCCAACTTGGAGGGTACCAGAGCCCACACTCCAACTCGGAGGGTATCACAGACGACACCCAGACTCTGAGGGTACTGGAGGCCACACCCCAATTCAGAGGGTATCGGAGGCAGCACCCCAATTCAGAGGTTATTGGAGGCCACACCCCAATTCAGACGGTACCTGAAACCACACCCCAACTCGCAGGGTATCGGAGGCCACTCTCCAGCTTGGAGGATACCAGAGGCCACACCCCAACTCGGAGGGTACCAGAGGCCACGCCCCAGCTTGAAGAGTACTGGAGGCCACACCCCAATTTGGAAGGTACTCTGAGGCCACATCCCAGATCAGAGAGTTTCAGAGGCCACAACCTAACTCGAAAAGTATCGGAGGCCACACCCCAACTCGGAGGGTATCGGAGTCCATACCCCAGCTCGGAGGGTATTGGAGGCCACACCCCAGCTCTTAGGGTATCGGAGGCCACACCCCAGCTCATAGGGAACCAGAGGCCACACCCCTACTCTGAAGGTACTCAGAGGCCACACCTCAATTCAGTGGGTAATGGAGGCGTCCACAAATAGGAGGGTATCAGAAGGCACACCCCAACATGTAGGGCACCCGTAGGCCACACCCTAAATCGGAAAGTGCCCGGAGGCCATACCCCCAACTTGGAAGGTACCGGATGCCACACTCCAATTCGGGGGTACTGGGGGCCACACCCCAGCTCGGAGGGTATCAGAGGCCACACCACAACGCTTAAGGTACCGGAGAACAAACCCCAAGTCGGAGGGTACCGGAGGCCACATCCCAACTCAGATGATACCAGAGGCCACACCACAACTCGGAGGGTACCAGAAGGCCACACACCAAGTCCGAAGGTGCCTGCAAGGTACCGGGTGCCACACCCCAACTCAGAGGGCACTGGAGGCCACATCCCAGCTTGGATGGTATCAGAGGTAACACCCTAACTCGGAGGGTGTCTGAGGCCTCACCCCAAATCGGAGAGTACCGGAAACCACACCCCAACTCGAGGGTATCGGAGGCCACACCCCAGCTTTGAGGGTATCGAAGGCCACACGCCAAGCATCCACAGCCCAACTAGGAGAGTAATGGAGCCCACTCCCCAATTTGGGGGGTACTCAGAGGTCACACCCAAATTTGGATGGTAACTGAGGCCACACCTCAACTTGGAGGGTAATGGAGGGCACACCCCAAGAGGCCACACCCCAACTCGGAGGGTACCGAAGGCCACACAACAACTCGGAGGGTATCAGAGGCTACACACACCCCAACTCTGAGGGTACCGGAGGCCACACCCCAACTCGGAGTGTGTTGGAGGCCAAATCCCAACTCGTAGGGTAGCGGAGGCCACAAACCAACTCGGAGGCTACCAGAGGCCACACCCCAAATTTGAGGGTGTTTCTACTGTGCTGGAGTACCTCTTTCAGTACCACCCCGTGTTTCAGGAGGTCCACTCTGCTTTGGCTGGAGTCTGAATGAAGGACGCTGGCTGGAATTGCTTGGTTACATGGGCGCATATAAAAGATCACTGCTTCTCCACGTATTTCCAGTGTGACAACACTTTACTCACAGGACACAGAATATATCACACAGATACAGAGGGCGTGCCAATTGAAAAGCGGCAGGCCAGGCATACATTACAATAGCCGCAGGTGGCTGGAGCCTGCTGATATTTACTGTGGGAATTACAAAGGTGGGGTAGGTCAGAAGGGGGATATCTTGTGCCCTCTGCCCAGGGGTGCAGCCTGTGGGCTGATGCATTAGGGACATGCATCTCACATGGAACCTATTATACATACATATAACTGCACAACATATTCTGGGTGCTGGGGGGTTCTGTAACAGAGGGTACCGGAAACCACACCCCAACTCGGAGTGTAGCGGAAACCACACCCCAACTAAGAGGGCATCAGAGGCCACAGCCCAGCTCGGAGGGTACCGCAGGCCACACCCCAGGAGTCCACACTGCAACTTAGGGTACTGGAGCCCACACCCTAATTCGGAGGGTACTCGGAGGCCACACCCAAATTTGGAGGGCAACAGAGGCCACACCCCAACTTGGAGGGTAACGGAGGCCACACCCCAACTCTGAGGGTACCGAAGGCCACACCCCAACTCAGAGGGAAGCGGAGGCCACACCCCAACTTGGAGGCTACCAGAGGCCACACCCCAATTTGGAGGGTATTGGAGGCGATACCCCAATTCAGAGTGTACCGGAAACCACACCCCAACTCGAGGGAATCGGAGGCCACACCCCAGCTTGTAGGGTATCGGAGGCTACACCCCAAGCGTCCACACCCCAACTCGGAGGGTAGTGAAGCCCACACCCCAATTTGGAGGGTACTCGGAGGCCACACCCAAATTTGAGGGGTAACGGAGGCCACACCCCAAGAGGCCATACCCCAACTCAGAGGGTACCTAAGGCCACACCGCAAGTCTGAGGGTCTGCAGGCTACGCACACCAAAACTCTGAGGGTATCGGTGGCCACACCCCAACTCGGAGGGTAGTGGAGGCCAGACCCCAACTCAGAGGGTATCAGAGGCCACACCCAGCTTGGAGTTTAGCGCAGGCGACAACCCAATTTACAGGGTAGCGGAGGTCACAACCCAGTTTGGAGGATAGCGGAGGCCACAACCCAACTCAGAGGGTACTCAGAGGCCACATCCGAATTAGGAGGGTACTGGAGCCCACACTCCAATTCGGAGGGTACTCGAAGGCCACACCCAAATTTGGAAGGCAACGGAGGCCACACCCCAACTTGGAGGGAAGCAGAAGCCGCACCCAAACTTGGAGGCTACCAGAGGCCACACCCCAATTTGGAGTGTACTGGAAAACACACCCCAACTCGGAGGGTATCGGAGGCCACACCCCAAGCGTCCACACCCCAGATCGGAGGGTAATGGAGCCCACAGCCCAATTTGGAGGGTACTCGGAGGCCACACCCCAATTCAGATTGTACCGAAGGCCACACCACAACTCGGAGGGTACCGGAGGCCACACACACCCCAACTCTAAGGGTACCGGAGGCCACACCCCAACTCAGAAGGTGCCCGGAGGCCACACCACAACTCGGAGGGTACCGTATGCCACACCCCAAATTGGAGGGTACCAGAGGCCACACCCCAACTCGGAGGGTATCATAGACCACACCCACACTCGGAGGGTACTGGAGGCCACAACCCAACTCTAAGAGTACTCAGAGGCCACACCCCAATTCAGAGGGTAGCGGAAGCAGCACCCCAATTCAGAGGTTATTGGAGGCCACACCCCAGTTCAGATGGTACCGGAAACCACACCCCAACTCGCAGGGTATTGGAGGCCACACCCAGCTTGGAGGGTACCGGAGGCCACACCCCAACTCGGAGGGTACCAGAGGCCACACCCCAGCATGATGGGTACTGGAGGCCACACCCCAATTTGGAAGGTACTCTGAGGCCACACCCAAATTTGAAGGGTAACGGAGGACACACCCCAGCTCCGAAGGTATCGGAGGCCACACCCCAACTCTATGGGTACCAGAGGCCACACCCCAGCTTGATGGGTACTGGAGGCCACACCCCAATTTGGAAGGTACTCTGAGGCCACACCCAAATTTGAAGGGTAACGGAGGCCACACCCCAGGAGGCCATACCCCAACTCAGAGGGTACCTAAGGCCACACCACAACTCGGAGGGTACCGCAAGCTATGCACACCAAAACTCAGAGTATCGGAGGCCACACCCCAACTCGGAGGGTAGTGGAGGCTAAACCACAACTCGTAGGGTAGCGGAGGCCACAAACCAACTCGGAGGCTACTGGAGGCCACACCCCAAATTGGAGGGTACCGGAATCCACACCCCAACTCGGAGTGTACCGGAAACCAAACCCTAAGAGGGCATCAGAGGCCACAGCCCAGCTCGGAGGGTAGCGCAGGCCACACCCCAGGATTCCACACTGCAACTCAGGGTACAGGAGCCCACACCCTAATTCGGAGGGTACTCGGAGGCCACACCCAAATTTGGAGGGCAACACCCCAACTTGGAGGGTAATGGAGGCCACACCCCAAGAGGCGACACCCCAACTCTGAGGGTACCGAAGGCCACACCCCAACTCAGAGGGAAGCGGAGACTACATCCCAACTTGGAGGCTACCAGAGGCCACACCCCAATTCGGAGGGTACCGGAGGCTATACCCCAATTCAGAGTGTACCGGAAACCACACCCCAACTCGAGGGAATCGGAGGCCACACCCCAGCTTGGAGGGCATTGGAGGCTATACCCTAAGCGTTCACACCCCAACTCGGAAGGTAATGAAGCCCACACCCCAATTTGGAGGGTACTTGGAGGCCACACCCAAATTTGGAGGGTAACGGAGGCCACAACCCAAGAGGCCATACCCCAACTCGGAGGGTAACTAAGGCCACACCGCAACTCGGAGGGTACCGCAAGCTACGCCCACCAAAACTCTGAGGGTACCAGAGGCCACACCCCAACTAGGAGGGTATTGGAGGCCACACCCCAACTTAGTGTGTGCCCGGAGGCCACACTCCACCTCAGAGGGTATCCGAGGCCACACCCCAACTCTGAGGTTATTGGAGGCCACAGTCCAACTCGGAAGGTACCAAAGGGAACACTCCAACTCGGAGGGTACCTAAGGCCACACTCCAACTCAGAGGGTATCAGAGGCCACACCCAGCTTGGAGTGTAGCGCAGGTGACTACCCAATTTAGAGGGTAGCAGAGGTCACAACCCAGTTTGGAGGGTAGTGGAGGCCACAACCCAACTCAGAGGGTACTCAGAGGCCACATCCCAATTAGGAGGGTACAGGAAACCACACACCAATTCGGATGGTATTGGAGGCCACACCTCAACTCGGAGGGCCCTGAAGACCAAATCCCAAGAGTCCAAACCCCAACTCAGAGGGTACTGGAGCCCACACCCCAATTCAGAGGGTACTCGAAGGCCACACCCAAATTTGGAAGGCAACGGAGGCCACACCCCAACTTGGAGGGAAGCAGAAGCCACACCCAAACTTGGAGGCTACCAGAGGCCACACTCCAATTCGGAGTGTACTGGAAACCACACCACAACTCGGAGGGTATCGGAGGCCACACCCGAAGCGTCCACACCCCAGCTCGGAGGGTAATGGAGCCCACAGCCCAATTTGGAGGGTACTCGAAGGCCACACCCCAATTCAGAGGGTACCGAAGGCCACACCACAACTCGGAGGGTACCAGAGGCCACACCCCAAATCGGAGGGTATCCGAAAGCTACACCCCAACTCCGAGGGTGCCTGGAAGGTAATGGATACCACACCCCAACTCAGAGGGTACCGTATGCCACACCCCAACTTGGAGGGTACCAGAGGCCACACCCCAACTCGGAGGGTATCATAGACCACACCCACACTCGGAGGGTACTGGAGGCCACACACCAATTCAGAGGGTATTGGAAGCAGCACCCCAATTCAGAGGTTATTGGAGGCCACACCCCAGTTCAGATGGTACCGGAAACCACACCCCAACTCGCAGGGTATAGGAGGCCACACCCCAGCTTGGAGGGTACCGGAGGCCACACCCCAACTCGGAGGGTACCAGAGGCCACACCCCAGCTTGATGGGTACTGGAGGCCACATCCCAATTTGGAAGGTACTCTGAGGCCACACCCAAAATTGGAGGGCAATGGAGGACACACCCCATCTCCGAAGGTATCGGAGGCCACATCCCAGCTCAGAGAGTTTCGGAGGCCACAACCTAACTCGGAGGGTACAGGAGGCCACACCCCAACTCAGAGGGTATCGGAGGCCACACCCCAGCTCGGAGGGTATCAGAGGCCACACCCCAGATTGGAGGGTATCGGAGGCCACATCCCAGCTCGGAGGGTACCAGAGACCACACCCCAACTCTGAGGGTACCAGAGGTCACACCTCAATTCGGTGGGTATCGGAGGCCTCACCACAACTAGGAGGGTATCAGAAGCCACACCCCAACTGTAGGGCACCCGTAGGCCACACCCTAAAGCAGAGGGTGCCCGGAGGCCAGACCCCAACTTGGAAGGTACCGGATGCCACACTCCAATTCAGAGGGTACCGGAGGCCACACCCCAACTCAGAGGGCACTGGAGGCCACATCCCAGCTTGGAGGGTATCGGAGGTAACACCCCAACTCGGAGGGTGTCTGAGGTCACACCCCAAATTGGAGAGTACCGGAAACCACACCCCAACTTGAGTGTATCGGAGGCCACACCCCAGCTTTGAGGGTATCGAAGGCCACACGCCAAGCATCCACACCCCAACTAGGAGGGTAATGGAGCCTACACCCAAATTTGGAGGGTACTCGGAGGCTACACCCAAATTTGGAGGGTAACTGAGGCCACACCTCAACTTGGAGGGTAATGGAGGGCACACTCCAAGAGGCCACACCCCAGCTCGGAGGGTACCAAAGGCCACACGTCAACTCTGAGGGTACCGGAGGCCACACCCCAACTCGGAGGGTATTGGAGGCCACAAACCAACTCGGAGGCTACCGGAGGCCACACCCCAAATTGGAGGGTACCGGAAACCACACCCCAACTCGGAGTGTACCGGAAACCACACCCCAACTAAGAGGTCATCAGAGGCCACAGCCCAGCTCGGAGGGTACCTCAGGCCACACCCCAGAAGTCCACACTGCAACTCAGGGTACTGGAGCCCACACCCTAATTCGGAGGGTACTCGGAGGCCACACCCAAATTTGGAGGGCAACAGAGGCCACACCCCAACTTGGAGGGTAACGGAGGCCACATCCCAAGAGGCCACACCCCAACTCTGAGGGTACTGAAGGCCACACTCCAACTCGGAGGGAAGCGGAGGCCACACCCCAACTTGGAGGCTACCAGAGGCCACACCCCAATTCGGAGGGTACCGGAGGCCATACCCCAATTCAGAGGGTACTGAAAACCACACCCCAACTCGAGGGAATCGGAGGCCACACCCCAGCTTGGAGGGTACCTAAGGCCACATTTCAAGAGTTCACACCCCATTTTGGAGGGTACTAGATGTCAGACCCCAATTCGGAGGATATTCAGAGGTCACACCCAAATTTGGAGGGTATCGGAGGCCACACCACAGCTCGGAGGGTACTGGAGGCCACACTCCAAGAGTCCACACCAAAATTTGGAGGGTAATGGAGGCAACACCCCAACTTGGAGGGTAACAGAGGCCACATCACAAGAGGCCACACCCCAACTTGGAGAGTACCGAATGCCACACCCCAACTTGGACGGGACTGAAGACAACACCCCAATTCGGAGGGTACCTGGAGGCCACACCCAAATTTGGAGGGCAACGGATGACATACCCCAACTCGGAAGGTAACGGAGGCCATACCCCAGGAGACCACACCCCAACTTGGAGGGTACCGAAGGCCACACCCCAACTCAAAGGGTACAGGAGGCCACACCCCAGCCTTGAGGGTACAAGAGATCACACCACAATTCGGAAGGTATCGAAGGCTACACCCCAATTCAGAGGGTACCGTAAACCACACTCCAACTAGGAGGGTATCGGAGGCCACACTCCAGCTCGTAGGGTATCGGAGGCCACACCTCAAGAGTCCACACCCCAAGTCGGAGGGTAATGTTGTCCAAAACCCAATTCGGAGGGTACTCGGAGGCCACACCCAATTTTGGAGGATAACTGAGCCAACACCCCAACTTGGAGGGTACCAAAGGCCACACCCCAACTTGGATGGTACAGGAGGCCACACACACCCCACCTGGGAGGGTATTGGAGGCCAAATGCCAACTCGGAGTGTAGCGGAGGCCACACCCCAACTCGGAGGGTAACAGAGGCAACACCCCAAATCGGAGGGTACCACCCGAAGGCTACACCCCAACTCCGAGGGTGCGTGGAAGGTAGCGGAGACCACACCCCAACTCAGATGGTAGCGGGGGCCACACCCCAACTTGGAGGGTATAGGAGGCCACACCCAAACTCGGAGGGTACTGGAGGCAACACCCCAAGAGGCCACACCCCCAAGAGGCCACACCCCAATTCGGAGAGTACCAGAGGCTGCACCCCAATTCGGAGAGCACCATACACCACACCCAGATTTGGAGGGTACTGGAGGCCACCCCCAAAGTTTAAGGGTACTCAGAGGCCACACCCCAATTCAGAGGGTATCATAGGCCCCCCGACTTGGAGGGTACTGGAGGCCACACCCCAACTCAGAGGGTTTCGGAGGGCACACCCCAGCTCAGAGGGTACCAGAGGCCACACCCCAAGAGTCCACACCCCAACTCTGAGGGTACTGGAGCCCACACCCCAATTTGGAGGGTACCGGAGTCCACAGCCAAGTTTGAAGGACCGCACCACAACTCGGTACCCGGAGGACAAATCCCAACTCGAATGGTGACCGGAGGGCACACCACAAATCGGAGGGTACTGGAGGCCACACACTCCAACTCTGAGGGTACAAGCGGCCAAACCCCAACTCGGAGGGTATCCGGAGGCAACACCCCAACTCAGAGGGTGCCCGAAGGCCACACACCAAATCTGAGGCCACACCCAAAATCAGAGGGTACCTGAAGGCTACACCCCAACTCCAAGGGTGCCTGGAAGGTAACAGATGCCGCACCACAACTCGGAGGGTATCGGTGGCCACACCCCAGCTTGGAGGGTACCAGAGGCCACACCCCAACTCGGAGGGTATCGTAGACCACACCCAGACTCCGAGGGTTTTGGAGGCAACACCCCATTTCAGAGGGTATCGGAGGCCACACCTAAATTTGGAGGGTACCGGAGGTTACACTCCATTTTAGAGGGAATCGGGGGCCAAACCCCAACTTGGAGGGTAACGGAGGCCACATCCCAACTCGGAGGGTACCGAAGGCCACACCTCAACTCGGAGGGTACCGAAGGCCACACCTCAACTCGGAGGGTACCGGAGGTCACACTCCATTTTGGAGGGAATCGGAGACCACACCCCAAATCGGAGGGTGCCCGGAGGCCACATGCCAACTCAGACGCTACCAAATTCCACACCCTAATTCGGATTGTACCCTCCAAATTGTGGTGTGGCCTCTTATACACTCTGAGTTGGGATGTGGCCTCCGATACCCTCCGAGTTGGGATGTGGCCTTCGGTGCCCTTCAAATTGGGGTGTTGTTGACTCAGGTTCCCTCCAAATTGGGGTGTGGAATGAGAGTACCCTCCGAATTGGGGTGCAGCCTCCAGTACCCTCCTAGTTGGGGTGTGGCCTCTGGTACCCTCTGAGCTGAAATGTGGCTTTCGGTACCCTCCGAGTTGAGGTGTGTCCTCCGATTTGTCCGAGTTGGGGTGTGGCCTCCGATACCCTCTGAGTTGGGGTTTGGCTTCTGATACACTTAGTTGGGGTGTGGGCGCCTGAACCCTCGGAGTTGCGGTGTGGTCTCTTGGAGTGTGGCCTACTGTACCTTCCGAGCTGAGGTGTGGTCTCCAATACCCTCTAAGTTGGGGTGTGGCCTCCGATACCCTTCGAATTGGGGTGTGGCCTCCGATACCCTTAGAATTGGGATGTTGCCTCTGGTACCCTTCATATTGAGGTGTTGTCTCTGGAACCCTCTGAATTGGGGTGGGGCATCCAGTACCCTCCTAGTTGGGGTGTGGCCTCCTGTACCCTTCGAGCTGGGATGTGGCCTTTGGTGCCCTCTGAGTTGAGGTGTGGTCTCTGATACCATCCGAGTTGGGGTGTGGCATCTGGTACCCTCCAAGTTGGGGTGTGGCCTCCTGTAACCTCCGAGTTGGGGTATGGCCTTTTGTACTCTGAGTTGGGGTGTGGCCTCAGATACCCTCCGGTACCCTCATAGTTAGGGTGTGGCCTCCAAACCCCTCAGAGTTAGGCTGTGGCCTTCTGTACTCTCCAGAGTTGGGGTGTGGCCTTTGGTACCTTCCAGGCACCCTCTGATTTGGGGTGTAGTTTCGCTACCCTCAGAATTGGGGTGTGGCCTTCTGTACCCTCCGAGTTGGGGTGTGGCCTCTTGTACCCTCCAAGTTGGGGTGTGGCCACAGATAACCTCCGATTTGGTGTGTGGCCTACGGTACCCACCGAATTGGGGTGTTGCCTCTAGTACCCTACGAGTTGGGGTGTGGACTACAGTAACCTCCGAGTTGGGGTGTGGACTCTTAGGGTTTGACCTCCGGTGCCCTTTGAGCTGGGGTGTGGCCTCCGCTACCCTCCGAGTTGGGGTGTGGCCTCCAAAACGCTCTGAGCTGGGGTTTGGCCTCTGATACCCTCCGAGTTGGGGTGTGGCCTCTTGTACCTTCCAGGCACCTTCTGAGATGGGGTGTGGCCTCGAGGTACCCTCTGGTTTGGGGTGTGGCCTACGGTACCCTTCTTTGTTGGGGTATGGCCTCTGGTACCCTCCGAGTAGGGGTGTGGTCCCCGGCAACCTGCGAACTGCGGTGTGGCCTCCGATACCCTCTGAGTTCGGGTGTGGCCTTCGGTACCTGCCAGGCATCCTCCGAGATGGGGTGTGGCCTCCAGGTACCATCTGCTTTAGGGACTGGCCTACCGTACCCTTCTTGTTGGGGTGTGGCCTCTGGTATCCTCCGAGTAGGGGTGTGGTCCCCGGCAACCTGCAAACTGGGGAATAACCTCCAATACCCTCTGAGTTCGGGTGTGACCTCCGGTACCTTCCAGGCACCCTCCGAGATGTGGTGTGGCCTACAGGTACCCTCTGGTTTGGGGTGTGGCCTACCGTACCCTCTCAGTTGGGGTGTGGCCTCCGGTACCCTGTGAGATGTGGAGTGGCCTCCAGTACCCTCCGAGTAGGGGTGTGGCCTCTGGTAACCTCCGAGTAGGGGTTTGGTCTCCGGTACCCTGCGAGCTGGGGTGTGCCCTCTGAGTACCCTCCGAGTGGAGGTTTGGCCTCCGGTACCATCCAAGCAGGGGTGTGGCCTCCAGTACCCTCCGAATTGGGATATGGCCTCTGGGCACACTCCGATTTGGGGTGTGTACTCCTGGAACCTTCCGAGTTGGGGTGTGGCCTCTGGGCACTCTCTGAGTTGGGGTGTGGCCTCTGGTACCTTCCAGGCACATTCTGAGATGGGGTGTGGCCTCCGGGTACCCTCTGGTTTGAGGTGAGGCCTTCAGTTCCCTACGAGTTGGGGTGTGTCCGGTACCTTCTGAATTGTGGTGTGGCCTCCAGCACCCTCTAAAAAAGCCTGCATATATTTATTTGTGTCCATTTTTTTTTTTTTTTTTTTGTATAGGACATATATGCATACCCTTCCCACCACATATTTTATATGGTACTGTGAATAGATGGGGGCTGCTCTTATTGATAATTTTTTTCCTGTATTTAACATTTATTGTTGAGTGCATGTACACAGCATCAAGCATATTTTTGGTTGTTACGGGATGTCCATGATCCATATTATTGGACATGGCCTTTGTGGATTTTCAGAACTGTTTTAAATGTTTTTAAATTGTTGTGTTTGTAGTGTCATGTTTTTTCCATAATAAATTGAGTGTTTAATTTGTTTGGGTGTTCCCTATGTATGTGGGCATTCCTTTTCTTGTGTTTTGCATGTTATATACTTATACTGCCCATGGGTGAACCCCATTGTTTAAAAATCTTCTTCATTATCAAATACTAGATGGTGGCCCGATTCTAACGCATCGGGTATTCTAGAATATGTATGTCCGCGTAGTATATTGCCCAGCCACATGGTATATTGCCCAGCCACATAGTATATTGCCCAGCCACATATTATATTGCCCAGCCACGTAGTATATTGCCCAGCCACGTAGTATATTGCCCAGCCACGTAGTATATTGCCCAGCCACGTAGTATATTGTCCAGCCACGTAGTATATTGCCCAGTTACATTGTATATTGCCCAGTGACGTAGTATATTGCCCAGTTACATTGTATATTGCCCAGTGACGTAGTATACAGCACAGAGCCACATAGTATATTGCCCAGCGACGTATATTGCCCAGCGACGTAGTATATTGCCCAGTGATGTAGTATACAGCACAGAGCCACGTAGTATATTGCCCAGTTATGTAGTATATTGCCCAGTTACATTGTATATTGCCCAGTGACGTAGTATATTGCCCAGTTACATTGTATATTGCCCAGTGACATAGTATACAGCACAGAGCCACATAGTATATTGCCCAGCGACGTAGTATATTGCCCAGCGACGTAGTATATTGCCCAGCGACGTAGTATATTGCCCAGTGACGTAGTATACAGCACAGAGCCACGTAGTATATTGCCCAGCCACGTAGTATATTGCCCAGTTACGTAGTATATTGCCCAGTTACATTGTATATTGCCCAGTGACGAAGTATATTGCCCAGTGACGTAGTATACAGCACAGAGCCACATATTATATTGCCCAGTTACATAATATATTGCCCAGTGACGTAGTATACAGCACAGAGCCACGTAGTATATTGCACAGCCCATGTAGTATATTGCCCAGCCACGTATGACATAGGTTAAAAAAATAAAAAATAAACATATACTCACCTTCCGCAGGCGCATTGTAGCTCTGTCGCCTGTGTGGGGTGCAGGCGGCAGCTTCCGGTCCCAGGGTGTGATGACGTCGCGGTCACATGACCGTGACATCACGGCAGGTCCTTTCCGCGCAGGCCTTGTGATGACGTCGTGGTCACATGACCGTGACGTCATGGCAGGTCCTTCTGCCAGGCCATCCTTGCCACCGGAACGTGCCGCTTGCATCGCGAGGAGCGGGAAAGGCGGCGTAGGTGAGTATATAATCTTTTTTTTTTATTATTATTATTTTTAACATTAGATGTTTTTACTATTGACGCTGCATAGGCTGCGTCAATAGTAAAAAACTTGGTCACACAGGGTTAATAGCAGCGGTAACGGAGTGCGTTACCCGCGGCATAACGTGGTCCGTTACCGCCGGCATTAACCCTGTGTGAGCGGTGACCGGAGGGGTGTATGCGGGCGCCGGGCAGTGAGTGCGGGGAGTAAGGAGCGGCCATTTTCTTGTGCGCGTCACTGGTCGTGGCAATGGTCGTGGGCGTTTTGCCACGAACAATCAGCGACTTGGATTCCATGACAGACAGAGGACGCGACCAATGAATATCCGGGACAGACAGACGGAAGTACCCCTTAGACAATTATATAGTAGGAAGTGGTGCCCTCCACATCTTCTTTAATCATTGAAGGTACTGGACGCCACACCCCAACTTGAAGGGTACCAGAGACAACACCCCAGCTCGGAGGGTACTAGAGGCCACACCCCAACTCGGAGGGTACTGCAGGCCACACCCCAACTTGGAGGGTACTGGAGGCCACACCCCAATTCAGAGGATACCGGACGCCACATCCCAAGAGGCAATACCCCAACTCAAAGAGTACCGAAGGTCACACCCAAACTCAGAGGTTACCGAATGCCACACCCCAATTCGGAGGGTACCAAATGCCACACCTCAAATTGGAGGGTACCAGAGGCCACAACCCAATTCAGAGGGTATCGGAGGCCACACCCCGAGGGTCCACACTCCAACTCGGAGGGTATCAGAGGCCACACCCCAATTCAGAGGGTACTAGGAGGCCATACCCCAAATTGGAGGGTGCCGGAGGCCACACCCCAACTCACAAGGTACAGGATGCCATACCCCAACTCGAAGGGTACTTGGAGGCAACACACCAACTAGGAGGGTACCGGAGGCCACACCCAAATTTGGAGGGTAACGGAGGCCACACCCCAAGAGGCCGTACCCCAACCCGAAGGGTACCTAAGGCCACGCCCCCACTCAGAGGCTACCAGATTCCACACCACAATTCATAGGGTACTGGATGCCACCCCACAATTCGAAGGGTTCTTTAGGCCACACCCCAACTCGGAGGGTACTGCACGCAACACCCCAAATTGGAGGATACCAAAGGCCACACCCCAACTCTGAGGGTACCAAAGGCCACACCCCAACCCGGAGGCTGCCAAATGGCACACCAACTCGGAAGGTAGCGGAGGCCACACATCAACTTAGAGGGTACCCGGTAGGCACAACCATCTTGGAGTATACAAGGAGGCCACACCCCAAATCGGAGGGTGCCCAGAGGCCACACCTCAACTCGGAGGGTGTCCGGAGGCCACACCCCAACTCAGAGGCTACCAAATTCCACACCCTAATTCGAATTGTACCCTCTGAATTGTGGTGTGGCATCCTATACACTCTGAGTTAGGGTGTGGCCTCCGGTACCCTCCGAGCTGGGGTGTGGCCTCTGTACCCTTCAAATTGGGGTGTGACCTGAGAGTAACCTACAAATTGGGGTGCGGCCTCCAGTTCCCTCCTAGTTGGGGTGTGGACTCTGTCGGTGTGGCCTCCGGTACCCTCAGAGCTGGAATGTGGCCTTCAGTACCCTCCAAGTTGAGGTGTGTCCTCCAATACATCCGAGTTGGGGTGTGGCCTCCGATACCTCCGAGTTGGGGTTTGGCCTCTGATACTTAGTTGGGGTGTGGCCTCTTTGGGTGTGGCCTCCGATACCCTCCAAGCTGAGGTATGGCCTCCAATACCCTCTAAGTTGGGGTGTGGCCTCCGGTACCCTTTGAATTGAGGTGTTGCCTCTGGTACCCTTCGGTACTCTCTGAGTTGAGGTGTGTCCTCCGATACCCTCCGAGTTGGGGTTTGGCCTCCGATACCCTTAGTTGGGGTGTGGCCTCTGGCACCCTCTGAGTTGGGGTGTGGCCTTCTGGGGTGTGGCCTCCAGTACCCTCCAAGCTGAAATGTGGCCTCCAATACCCTCTAAGTTGGGGTGTGGCCCCCGATACCCTTTGAATTGAGGTGTTGCCTCTGGTACCCTCCGAGTTGGGTGTGGCCTCTGGTACCCTCCTAGTTGGGGTGCGGCCTCCAGTAACCTTCGAGCTGGGTTTGTCCTTCGGTGCCCTCCGAGTTGAGGTGTGGCCTCCGATACCATCCAAGTTGGGCTGTGGTTCCCAACACCCTCTGAATTGGGGTGTAGCCTCTTGTACTCTCCGAGTTGGGGTTTGGCCTTTGGTACCTTCCAGGCACCCTCTGATTTAGGGTGTGGCATCCGGTACCCTCCGAGTTGGGGTGTGGCCTCTTGTACTCTGAGTTGGAGTGTGGCCTCATATACCCTCCGATTTGGTGTGTGGCCTCCGGTACCTTCAGAGTTAGGGTGTGGTCTTCTGTACTCTCCGAGTTGGGGTGTGGCCTTTGGTACCTTCCAGCACCCTCTGATTTGGGGTTTGGTTTCCTTTACCCTCAGAGTTAGGGTGTGGACTCCAATACCCTCAGAGTTAGGGTTTGGCCTAAGGTGCCCTTCGAGCTGGGGTGTGGCCTCCGGTACCCTACGAGTTGGGGTGTGGACTACGGTACTCTACGAGCTGGGGTGTGGCCTCCGATACCCTCTGGTTTGGGGTGTGGCCTACGGTACCCTCCTTGTTGGCGTGTGACCTCTCGTACCCTCCGAGTAGGGGTGTTGTTTCCCGGCACCCTGCGAACTGGTGTGTGGCCTCCAATACCCTCTGAGTTCGGGTGTGGCCTTCGGTACCTTCCAGGCACCCTCCGAGATGGGGTGTTGCCTCCAGGTACCCTCTGCTTTGGGGTGTGGCCTACCGTAACCTCCGAGTTGGGGTATGGCCTCCGGTACCCTCTGAGATGTGGAGTGGCTTCCAGTACCCTCCGAATTGTGGTATGGCCTCCGAATAACCTCAGAATTGGGCTGTGGACTACGGTACCCTCGTTGTTTGGGTGTGGCCTCTGGTAACCTCCGAGTAGGGGTGTGGTCTCCGGTACTCTGCGAGCTAGGGTGTGGCCCCGATACCCCACGAGCTGGGGTGTGGCCTCCGGGTACCCTCCGAGTTGAGGTTTGGCCTCCGGTACCATCCAAGCAGGGGTGTGGCCTCCAGTACCCTCCGAGTTGAAGTGTGGCATCCAGATACTGACCTTCCAGGCACCCTTGGAGTTGGGGTGTGGACTCCAGTTCTCTCTGAGTTGGGATGTGGCCTACAGGCACCCTCTGAGTTGGGGTGTGGCCTCTGGTACCTTCAAGGCACCTTCCCAGATGGTGTGTGGCCTCCAGGTACCCTCCATGTTGGGGTGTGGCCTCTGGGCTCCCTCTGAGTTGGGGTGTGGCCTCTGGTAACTTCAAGGCACCTTACAAGATGGGGTGTGGCCTCCAGGTACCCTCTGGTTTGGGGTATGGCCTCCAGTACCCTCCGAGAAGGGGTGTTGTCTCCGGTACCTTCTGAATTGTGGTGTGGCCTACAGCACCCTCTGAATTGGGATGTGGCCTGAGACATGTCAGAGTAGGGGTGTGGCCTACGGTACCCTCCTTGTTTGGGTGTGGCCTCTGGTACCCTCCGAGTAGGGGGGTGGTCGCCAGTACCCTGCGAGCTGGGGTGTGGCCTCCGATACCATCCGAGTTGGGTGTGGACTCCGGTACCTTCCAGGCACCTTCCGAGATGGAGTGTGGACTCCAGCACCCTCCGAGTTGGGGTGTGGCCTCCAGTACCATCCGAATTGGGGTGTGGCCTCTGTGTAACGTCAGAGTTGGGGTGTGGCCTCTGGTACCCTCCGAGTAGGGGTGTGGTTTCCAGTATGTTGCGAGCTAGGGTGTTGCCTCAGATACCCTCCGAGTTGAGGTTTCACCTCCGGTACCCTTCAAGCTGGGGTGCGGCCTCCAGTACCTTCCAGGGACCCTTGGAGTTGGGGTGTGGCCTCCAGTACCCTCCGAGATGGAATATGGTCTCTGGACGGGCACACTCCGATTTGGGGTATGGCCTCTTGGAGCTCTCTGAGTTGGGGTGTCGGATCCGATATGCTCCGAGCTGGGGTGTGGCCTCCGATACCCTCCGAGTTGGGGTGTGGCCTCTGGTAACTTCCAGGCACCTTCCGAGATGGGGTGTGGCCTCCAGGTATCCTCTGGTTTGGGTTCTGGCCTCCAGTACCTTCCGAATTGGGGAGTGGCCTCCGGTACCCTCTGAATTGTGATGTGGCCTCCAGTACCCTCCAAATTGAGGTGCGGCCTCCGAGTAACCTCAGAGTTGAGGTGTGCAGCCTACGGTACCCTCCAAGTTGGAGTGTGGCCTCTGGTTCCCTCCAAGTTGGGGTGTGGTCTCCGGTACCTCACGAGTTGGGGTGTGGCCTCTGGTACCCTCCGAGTTGGGAGTATCCTTCAGTACCCTCTGGGTTTGGGTGTGGCCTCCACTACTCTCCGAGTTGGGGTGTGGCCTCCAGTACCCTCAGAGTTTGGGTGTGGCCTCTGGTACTCTCCAAGTTGGGGTGTGGCCTCTTATCCTTCGATTTGGAGTGTTGCCTCCGGTACCCTCTGTGTTTGGGTGTGGCCTCTAGTATCCTCCGATTTGGGGTGTGGCCTCCGACGCCTTCCGAGTTGGGGTGTGGCCTCCAGTACTCTCTGGTACCCTCTGAGTTGGGGTGCGGCCTTTTGGGTTGTGGCCTCCAATACCATCCAAGTTGTGATGTGGCCTACGGTACCTTCCAGGCACCGTCCGAGTTGGGGTGTGGCCTCTATTATCCTCCGAATTCCGACTTGGTGTGTGGCCCTTTGAGGTGTGGCCTCCTGTACCCTACGATCTGAGGTGTGGCTGCCAATACCCTGAGAGTTGGCCTCCGGTACCCTACGAATTGGGGTTTTGCCTCCGGTACCCTCTGAAATGGGGCGTGGCCTCCAGTACCCTGCGAGTTGGGGTGCGGACTCTTGGGGTGTGGCCCCGGTTACCCTCCAAGCTGAGGTGTGGCCTCCGATATCCTCCGAGTTGGGGTATGGTTTCCGATCCCAGAGGCCCCACCCCAACTTGGAGGGTACCCGGAGGCCATACTGGCCCAGCAGGACTCAGAGGGTAACGGAGCACACCCCAAGAGGCTGCACACCCCAACCAAGATGGCCTACGATATCCTCTGAGTTGGGGTGTGGTTTCCGAAACCGGAGGCCACACCCTAAATCAGAGGGTACCGGGGCCCAAATCCCAAATCGGAGGGTATCAGAGGACACACCCCAAGAGGTTGCACACCCCAAGAGGGTACCAGTGTAGGTCACACTCCAACTCAGAGGGTAACAGAGGCCATACCCCAACTTGGAGGGTACCCGGAGGTCACACCCAACTCAGAGGGTAACGGAGGCCACACCCCAACTGGGAGGTTTCCGCCAGAGGCCACACCCCAACTTGGAGGGTACAGGGGACCACACCCCAACTTGGAGGGTAACTGAGGCAACACCCCAACTCAGAGGGTACGGAATCCACACCTCAAATCGGAGGGTACCCGGAGGCCCCCCCCCCAATTCGGAGGGTAGCAGAGAACACACCCCAACTCAGAGGGTATTGGAGGCCACACCCCAACTTGGAGGGTAACGGATGCCACACCACAATTAGGAGGATACTGGAGGCCACACTCCAACTCAGAGGATATCGGAGGCCACACCCCAACTCGGAGGGTATTGGAGGACACACCCCAACTCGAAGGGTACCATAGGCCACACCCCAACTCGGAGGGTGCATGGAGGCCACATCCCAACTCGGAGGGTAACGGATGCCACACCCCAATTCGGAGGGTATCGGAGGCCACATCCCAACTGTGAGAGTACGGGAGGCCACACCCCAACTCGGAGGGTATAGACGGCCACACCCCAACTCGGAAGGTACACACCCCAACTCAAAAGGAACAGGAGACCACACCCCAAAAAGGAGGGTACCGCAGGCCAAACCCCAACTCGAAGAGTATTGGAGGCCACACCTCAACACCGAGGGTACCGGAGGCCACACACCAACTAGGAGGATGCATGGAGGCCACACCCCAACTCAGAGGGTATTGGAGGCCACACACCAACTCGGAGGGTAACGGATGCCACAACCCAATTCGGAGGATACCGGAGGTCACACTCCAACTCAGAGAATATAGGAGGCCACACTCCAACTCGGAGGGTATTGGAGGCCACACCCCAACTCGGAGGGTATCGGAGGCCACACCCCAATTCGGAGGGTAAAAGGAGGCCACACCCCAATTTGGCCTACGATATCCTCTGAGTTGGGGTGTGGTTTCCGAAACCGGAGGCCACACCCTAAATCAGAGGGTACCGGAGCCCAAATCCCAAATTGGAGGGTATCAGAGGACACACCCCAAGAGGCTGCACACCCCAAGAGGGTACCAGTGTAGGTCACACTCCAACTCGGAGGGTAATGAAGGCCAAACCCCAACTTGGAGGGTACCCAGAGGTCACACCCAACTCAGAGGGTAATGGAGGCCACACCCCAACTGGGAGGTTTTCGCCAGAGGCCACACCCCAACTTGGATGGTACAGGGGACCACACCCCAACTTGGAGGGTAACGGAGGCAACACCCCAACTTGGAGGGTACGGAATCCACACCTCAAATCGAAGGGTACCCAGAGGCCACACCCCAATTCGGAGGATACCGGAGGTCACACTCCAACTCAGAGGATATCGGAGGCCACACCCCAATTCGGAGGGTAAAGGAGGCCACACCCCAATTCGGAGGGTAAAGGAGGCCACACCCCAATTTGGATGGTACAGAAGGCTACACCCCAACTCAACCTACACCTCAACTCCGAGGGTGCCTGAAAGGTACCGGATGCCACACCACAACTTGGAGGGTACCATAGGCCACACCCCAACTCGGAGGGTACATGGAGGCCACATCCCAGCTCGGAGGGTATTGGAGGCCACATCCCAACTCGGAGGGTATTGGAGGCCACATCCCAACTCGGAGGGTATTGGAGGCCACACCCCAACTCGGAGGGTAACGGATGCCAAACCCCAATTCGGAGGGTATGGGAGGCCACTCCCCAACTCGGAGAGTATAGACGGCTACACCCCAACTCGGAAGGTACACACCCCAACTCAAAAGGAACAGGAGACGACACCACAAAAAGGAGGGTACCGCAGGCCAAACCACAACTCGAAGGGTATTGGAGGCCACACCCCAACTAGGAGGGTGCATGGAGGCCACACACCAACTTGGAGGGTAACGGATGCCACACCTCAATTCGGAGGATACCGGAGGTCACGCTCCAACTCAGAGGATATCGGAGGCCACACCCCAACTCGGAGGGTATGGACGCTGTTACGGAACCCCTCAGCACCCAGATTATGTTGTGCAGTTATATGTATGTATAATAGTTTCCATGTGGGAGGCATGTCCCTAATGCATCAGCCCACAGGCTGCGCCCCTGGGCAGAGGGGACAAGATATCCCCCCCTTCTGCCCTCTCCCACCTTTGTAATTCCCACAGTAAATATTGGCAGGCTCCGGCCCCCTGTGGCTATTGTAATGTATGTCTGGCCTGCTGCTTTTCAATAGGCCTGCCCTCTGTACCTGTGTGATATATATTCTGTGTCCTGCGAGTAAAGTGTTGTCATACTGGAAATACGTGGAGAAGCAGTGATATTTTATATGTGCCCATGTAATCAAGGAATTCCAGCCAGCGTCCTTCATTCAGACTCCAGCTAAAGCAGAGTGGACCTCCTAAAACACGGGGTGGTACTAAAGAGGTACTCCAGCACGGTAGACCCCGTTACACTGGTGGCAGACAGCGGGATGTGATACCCCGTCTACAGGAGGAAAGGAATGAATGGAAAACAACTACCAGAAGTTAAAGAGGACTACATTAAAAGATCTGGTGGAAGCCCGAGGGTTAATCGCCAGCAACAAAACAAAAGCGGATTTTATAGCAGCCATAATGGAACACGACAGTGCAGCGCCCTCCAATGTGAACGTGGAGGAGACTGAATTCCAGAGGGAGGTAAAGAACAGACTGGCGTTCTATGGCCCAAAAGCCTGAAGTAGAGATCATACGAGAGGTGATGGCTGATGTGCGTACTGATCTGAAGGAAAAGATGGCCGAGCGGACCAGGATAGAGCTAGTCAAGATGGAGATGGCAGAGCGGACCAAAGTGGAGCTGGCCAAGATGGAGATGGCAGAGCGGACCAAAGTGGAGCTGGCCAAGATGGAGATGGCAGAGCGGAGAGAGGAGAGTCAGCGAGCAGGGGGAGCTCTGGCCTCCGCCCAGGTACCTTCAACAGTAAGCCACAAAAAGATCCAGTATAATGCCTTCTGACAGTTGGGGGAGGCAGAGGAAGACATTGATGGCTTTCTGCAGGACTTTGAGCGGCAGTGTGCCCTTCATCAAGTGAAGCCGGAGGAACGAGTTCAGATTCTGGCCAGCAAGCTGACCGGCCGGGCAGCGGACGCCTATCGCATGGTACCTGATGAGGACTGTATGGACCTTGAGAGGAACAAAGAAGTGATCTTGGCCCGGTATGCACTGACACCAGAGGCATTCCGCCAAAAGTTCCACGGACTTATAAAACGCGTAACCGATACCCACACTGAATAGGCCTGTAAATTACGGCGGTCACTGCTACAGTGGGTACAAGGGAGCCAAGCAACCACTAAGGACGTCCTCCAGCTCTTCTTGTTGGAACGATTCTTTAATGGACTAACCCCTGAGACACAGGGATGGCTTCGGGACAGACGGCCAAAGACTCTTGAGGAGGCCGCTCGTCTGGCCGATGAACATCATGATGCCAAGAGGCTTCAGTTGTCTGGATCAAAGATGGTCGCTAGGGGTCCGCCCATGGATCTGGAGGCCCCCAAACCACCGAATATTGTAGGGGGACGAGCTAAAAACCCAGCCTACTAGAGTCCCCCTGGGGCGTGATGCCACACCAGCCATCAGCTGGGCCACCTGCAAAAACAATGTCCCAACCGGGCTTGGGATACCCAGTGGCCAAAGGCAGGAACAGCTACCTTCAGACGGGCCGCTGTACACTGCTACCAAGGCGAAGCTGACCCGGCATTGGGGGCTACGACTAACCAGGGGGTGGAAGTGATCGAGAAAGTGCTGCATGAAGTAGACCCCGTGCAGGCAGCCCAGGCAGATAATCGACAACAGCATCGACAGGTCGTGTGGGTTAATGGGAAACGTATGCAGGGACTAAGATTCCAGGGCAACTTTGACCCTTGTGAAGCCTCATCTCGTCCGGGACCAAGAGAAGACAGACCGGACAGTGGCAGTCCGTGTAGCAGGGGGAGCCATACATCGACTGCCCACTGCCAGGATTCACCTGAACTGGGGAGTCGGGGTTGGCCTTGTTGAGGTCGGCTTGATGGAGGATTTGCCTGCAGACGTCTTGCTGGGAAATGACTTGGGGCCCATGTTGTCTGCCTTCTCGGTTGCCCCTCTGGCTGAGACATATCCTGTGACCACCCGGAGACAAGCTCGAGCTGCGGAGGCGGAATCACACTCAGAGGAGGCCCAGGTAAGACATCCCAGCCCTACACGTATTCCCATAGCCAGACACATTTCTTGGGCCACCCCAGATGAATTTAAGAGGGAGTTACTTGAGGATCCTTCATTGGAGGGATATCGTGGGAAGGCACAGGAGGGGAGAGGGGTACTGGAAGGGGAACAGTTTGTATGGAAGCAGGGACTCCTCTACCGGATCACAGAGCAGCACCACACAGGGACGAGCCCCACTATAAAACGACAGCTGGTAGTTCCCAAGAAGTATGGGCAGGAGTTACTGCGAATCTCTCATGACATACCCTTGGCCGGGCACTTCGGCGTCAGTCGCACCAAGCATCGTCTCACACAAAACGTCTTTTGGCCGGCGGTAACCTATGATGTTCGTCAGTACTCTAAAAAAAACACCATTGGAGGAAAACCTCCACTAAACTCAAAAAAAAAAAAAAAACACCAGAACACAGGCATGCTTACCTGTTCAAGGCCTCCAACAATTGCACTACCCAGGGTGCACCAGGCCCAAGTAAAGATAGCAAACAACACAGGTGCAAATAATACCGATGCAGCCAACCTACAATCAGGAATTGGCTGCTTGGAGCACCCATGCAAAAAAATAGTCTGTATGTGGCATGTTCACACAGGACTGCAAAGTATATGGTGAAAAGCCTATTAATGACGCCATAAATATAGCGGGCTAACCATGATGCATCCTGTGTGAACAGAGGCCACAGTGTACAGAGCCATCTAGGGCCCAGGCGCACCCTGGAAAAATGTACAGTGCACCAAAAACATAACAATGTATGCAAGGTATTGGTTGATATTATGGCCACAATATTGAAGCTGCCAACCCACGTCAAGGGTCCTTGTATCTTGGCAGTCCTAATCTAAAAAAACACCATTGGAGGAAAACCTCCACTAAACTCAAAAAAAAAAACACCAGAACACAGGCATGCTTACCTGTTCAAGGCCTCCAACAATTGCACTACCCAGGGTGCACCAGGCCCAAGTAAAGATAGCAAACAACACAGGTGCAAATAATACCGATGCAGCCAACCTACAATCAGGAATTGGCTGCTTGGAGCACCCATGCAAAAAAATAGTCTGTATGTGGCATGTTCACACAGGACTGCAAAGTATATGGTGAAAAGCCTATTAATGACGCCATAAATATAGCGGGCTAACCATGATGCATCCTGTGTGAACAGAGGCCACAGTGTACAGAGCCATCTAGGGCCCAGGCGCACCCTGGAAAAATGTACAGTGCACCAAAAACATAACAATGTATGCAAGGTATTGGTTGATATTATGGCCACAATATTGAAGCTGCCAACCCACGTCAAGGGTCCTTGTATCTTGGCAGTCCTAATCTAAAAAAACACCATTGGAGGAAAACCTCCACTAAACTCAAAAAAAAAAACACCAGAACACAGGCATGCTTACCTGTTCAAGGCCTCCAACAATTGCACTACCCAGGGTGCACCAGGCCCAAGTAAAGATAGCAAACAACACAGGTGCAAATAATACCGATGCAGCCAACCTACAATCAGGAATTGGCTGCTTGGAGCACCCATGCAAAAAAATAGTCTGTACTGACGAATAGATGTTCGTCAGTACTGCCAGACCTGTGACAGTTGCCAGCGCATTGGCAAGAGGGGAGATCGATGCAAGGCCAAATTACGCCCCCTCCCCATTGTGGAGGAACCATTTAGCCGAGTAGCGGTCGATCTGATAGGGCCATTAGCCAAACCCAGTCCATCAGGGAAAAGGTATATATTGACAGTGGTAGATTATGCCACACGGTATCCAGAGGCGGTTGCGTTTCCTAACATACTGGCAGACGGTGGCGGTTGCCCTGCTCCAGGTTTTCTCACGGGTTGGATTTCCCCGGGAGATTATCTCAGACCAGGGTACCCAGTTTACAGCAGAGGTAACCAACCAACTGTGGAAGCTGTGCGGTGTAAAGTCCATTAGAAGCGCCCCGTACCACCCACAAACCAATGGGTTGTGTGAACGCTTTAATGGGACGTTAAAACAACTCATTGGGACTTTTACCAGGACCTACAGGGACTGGGAGAAATTCTTACCACACCTCCTGTTTGCCTATCGGGAGGTGCCCCAAGAATCCACGGGGTTCTCCCATTCGAACAGGAGACGGGTAAGGGGACCCCTAGACTTAGGGTACCGTTACACTAAACGATTTACCAACGATCACGACCAGCGATACGACCTGGCCGTGATCGTTGGTAAGTCGTTGTGTGGTCGCTGGGGAGTTGTCACACAGACAGCTCTCCAGCGACCAAAGATGCCGAAGTCCCCGGGTAACCAGGGTAAACATTGGGTTACTAAGCGGAGGGTCGCGCTTAGTAACCCGATGTTTACCCTGGTTACCATCGTAAATGTAAAAAAAAAAAAAAACAGTACATACTCACATTCCGGTGTCCGTCAGGTCCCTCACCGTCTGCTTCCCGCACTGACTGTGAGCGCCGGCCGGCCGTAAAGTAAAAGCAGAGCACAGCAGTGACGTCACCGCTGTGCCCTGCTTTACGGCCGGCACTCACAGTCAGTGCGGGAAGCAGACGGCAGGGGACCTGACGGACACCGGAATGTGAGTATGTACTGTTTTTTTTTTTTACATTTACGATAGTAACCAGGGTAAACATCGGGTTACTAAGCACGGCCCTGCGCTTAGTAACCCGATGTTTACCCTGGTTACAAGCGAACGCATCGCTGGATCGGTGTCACACACACCGATCCAGCGATGACAGCGGGAGATCCAGCGACGAAATAAAGTTCCAAACGATCTGCTACGACGTACGATTCTCAGCGGGGTCCCTGATCGCTGCTGCGTGTCAGAAACAGCGATATCGTATGGATATCGCTGTAACGTCACGGATCGTACCGTTGTAGCGACCAAAGTGCCACTGTGAGACGGTACCCTAAGTGCTAGAACACTGGGAAGGGGAGGGCATCATAGAAGGGGTACCTATTGCACCCTATGTCCTGGAATTCTGGGACCGCCTACATGACCCAGGCTGTACGTGGGAACATACAGGTGGCCCAGCGGCGCCAGCGCGTATGGTACGATCGGAGGGCCAGAGAATGCACCTTGGAAATAGGACAGAAGGTCCTGGTGTTAGAGCCCACTAGGCAGAACAAGTTCCAAGCTGCATGGCAGGGGCCCTACCAAGTAGTGGGGAAAATAGCTGACACCACCTAAAACGTCGCCGATTGTGACGACCCCAGGGTTATCTGCATGTTCCACGTGAATATGCTGAAGCCCTACCGGGAGCGCTCTGAAGAGGTAGTGGCTATCTGTGCACTTGAAGCAGAGGATTTAGCCAGACTTCCCTTGCCGGATGTCTTAGGGGAAAGGATTCAGTCTAAAACATGGGACCAGGTACACTGGGGTGAAGACCTAGGTCCCCGGGAGAGACAGCAGGCGGAGGTGTTGTTGAGACAGCGACAGGATGTTTTCGGGGAGACCAGGGTACACTCACCTGGCACAACACAAGGTTGAGACCCAGGATCAGACCCCCCTGTGACACCCCCCTTCCGCGTCCCTGAGTCTGTACAAGAAGGGATGTGACAAGAGCTACAAGAGATGTTGCGTTTAGGGGTCATTGAAGAGTCAGATAGTCCCTGGATATTCCCCGTAGTGTTAATGCCCAAGAAGGATGGGACTACACGGTTTTGTGTAGACTATCGTAAGCTCAATGAGAAAATGGTGACGGATGCATATCCCATCCCGCGTGTGGATGAGTTGTTAGACCGGCTGGCGGGGGCAAAGTATTTGACCACCATCGATCTATGCAAAGGCTACTGGCAGATTCCCCTTAGTCCTGACGCTATTCCCAAGTCGGCATTTGTCACCCCGTTCGGCTTATTCCAGTTTCGAGTTATGCCATTCGGGATGAAGACTGCCCCGGCGACCTTCCAGTTGCTGGCTGACCGGCTTCTAGATGTCTCCAAGACTATGCTTGTGCCTACCTGGATGACATCGCCATCTACAGCGCGACATGGGAAGAGCATCTAAATCACCTAGAGACAGTATTGGACAGGATCCACAAGGCCGGAATCACCCTGAACCCAAACAAGTGTCACGTGGGCAAAGCAGAGGTTCAGTATTTAGGGCATTGGGTGGGAAGTGGGAAACAGTGACCAGAACCAGCCAAGATTGAGGCCATAGCCAAATGGCCCAACCCATGCACTAAAACCCAGGTCATGGCGTTTCTAGGGACAGCGTAGCCAAGCCCCTCACTGATCTGACCCGTAAGAACCAACCCCACCAGGTAACCTGGACCCCAGAGTGTTAGGAAGCCTTCTGCCAGCTAAAGGACACCCTCCCCAATACCCCTGTATTGGCCGCACCCGATCCAACTAAACGTTTCCTTGTTCACACAGACACTTCTATATTTGGATTGGGGGCAGTACTGAGCCAAGTCGGGCCAGACGGCCAAGAACACCCTGTAGCTCACCTGAGTCGGAAACTACTGCCCCGTGAAATAAGCTATGCAGCCATCGAGAAGGAGTGCCTGGCGGTAGTATGGGCACTCAAAAAGTTGCAACCATATTTGTATGGACGACAGTTTTCCCTCCTAACGGACCATAATCCCCTAGTTTGACTTAATCGGGTCTCCGGAGACGCCAGATTACTGCGGTGGAGTTTAGCCCTACAACCTCTGGACTTCACCATCCACTACAGACCCGGCAAACAAAATGGTAACGCCGATGGACTAAGTCGACAAACGGAACTTGTACCAACCCCATAAACTTCAGTCATCCCCAAACCGATCCATTAAGGATCAGACTGTGTATGCCGATCGCGTCGCTGAAAAGGGGGAGCCGTGTTACGGAACCCCTCAGCACCCAGATTATGTTGTGCAGTTATATGTATGTATAATAGTTTCCATGTGAGAGGCATGTCCCTAATGCATCAGCCCACAGGCTGCGCCCCTGGGCAGAGGGGACAAGATATCCCCCTTCTGACCTCTCCCACCTTTGTAATTCCCACAGTAAATATCGGCAGGCTCCGGCCCCCTGCGGCTACTGTAATGTATGTCTGGCCTGCCGCTTTTCAATAGGGCTGCCCTCTGTACCTGTGTGATATATATTCTGTGTCCTGTGAGTAAAGTGTTGTCATACTGGAAATACGTGGAGAAGCAGTGATCTATCTATATCTATATATATAATTGTCTAAGGGTTTTTCCGTCTGTCTGTCTGTCTGTCCTGGAAATCCCGTGTCTCTGATTCGGCCTCGACCAATCAGAGACGGGCACAGCATGGCGGCGATGATGTCATAAAGGTTGCCTCGACCAATCAGCGACGGGCACAGTATCGACGTAGATGTCATAATGGTTGCCATGGCAACGATGATGTCATAAAGGTTGCCTCGACCAATCAGCGACGGGCACAGTCTGCCGCGAATTCTGGAATCATCATTGTCCATATACTACGGGGACATGCATATTCTAGAATACCCGATGCATTAGAATCGGGCCACAGTCTAGTATATATATATATATAATTGTCTAAGGGTTTTTCCGTCTGTCTGTCTGTCTGTCTGTCTGTCTGTCTTTCTGTCTGTCTTTCTGTCTGTCTTTCTGTCTGTCTGTCTGTCTGTCTGTCTGTCTGTCCTGGAAATCCCGCCTCTCTGATTGGTCAAGGCCGCCGGGCCTCGACCAATCAGAGACGGGCACAGCATGGCGACGATGATGTCATAATGGAAATCCCGCGTCTCTGATTGGTCGAGGCCGCCAGGCCTCGACCAATCAGCGACGGGCACAGTATCGACGTAGATGTCATAATGGTTGCCATGGCGACGATGATGTCATAAAGGTTGCCTCGACCAATCAGCGACGGGCACAGTCTGCCGCGAATTCTGGAATCATCATTGTCCATATACTACGAGGACATGCATATTCTAGAATACCCGATGCGTTAGAATCGGGCCACAGTCTAGTATATATATAATTGTCTAAGGGTTTTTCCGTCTGTCTGTCTTTCTGTCTGTCTGTCCTGGAAATGCCGCGTCTCTGGCGGCCTCGACCAATCAGCGACAGGCACAGCATAGCGACGATGATGTCATAATGGAAATCCTGCGTCTCTGATTGGTCGAGGCCGCCTGGGCCTCGACCAATCAGCGACGGGCACAGTATCGACGTAGATGTCATAATGGTTGCCATGGCGACGATGATGTCATAAAGGTTGCCTCGACCAATCAGCGACGGGCACAGTCTGCCGCGAATTCTGGAATCATCATTGTCCTCCACTGCTGTCAAGTGCCGCCATTGTCCATATACTATGGGGACATGCATATTCTAGAATACCCGATGCGTTAGAATCGGGCCACAATCTAGTATTTTATATGCGCCCATGTAATCAAGGAATTCCAGCCAGCATCCTTCATTCAGACTCCAGCTAACACAGAGTGGACCTCCTGAATCACGGGGTGGTACTAAAGAGGTACTCCAGCACGGTAGACCCCGTTACAGACGCCACACCCCAACTCGGAAGGTACAGGAGGCCACACCCCAACTCAAAAGGTACTGGAGACCACACCCTAAAAATAGAATTAGTTCTTACCGGTAATTCGGTTTCTAGGAACCTTCCACGACAGCAGTATCGGAGGATGTCTCCCCGCCCTAATAGGGGACAGGAAACAAAGAGGTTAAATACCCCTCCCCTTCCTGCAACCACCAGTGTTTTTTCTGGACACAGTAGCATGTATAGTTACCATTTAAGTGCAGGAATCATAAATTTATAAAACAGATAGGGAGGGAAATTAGTGCTGTCGTGGAAGGTTCCTAGAAACCGAATTACCGGTAAGAACTAATTCTATTTTCTCCAGTCACCTTCCACGACAGCAGTATCGGAGTGATACCAACCGCTAATTTCTTTAGGGAGGGACAACCGCCTGCAGAACACGTCTGCCGAACGTTAGATCCCTGTTGAAGTTGAGCCTGTAGTGCCTGGTGAACGTGTGTATTGACGACCAGGTGGCGGCTCTGCAAATCTGCTCTGCTGAAGCGCTTCCCCTTTCCGCCCAGGAGGTTGAGACTGAGCGGGTAGAGTGGGCCTTCAGAGAAGCTGGGGGTGATAGCTTTTGAGAAGAGTATGCTAGGCTAATGGCCTGCTTTATCCAATTAGCGATTGTGCTTTTGGCTGCCTTCTTGCCCTTATTACGCCCTGACCACTGGATGAACAGGTTTTGATCCAACCTCCAATCCTCCCTTTGCTGGAGGTAGAACAGGACCACCCTGCGGACGTCCAGGGTGTGAAAGACCTCCTCTTTAGGATTAGAGGGATTGGGACAGAAAGAAGGTAATATGATGTCCTGATTTCTGTGAAAGCTTGAAGCTACTTTAGGTGTAAAGGACGGGTCTAATTTGAGGATTATACTATCCGTAGTTATAGTCAGGAATGGTTCCTGAATTGATAAGGCTTGTAACTCCCCTATACGCCTGGCAGTGGTGATAGCTACCAGAAAGACCGTTTTGAGGGTTAAGATCTTTAAGCTAGATGCTGAAAGGGGTTCAAAGGGGTCCCCGGTCAGACCTTTTAGCACCAGGTTTAAGTCCCAAGGTGGGGTATGGATCTGGAGTCTCGGACGGATTCTGGTTGCCGATGATATGAATCGTTTCACCCATCGATGACTTGCTAGATCCCGGTCAAAGAAAGCACCAAGAGCTGACACCTGAACCTTTAGGGTACTTGGTGAAAGACCCAGCTCTAAGCCCTTCTGTAGGAATTGAAGAATCTGCGCAATATTTGGGTTGAAAGGATCCGGACTGTTCGGGGCACACCATGATGAAAATTTCTTCCATATCTTGCCATAAATGGCGTTCGTTATTGGCTTCCTACTTTTCTGTAGGGTTTCGATTACTTCCTGCGAGAGTCCTCTGGCTCTCAGGATCTCGGCTTCAGTAACCAGGCTGTCAACTTTAGTTTGTGTAGGTCTGGATGGGTCAGGGGACCCTGTTGAAGAAGGTCGTGTCTCTGTGGTAGCGGAATCGGGCCTTCTAGACACATGCCAGTTAGTGCGCTGAACCAGCTCCTTCCTGGCCATAATGGGGCCACCAAAATCGTTGTGACTTGATCCGTCCGGATCTTCTGCAACGTCCTGGGTAGCAATGGTATCGGTGGAAAAGCATATGCCAGGGTAAACTCCCAGGGGTGGGAGAACGCGTCCAGTCCTAGTGTCCCATTTGAGGGGGTCAGGGAGAAGAAGGTGTTTGATTTTGTGTTCTGAATGCTGGCAAATAGGTCCACATCGGGAGTTCCCCACCTCTGGACCAGGGCTAGGAATACCTCCTGGTTTAGAGACCATTCCCCTGGATGGAAGTCTCTCCGGCTGAGATAATCCGCCTGGGAATTGTCCAATCCCCTTATATGAACTGCCGAGATTGACATCAGGTGGTTTTCTGCCCAGGAAAAAATCCTTCCAGCAGTCAGCTTCAGGTTCGAGTGTCCTGTGCCCCCTTGGTGTCGGAGATATGCCACGGTGGTCATATTGTCGGACATCACCCGGACATGGTAGCCCTGGATGATGACAGATTCGGCTTTTAGCGCCTCTTCCACCGCTTTCAATTCCCTCAGATTTGAGGAACTGCGTCTCACATCTGGGGCCCACAACCCCTGGAAGTGGAAGCCTTCTATCACGGCGCCCCAACCTCTCTGACTTGCGTCTGTTGTGAGAACTCTGAGGGGAAGCTGGTCCCAGCTGACTCCTCGGTGTAGATTCTGGGGGTTCAGCCACCATAACAGAGAGGATCTCACATGCGAGGGAAGGGGAATCTTCCTGGTTAAGGCCATCTGAAGTCCTCTTGAGTATGCCAGGATGTGTGATTGAAGTATTCTCGTATGGGCTTGCGCCCAGGAGACTGCTTGAATGCAGGATGTCCATGAGCCCAGGACTGACAAAGTCTCTTAGAGTCGGGGCTCTTTGATCTCTGAACCTGGAGATCCTGCGGACAAGATCGGTCTGACGGTCCTCGGGTAGAAAGGACATTCTCTTCTCCGAATCCAGAAGGATTCCTAGGAATTTCTTCTGTGGCGAAGGCTGGAGGTCTGATTTCTCCAGGTTCGGGATCCACCTGAGAGATTCTAGAATGTCGAGGACTTGTCACATCCTGATTGAGACGTGAAGCGGATGGAGCGATGATAAGAAAATCGTCCAGGTATGGTATGACACAGATCCCCTGTTGACGAATAAAGATTACCGCTTCTGTCATGATCTTGGACAAGACTCGTGGAGCCGACGAGACTCCGAACGGGAGGACGTTGAATTGGTAATGGCTGACCCGTTTGTTTTGGGAGATCGCGAACCTGAGGAATCTTCTGTGGTCTGGGTGTATTGGCACATGATAGTATGCGTCCCTCAGGTCCAGCGTCGCCATCACCCAGTCCTGACCGATCAGCGGGATTGCTGATCTGATCGATTCCATTTTGAATCTCCGGTATTTTATTACCTGATTTAGAGGTTTCAGGTTGATAATGATGCGATGTTTCCCTGAGGGTTTTTTCACCATGAAGAGGTGGGAATAGTGACCTTCTCCTATTTCCCGATGTGGTACCTGGGAGATCACCTTCGCTCGAAGCAGGTCTAGGATATCCGGCATCAAAATTTCCCGAAGTCCTGGGGATTGTAGGGAAGTGATAGACAGACGATGGGGAGGAGGACTCTCGAACTCCAATCTTAGTCCCTCCCGTATGGTATGTAGGACCCGCTGGTTTGTGGTAATCACCTGCCACTGGGAGAGGAATCCCGAGAGTTGACCCCCGACCGGAGGGCAGTCATTGTTTTTCAGAGGCCTGAGTCGGTTGGAGGACCAGGATGTTTCTGGCTTTTCCTCCCTTGGGGTAACTCCATCGTCCTGATTTGCCCTTACCCCTGTAATTCTGCTGGGGGGTTTGGTCACGGGGGGGACGAAAAAACCGCTTCTTAGGGTTCTTTTGTTCCGGAAGGACCTTCTTCTTATCCGAAGCTTTGTCCAAGATTTCGTCCAGGACTGGCCCAAATGCATAATGACCCTGGAAAGGTATACCGCAAAGCTTAGACTTTGAGGTAATATCACCTCCCCAGGATTTGAGCCACAAAGCTCTTCTAGCGGAATTAGTGAGAACCGCTGATTTAGCGGCAACCCGTACTGATTCTGCGGAGGCGTCCGCAAGGAATCCGGTTGCCCTTTGGAGCAGAGGAAGAGAATTAAGAATCTCTTCTCTGGGTGTACCCTGCACCAGGTGATTTTCCAATGTACGCAGCCAGAGGAACAGGGATCTGGCTACACATGTTGATGCCACGTTGGACCTCAGTAGGTTAGTTGAAGTCTCCCAGGATTTTCTTAATAAACTCTCAGTTTTGCGATCCATGGGATCTTTTAGCTGGGAGGAATCTTCAAAAGGCAGGGCTGTTTTTTTGGTTACCCTTGAAACCTGGACATCGACCTTGGGCATTTCGAAAAGAGAACAGTCTCCCTCCAAGGGAAACCGGTTCTTGAGTTCTGATGGCACATTTAACCCTTTCTCTGGAAGGCCCCACTCATGGAGGATGAGACTTTCTATATTTTCGTGTATGGGGAATCCCTTTACCGATTTGGGCTTTAACCCCCCGAACATGTCATCCTGTACAGAATGGCCCTCCACCTCCTCCTCCACCCCCATGGTGCCCCTCACCATAGACACTAATTCCTCCAAATCCTCGGAGGAAGAGATACTTTTTGTTGTCTGATTTGGGAGCAGAGGTAGAGGCAGAACTCTCATTCTCCCAACGGTCCCGAGTCAGAAGTATGCACTTCTCCTGAGTCAGAGTCAGAGACTACAGGGGCTATTTTCCTTTTTTTAGCAGGAGGAGGCTGTGGTGTCGGGGGCTGGGAGAAGGTCGCCATGGAAGATTGAACTTCCTGCCTGATGAGAGTCCTGATGCTGTCCATAAGAGAGGGCTGTTCAGCACCCAGAACCTCGTCTGTGCATGGCTGGCAGAGCTTCTTTTTATATGTGGAGGGAAGCTTGGACGCACATGCAGCACACTTGCGACTGGGCACCTTCTTAGAGGCAGAAGCCTTGTCTCCCTAAAGGGGAGAGAGAGAAGACGGACTAAGTCGCTTGATTTTAGAAAATGGACAGCAAGGGACATCATCCCACTACTTACGGCAGGGGGGTGAGCGCTGGGCTCTGCAGAAGCAGAGTGAAGGGATTTGTCGCCATCCATATCAGAGATCTGACTATAGAGAGTATAGACAGGAGGTCTTACCTGGAGGCTTCCTTAGCCAGGAATAAATAGGTTACCGAGGCTCCCAGCGAGATTGGTGGTGCTCCTCCCCCTCGTGGTGTCTGTTTGATGGGGGGGGGGTCAGGGATGTCCCGTCCATGCCGCCACTGCATGTCCCGGCTCAGGACGCTGAACGGCGCGCGCGGGAGCTGCGGCGCAAGGAGCCGGCGAAAAAAACGGAAGTTCGGCTGAACGTCACTTCCGGTGCGCGCGCCAGTTCCAGCAGCAGCGTGGAGGGAGGAGGAAGCCGGGGAGCTTGAGAAGGACCCCGGAGCACCGCACCACCCTGCTTTGCCTCCCGAAAGAGGCGCGGGTAGGGCGGGCAGGGGTCCCAAGTCGCGTGAAAGGTCACGGAGATGGGAGCAGTCTGGATGGAGGAGGAGAGTGGAGCCCCCGACCTCGACTGCCCGGCTAGAAAGGTAACAGTGCTCCCGATCGCCGGCCACGGCAGCACTATCAGAGAACCTCTTCATGCCCCATAGGGCACAGGAAAAACACTGGTGGTTGCAGGAAGGGGAGGGGTATTTAACCTCTGTTTCCTGTCCCCTATTAGGGCGGGGAGACATCCTCCGATACTGCTGTCGTGGAAGGTGACTGGAGAAAAGGAGGGTACCGCTGGCCAAACCCCAATTCGGAGGGTATTGTAGGCCATACCTCAACTCCGAGGGTACCGGAGGCCACACCCCAACTAGGAGGGTGCATGGAGGCCACACCCCAACTCAAAGGGTGTTGGAGGCCACACACCAACTCGGAGGGCATTGGAGGCCATACCCCAACTCGGAGGGTGCTGGAGTCCACACTCCATCTCGGAAGGTGCCTGGAAGGTACCGGAGTCCACACCCAACTCGGATGGTATCGGAGGCCACACCCCAGCTCGCAGGGTACTGGCGACCACCCCCCTACTCGGAGGGTACCAGAGGCCACACCTAAACAAGGAGGGTACCATAGGCCACACCCCTACTCTGACATTACTCAGAGGCCACGCCCCAACTGAGGGTACTGGAGGCCACACCCCATACCATAGGGTACCTGGAGGCCATACCCCATCTCGGAAGGTGCCTGGAAGGTACCAGAGGCCACACCCCAATTCAGAGGGTGCCCAGAGGCCACTCCCCAACTCGGAGGGTTCCAGGAGTTCACACCCCATACCATAGGGTACCTGGAGGCCATACCCCATCTCGGAAGGTGCCTGGAAGGTACCAGAGGCCACACCCCAATTCAGAGTGTGCCCGGAGGCCACATCCCAACTCGGAGGGTACTGGAAGCCACACCTCAACTCCAAGGGTGCCTGGAAGGTCAGCACCTGGATGCCACACTCCAACTCGGAGGGTACTGGAGGCCACACCCCTGCTTGGATGGTACTGGAGGCCAAACCTCAACTTGGAGGGTACCCGGAGGCGACACCCCAGCTCGCAGGGCATCGGGGGCCACACCCCAACTCGCAGGGTACTGGAGACCACACCCCTACTCGAAGGTTACCAGAGGCCACACCCCAACTCAGACGGTACCGTAGGCCACACCCCAACGCTGAGGTTACTCGAAGGCCACACCACAATTCGGAGGGTACTGGAAGCCACTCCACATCTCAGAGGGTACGGTAGGCCACACCCCACAGTAGAGGGTACCTGGAGGCAACACCTCATCTCGGAGGGTGCCTGGAAGGTACATGAGGCCACACCCAAACTCAGAGGGTATCGGAGGCCACACCCCAGTTCGCAGGGTGCCGGGGAACAACACCCCTACTCGGAGGGTACCAGAGGCCACACCACGAGGGTACCGTAGGCCACACCCCAAACCTGAGGGTACCTGGAGGCCACACCATCTCGGAGGGTGCCTGGAAGGTACCGGAGACCACACCCAAACTCGAGTTCAAAGGCCAAACCCCAGCTCGGAGCGTTTTGGAGGCCACACCCCAACTCGTAGGGTACTGGGGGCCACACTCCAGCTCGAAGGGCACCGGAGGCCAAAGCCTAACTCTGAGGGTATTGGAGTCCACACCTTAACTTTGAGGGTAAAGGAAACCACACCCCAAATCAGAGGGTGCTGGAAGGTACCAAAGGCCACACCCCAACACGGAGAGTATAGAAGGCCACACCCTAACTGAGGGTTTCGGAGGCCACACACCAAATTGGAGGGTATCTGAGGCCACACCCCAACTCGGAGGATATCGAAGGCCACATTCCAGCTCGGAGGGTACCGGAGGCCACACCCCCAGAGTCTACACCCCAACTAGGAGGGAACTGGAGGCCACACCCCAAATCGAAGGTTACTTAGGTCACACCCCAATTTGAAGGGTACCGAAGGCCACTCCCTAGCTCGGAGGGTACCTGAGGCCACACCACAATTTGGAGGGTATAATTCGAATTAGTGTGAAATTTGGTAGCCTCTGAGTAGGGGTGTGGCCTCCGGGCACCCTCCGAGTTGAGGTGTGGCCTCTGGGCACCCTCCGATTTGGGGTGTGGCCTCCTTGTATACTCCGAGACAGTTGTGGCTACCGGGTACCCTCTAAGTTGATGTGTGGCCTCTGCTACCCTCCGAGTTGGGGTGTGCCATTCGGCAGCCTCTGGGTTGGGGTGTGGCCTCCGGAACCCTCCGAGTTGGGGTGTGACCTTTGGTATCCTCCAATTTGGGGTGTTGCCTCCAGTACCCTCCGAGTTGGGGTGTGGCCTCCAGAACCCTCCGAATTATGATGTGGCATCTGGTACCCTATGAATTGTGGTGTGGAGTCTGGTAGCCTCTGGAGTGGGGATGTGTCCTCCGGTACCCTCCGAATTGAGGTTTGGCCTCCGGTACCCTCCTAGTTGGGGTGTTGCCTCCAAGTACCCTTCGAGTTGAGGTGTGGCATCCTGTACCCTCTGAGTTGGGGTGTGGCCTTTTAGTAGCCTCCGAATTGGGGTGTGGCCTCCGGTACTCTCTGAGTTGGGGTATTGCCTCTTTGGATGTGGCGTCCGGTATCCTCTCAATTGGGGTGTGGCCTCCAGTACTCTCCGAGTTGGGGTGTGGCCTCCAGTACCCTCTGAGTTGGGGTGTTGTTTCTGGTACCTTGCAGGCAACCTCCGAGTTGGGGTGTGGCCCTCCGAATTAGTTTGGTATCCGGTACCCTACGAGTTGAAATGTGGAGTCTGTTACCCTCTGAGTTGGGATGTGGCCTCCATGCATCCTCCTAGTTGGGATGTGGCCTCCGATGCCATCTGATTTTGCGTTTGGCCTCCGGTACCCTCTGAATTGCGGTGTGACCTCCGGGCACCCTCCAAGTTGGAGTGGCCTCCGGGTACCCTCCGAGTTACGTTGTGGCCTCCGGGGTTGGGGTGTGGCTTGCGGTATTGCAGGGTGGACGGTGCAGGGATGAAGCGATAACCCTCAATCCACCATCCCTTTGTTAGGGAGGTGGAGAGGAACCGTCCGTCGCCTTGTGCCATCCGCTTTAACAGTGGTGGGACAGTGGGGGCTGCTCGGACGCCAAAGAGAAGGAGCCTCTGTACATCCACGGAGTTCAAGGCCCCTGGGTGGACTGGGCAAGTTGTCCGGCCATAGGCCTGGCTCCAGGAGGCGATACTCTATGTGCTCATCCGTTGCTGGAGTGGGGAGATCGGGACCCGACGGAACAGTCGCCCCTAAATTTAGCTCAGGCATGGCTCCCACATCACAAGAGAGGGTACGGTGAGGCGACACTCTGCGTTCTCGCCTGTTGATGGTTCGGGGGAGATCGGAACCTTGAAAGGATCCGTCGCCCCCTTCACTCCGTTATTTTAAAAAAATAAAAATTTACAGTACAGTAAAAAATAAAATAAAAACGATGGGGTCTGAACCAGACCCAAGTGCCTCCTACAGACACTAAGCAAGAACTGGTTAGCTGAGAGCCAGCAGGAGGGTGTATACTGCAGAGGAGGATCTAACTTTCTTTGTATCACTTAGTGACAGCCTCCTATTGGCAGCAGCATACACCCACGCCTGTGTCCCCCAATAAGGTGAAGGAGAAATGTTATCAACTACTGGATAACTCACATTTTAAGATATATGTAAACACTGAATATATGAAATTTTCAACTGCATTACTTTTAGGTGGAATACTTCTAAAATGAATGTACTTGGCATATAAATTGGTCAATTCAGGAGAGCCCACCAGCTGTGACAAGGCGTACCTTTCATTGATGGGACCCTAACGTAATATTTATCAAACATGTCTCTCTATCTCTCAGGGAAGCAAGTTCACCATGGTTAATTGCACTCTTTATGGCATTCCCTGTACAGTATAGATGTCATAGTCTTACAGAGGTCGTCAGGTGCCACATCTACACTTACCTGTGAAGACACATTAACAGGTATGAAGCATCCTTTGTACTTTTAAGAATTCCAATAGTGCTCCAGCAGTGGGCTGTTGGGGGTGGGTGGGAGTTTCTCATTTACAGGCAATGCGCTACAGGAAAAGTATCCTATCTGGTAAACTAGGTGTTGGTTGATAGGATTTAATTTACTGTATTTTTCAGACTATAAGACGCACTTTTTCCCCCAAAATTTTTTATATTCGGAATATACTTAGAAATACCGTGGCGGAGGTCCCACGCTGCAGACTCCCTTCCCAGGCTGGTGCGGCTCTCTGTTGTGGCGGTGCTCTATGGGACCGGGGCAGCGGTGGTCTCATTGCAGAGATCTGAATCTGAGCATGAGGCCACCGCATCGCAGGAATGGATCTGTGTGGGCCTTCAGGCATTCATGAGATGCCGGTGGAGCCCAGGGAACTGCCACCGCAGCCCCACAGAGCACCTGTTGCAAAATGCCGACGGAGCCCCGCCACACCAGAGAGCAGCACCACGGCACCAGCCTGGGATGGGTTATCCCGGAGGCCACCGCACCAGCCTGGACCACCGAACTCCTCGTGACCACCCCTCCCCCGTAAGCTGAATTCGGACTGTAAGACGGACCCCCATTTGACACATTTTTCCCCTATTTTCCTTCTGAAAATTTGGGATGTGTCTTACGGTCTGGTGCGTCTTATAATCCAAAAAATACGGTACATTTTCACCCATGGAGAACTGTCTGCACGCCAGATGGGTTTCTCCATTGAGAGCCAGTAACATCCCCTCACCACCATAAAGTCACAAATATCCTATCAACATATTTGCTGGTCCACAAGATTAGTCTAGATTCTACATCTAAGTACCGTATTTCCTGGCATATAAGACGACCTTTTAACCCCTGAAATTCTTAAAAGTCGGGGGTCCTCTTATAGGGCGGGTGCGGACCAATGTGCATATGGTGGGTGGGAGAAGTGGTCCCAATGACGAAGTGAGGGGCGTCTCACCTCATTGTGGCAGTGATACTCTCTGTGCTGGGGGGGCGGCGGCAGCTCCTCTTTGTGCAGCATGGTGTCTCTGTGCTGGGGGCGTCGGCGGCTCCTCTTTGTGCAGCGTGGGGGCTCTGTGCTGGGGGGAGGAGGCGCATCTTTGTGCAGCGTTGGGGCTCCGCCGGCATTTCCTCAAAGCCCCGAGGCCCCGGCAGCTCCATTGCGGCGGCCTCCCGAAAAATGGCTGCTTGGGCGGCGCATACTGATTCAGATCTCGTCCTGAGATCTCGGGAGACGAGATCTGAATCTAAGCATGTGCCAACCCCAGCGGCCATTTTCCCGGAGGCCACCGCATCGCAGCAATGGAGCTGCCAGGGCCTCCAGGCTTTGAGGAAATGCCGGCAGAGCCCTAACGCTGCGCGAAGATACGCCGCCGTCCCAGAGCACAGAGCCCCCACGCTGCACAAAGAGGAGCTGCCGCCACCCCCCAGCACAGAGAGCATCGCTGTCACAATGAGGTAATAGGGGAATACTCCACTTACTCCTTCCCTGTGAGAGCCCCCTCTCTTCGTCATTGGGACCACCCCACCATATGCACATTGGTCACCCGCCCTATAAGCCGACACACGGCGTATTAAGACGACCCCCAACTTAAGATGATCTTATATTTTAACTAGAAAAGTTTGGGGGTCATCTTATACGCCAGAAAATACGGTATATGGTTTATTTAAAAAAAAAAAAAAAAGAAAAAAAAATACACAAATTGGTCATTTACAAGAAAAAGTTCTTTATTTAAGTCATGAGCGTTTACTTCTGGCTGGATTCAGATTTGGATGTGGAAGCTCTCAGGGATGAAAGTCTACGTCTCTTGGCAATCTTCTCCTGGCGCTTCTCCTTTGCTTCCTACATAAAAGCAATGAAAATGTATGTTAAAAAAAAATAAAAAATTATACTAAATACGAATTACAAATTCTGAAGGGATTTCAACTGAAATGATCATACCTTTGTTCTCTTAGCCAACAGCTTGGCATAGTCTGCTGCCTGATCCTTGTTTTTCTGAGTACGTTGCTTCTTCAGGGCAATACGTCTACGCTTGTGCTGAAGAACTCTTGGAGTCACAAGACGCTGGATCTTGGGGGCTTTGGTTCTGGCCCTCTTGCCTATTAACATAAAATATCATGTTACACAATACAACAACTTTGTCTTACAGTACAATCATTTACCAATCGCAAAGGCACCCTGCAATGTGTTGCTTAGGCTACACTCACATTTGCGTTGTTGTGTGTTGCGTTGGCGACACAACGCATGCAAAACGCATTGTTTTGTGACGCATGCGTCCTTTTTTTGTAAGATTTTGGACGCAAAAAAATGCAACTTGCTGCGTCCTCTGCGCCCTGACGCATGCGCCCAAAAAGACGCATGCGTCACAAAACGCAACATAACGCATGTTCATGCGTCCTCATGTTAAATATAGGGGCGCATGACGCATGCGGCGACGCTGCGGCGCACAACGCAAATGTGAACATAGCCTTAGGCTAAGTTCACATTAGCATTCGGGGGCTTTGCGGAGGGCTGCGAACTACCTCCGTTAAGCTCTGTCTACTTCTGCATGCGTCCTGCATATCTATCTTTAACATTGGGTACGCAGGACATGCGGATGCGTTGTTTTGACGCACCCGCAGCCTGCACAGGTAGGCAACAAGTTGCGTTTTGTGTGGATGGCAGGCGAGTCAAAACGATGCAACTACATGTCCTGCGTACCCAATGTTAAAGATAAGTACGCAGGACGCACGCAAAAGTATGCGGAGCTTAACGGAGGTAGTACGCAGCCCTCCGCAAAGCCCCCGAACGCTAATGTGAACTCATTTTGTGTTATTCAGATTTATTAATACTAGCCAATTCTTGTCTGACCTACATCTCTCCTCATCAGAGTGCAGTAAAATACAATTTGGCTATGTGCACACGATGCGGATTTGCTGCGGATCCGCAGCGGATTTTTCCGTACAGAAACGCTGCAGATACACACTGTGATGTACAGTACAATGTTATTCAATGGGGAAAAAAAAAAAAAGCAAAGCTGTGCAGATGGTGCGGAAAAATCAGTGCGGAATTGCTGCGGATTTCAAAGAAGTGCATGTCACTTTTGTGCGGATCTGCAGTGTTTCTGCACCCCTCCATGTTAAAATTCCACAGTGGCAAAAACCGCAGAAAATCCGCACCAATTCCACATAAAAACCACAGCAAATCCACGGCTGCGGATTCTGCCAGGAGATGCGGATTTTGTGCAGAAAATTCTGCACCTCTTTTCCTACGTGTGCACATAGCCTTTTGCTTTTAGTGCAGTCACACTAGTGTAGTAATAATACACAGCCGTATCATCTGTCCTCTGACTCATCTTAAGTTTCAAGATTGGTCAAAGATAATTCCTACTAGGATAAGTATTTTTCTCAAATCTTATGCCATTTACAATGTCCCACTCTTTTCCCCTTGAACAACTGTCAGGTCTACCACTAACAAGAACCTTCACACATTTAAGGAGTTCTCCCCGGTGGACGATTCTTATTGCAAGAGCACTTTGGCAATACACTAATCACAAAAAGCCACATTTCCTCGGGTCTCTACCCAACAGTTATATGGGGTAGAGTCGTAAATATTCAATTTTCCTGCAGTACCACCACAGGGAAAAGGAACAAAATGTGAGGTTAATTCAAATCAGTGGGTGTCAGCACAGGTCCCACACAGCAAGGCACTGTTCACAACCACTCACATGAACTAACCTGAGCAGAAGCCTCTAACGTTATTAACTATAAAACTTCACTTTCATACACTGAAAGCCTTTCCCCAATCACGTTCTTATACATGAAGCAGATCAAGTAAACAGAAGTAAACAGCTGATAAAACAAAATTGCTTGAATAGTATGTGAGAATCTTTCTTTGTAGCGTCACTAGATTCATGCGGCCTGAACCACAGGCAGCAAGAATCAGAGCCTGGCTGCACGATACCAGTCAGGTGTGCCAGTTGCCGAAATGCCACCACGTTTCAGAGAAAACAGTTTGTACTAGTCAGGTCTATCCATATAATCTGCAGCAGGGTTCTCCACACACCGATCCCGTTGACAGACAGATCGCTCTATGTACACACATGGGAGACACCATGGGGCAGGGATGCATGCCTGGCTGCAATTCATGAGGCAGCATGAACCTCATGACAAGTTCCCTTTAATGGACCTTTCACTAGATTTCCCAATACAAACTGCAAACATTAAACAGATCTTAGACCTGATAATAAGACTGCATTTACTAGAGTAAAAGCCCCATACACAATAGCGAACGATTGTTCGACAACAGTCGAAAGCTCAGGTGAACACTGGTGTTCTCTATGATGGAGCACAAAATGCTCGGCCATAGGAAATCCAACAAGTGGGATCCTTCTCTCCCATCACATCTGTTGAGGAAGAGTTGTGAAGCCCCATAAAATATAGGACCATTTTCCTGGGAACCGTAGTGTCTCCTTTTTTTGAAGATCTGGGGCTGGGTGGGGGTTTATTTTTTGGCGCTGAGCAGACGTTTCTATCGATACTATTTTGGGGTTAGAAATTATCTTTTGATTGCCTGTTATTTAAATGTTGTGGTGATACAAAAAAAGCTCGTAATTCTGGCATTTTGATTTTTTTTCTCATTATGGCTCTTACCGATGAATTCTTTTTATATTTTGACAAATTCGGCGTATCTGAATGTGGAAATACCACATGGTTTTATTTTGAACGGGGCAAAGGGAAGGGGGGGTGGGGGTTTTGGGAACTATGAACTTTTGTATTTTATTAAAACTTTTTTCTACTTTTTACTTGGATTAACAGTCTCCTTAGGAGACTGGAAGCTGCGATACTATGATCGCCTGTTCTACGCATAGCTGCGCTTCAAGCCAACCCATCGGCAACCTGCAATCATGTGACAGGGGTGCTTATGGGCGGGATTAGGGATGCAATGTCGGCACAGCCATATTAAATGCCGCTGTCAGAAGATCAACAGTGGCATTTAACATGCTAACAGATGCAGGTGGATCATGGTTCCACCTGTGGATGTTAGGCCAGGTTCATACTGCGTTAAAGCAGCCCTTTCAACTCATAGCGTTGATGGGCTGTGTTAACGCTATAGCATACACGTCATCGAGTTATGCTATACTGCTAGCGCAATAATTCATCTTTGCTAGCGGTGCGCCCGATAATAGGGGTTACTGGCAGTGTTAACTGAGTGAGTTACACTGCGTTATGCCGCGGTGTAACTCAGTCCATCTAACTGACTGCCATAACGCAGTGTGACCCCAGCCTTGGGGACACATGACAGCTGATCAAATCAGCTGTCATGTGTCGGAAACCATGCAGGCTCAGCACTGGAGCGTGCACAGAATGCAGAGACACGACCTATGACGTATATATATACACACACACACACACACACACACACACACAGGCTGCGAAAAGGTTAAAAGTCCCTAGCCAATTTCCAAACAGCTAGCCTTATTGGCAGCTCATGAGATTGGATTAAACTAGTGAGTAGTGATGAGCGAGAGTACTCCTTGCTCGGGTTTTCCAGAGCATGCTCGGGTGGTCTCCGAGTATTTGTAACTGCTCGGAGATTTAGTTTTTGTTGCCACAGCTGCATGATTTACAGCTGCTAGCCAGCCTGAGTACAAGTGGGGGTTGTCTGGTTGCTAGGGAATTCCCACATGTACTCAGGTAGGCTAGCAGCTGTAAATCATTCAGCTGCTATGAAAACTAAATCTCCGAGCAGTCAAATACTTGGAGACCACCAGAGCAACGAGTTCACTCACTCATCACTACTAGTGAGCTATCTGGACCCTTAAAATACTCATGTTAATAACAGGATCATATAGTTATTCTGACATGGCTTTTCAAGGTAGACATTCATGATGTCTGAGATATGTTTAATAATGTATAAAGTTTGCACTGTGTAGTCTTGTGACAGATCAAATTTAAATCAACAAAACTGACGATAACATCAGGAATGACATACATATAAACGATTTTTTGGGACAGAGTAAACCAAACATTTATTCACATATCCGTTAAAATCACAGACCCGATAGAGAGATCTGTGTGACTGAGCACAAGTCCTATTCTGATCACATCTGCAGATCAGACTCTGCCATTCAAGTTAATGAAGATACATGAGACATGGATGCAAATGGCAAAACTTTGGTGTCTCACAAATCTGTTGCTTAGTAATAAATTTAAATAAAAATGTTACTGTTTAAACTTTTTTTCTTAATTGTCTTTGAAGCACACGAATGTATCCAGTGGAAAAAAAAAAAAACAAAAAAAAAAACGAACAAGAACATGGAAGCAACTAGAATGATACATGAGAAGAAAATAAAAATTAAATGAATTTGTTGGCTTCTCTCAGATGGCAACACTCAGTATGGCATGGGATACAATATACTAGTGACCCTCGGCTCCAGCTCTGCTGCCAGTGTGATCTGAGTGTCACGCTACTGTGCTCCGATTGTCTCGCATCAGAGAAATGCAGCACAGGTGCGGAAGAGACGGAGAAAGTAATTTCTCCACCTCCTCCATTGCCAACATCCAAGTGCAGTGCGATGTTTCACATGCACTTATAAGACTTATATGGGTGAGCGCAATCAGTCTGGCAGCCATTCGCTGCATATTGACATTTTCTCATGCTGATTCGGCAAACTATTACAGATGTGACCTGCCCCAGAAAGTAACATTCGGCAGAGTGCAATCCAATTTTTATCAGATTGCACTCATCAGATTTATTTGCAAGTGTGAGCAAGCTGGAAGGCTGTGTATGAAGCAGCTTTGTACATACCAAACAATTGTGAACAGCCTAAAATTAAATCCCATCTTGCATTTATTGTCTGTATTTGCTCTATAAATTGTCAGCTTTCTAGGAGCTAAGCCTAGAAGAGGCAATGTGTCCCTTACACTACATGAAGAAGAGATCCTGCTCCCTACAGACAAGCAGCAGCATGGAGGATCGTACACAGCAGCAAAGCCGTGTTGTTGTGAATCCAGCTCTGCGGTGAGGTACTAGAGCAATTAATACAACCATCATCTGTGTTCTCCATTCGCTCTGAAACCTTAGCTCTCAGTTGATAATCTGTAATAAACTTTACATGTTTGGTATCTGTGTACTCGTACTGACCTGGAGAATCGTATTGCCATGTCAGTTTTACTGTATAGTGAACATGGTAAATAAAAAAGACAATTGTGGAATTGCAGTTTTACCGCACTTGGAATTTTTTCCCCCTTTTCCCAGTACACTATATGGTGAAATGAATCATTCAAAAGTGTCATTCAAAAGTACAATGCGTCTTGCAAAAAACAAGCCCTCATACGGCTAGATTCATGAAAAAAAAAAAAATCAATCTTTATTTTTATTAATATGGCTCTTGCAGGAAGGCGAGGAAAGAAAAAAACTGAATAAAAAACAAAGTGGCCTGGCGGTGACAGGGTTAAGCACTAGTTGGTGCAAAGTGATTTGCAGGACCGGGTCAAGCGGCCACATTAGTAATTTGTGGCTGTTGGACGGGAGCATTCGAACCGCAATTTACCTGATGGCATCCCTGACTCTTGATTATCCGGCCTGGCGCAGCGTCAGTTACAGCTTGACAGGCTGGCTAATCAAAGAGCCATGGATGCTGGCAGGTAGGAGGCGGTTCGCTCCATTTCTAATTAGCCTTATTAATCAGCAGATGGCAAGTTTCTTAAAGCACACCACATTTACCTTCTTTAGTAAGAGGCTTCCTGACCACATACTGGCGCACATCATCTTCTTTAGACAGGTTGAAGAGCTTGCGGATTTTGCTAGCCCTTTTTGGACCCAGGCGACGAGGAACGGTGTTGTCAGTAAGGCCAGGAATATCTTTTTCACCTGCAGGGAAAAAAACAAAACAAAAAAAAACACATTGCTTTTTATTAAATAAATTGCATTTAAAACAGTTTGCTACTAATGCAATCTAAATTTCAGATATACAATGTTTGCATACATCTTCATGCTTACAGGGCGCTGCTGCATACTTTTGTTTGTAAGCAGAGTAAAATGAAATTCTAAGTTTTGGGGGATTCAGTTAAACCCACTGATGAAAGCACACAGTATGTGCTGCAGATTCCGTGGTATAGAGGTACATTTGTCAGATATTAGCTTTACAGGTAAAAAAAAAAGGCTTGTTTATCGAGAGCAGGTCACTGAGCAAAAGTAGAATATTAGTGGATTATATATCACAAAGGTGGGACACTGGCATTCTCTTTAAGACTAAATGCGAGGCAGGTTTTTCACTAGTAACGTCAGAAAGCGTTGCACATCTCTACTGGGAAAAAAAAACATACAAGTGGTAAGTGGGCTCCATGGCCAACTAAATCACATGAAATTGCAACGGACATCCACCTGCTGAGATGCAGGCACAGTGTGTATGTGTCATAACTTTTCTAGAATATTCTCTCTGCTGTCAGACTAGTACTCTGATGACTACCGATACGCTGGCTTGTTAACTAACCCGACATTGTGCACACCTAGCTAGCTATTAAAAGGCATCATGTACACTAATGTTCATGCCGATAGAAAGGCTTGCAAGCAAGCAGGGTGCTCACTCATCTAGAGCTTCCAGACAGGACGGCTATGCAGTCAGGTGGCATAGAACCTGGCCATTGATAATGTGCAGGAGTGAGGTGGCTGGGCAGGGAGCTACTGTGCAGGCTCTAACTATGCGGGCTCCTGGGAACCTGGCCATTGATAATGTGCAGTGCAGGAGTGAGCTGGCAGGGAGCTACTGCGTAGGCTCTAACTATGCGCGCTCCTGGGAACCTGGCCATTGATAATGTGCAGTGCAGGAGTGAGCTGGCAGGGAGCTACTGCGCAGGCTATAACTATGAACGCTCCTGAGAACCTGGCCATTGATCATGTGCAGTGCAGGAGTGAGGTGGCTGAGCAGGGAGCTACTGCACAGGCTCCAATTATGCACATTCGCAAGAACCAGTCCATTGATAATGATAAACTCATTACTAACTGTGCAAGTGTAACCAGGAATGCCGTAGTGGACATAACCATGGATAGCTGAGCGATGGCTATAACCTGCACATAGGGTAAGCAATACAACTATTAAATAAAAACCATATACAGAATACCTAATTGGCAGTAATTACTAATATTACACCCAGGGCTGTGGAGTCGGTAAGCCAGATCTCCAACTCCAAAAATTTCCATGACGCCGACTCCACAGCCCTGATTACACCCAGTACATATTGAAATAGGATCTTTGAAATGGGAATACCCCTTTAATGAACCAAGTGCTGCTCTGCCATTGACCAAATCTTGCGTGGGAATAAAAACTATTGTGGTTCTGCAGTATTTTCTCGGCTGGAGAATGGACATGGAGCATGAACGATCCCCCTTCCTGGCCATTGCTGCATATTACTGAATTAAACCAGTGCTGAATAACAAGCAGTCACACACCGCATCAAAACAGTGAGAAAAACGCCAACATCCCGGTGATGCTCATCACAAAAACCTGAGACTTTAGGCCACGTGCACACGTTCAGTATTTGCTGAGGGTTTTTTTTTATTAGTTTTCATTTTGGTTTTCATTAGTATCTATTAGCCAAATCTAGGAGTGGGTGATAAGTACAGAAGTGGTGATGTGTTTCTATTATACTTTGCCTCTGATTATCCCTCCCTTGGTTTTGGCTTATAAATACTGAGGTAAAAAAAACTCACCAAATACCCAATGAGTGCACGTGGCCTCAGAGAAAGGTGGGAGCCATAACTCACCTTTCCTGACAATAACCAAGTTCAACACGCTTAAGTTGGCGTCCACAATACAGCCGCGAACAGACTTGCGTTTGCGCTCGCCAGTCCTCCTGGGGCGGTAGCAGGAGTGACCCTTGCTGAGAAGAAGGCGGACACGTCCATGAGTGAGGACACCCTGTTTCATGGGGAATCCTTGCTTGTCATTTCCTCCACTGATGCGCACAACATACCCCTGTACAAGAACAAGGAAAATCATGGTCACTTTACCAGGCTGCCAAATAACTCTGCACAACAATGCCACAGAACTGTCGCCTTACCTTCCACTCATCACCCAAAGGGTCAGCAGCGACCTCGGTGGCCATTCGCTTTTCATAGAAAGTCCGCAGTTTGCGCTCATCGTCCACTTCAATGAGCTTCTGGCAGCCAGTGGCTGGGAAGGAAATATTGAGCTGCAGACAGAAGAAATATCATTACAGACTGGTACAGCAATTAATGGAGCTTCACAATGCAAGAACCACCAGCCTGCCATATTCATATATTAGGTGAGGTGGGAAAAGCAAGCAATGGCATGAAGACGAAAGCTTTACAGCGTGTAATCAATATACTACAGAATGAGAGCAGCCATGGTGGACATCGGAATGCTACACTACAACATGGAGGGGCCCGGGTCAGTACAGGAAAGCACCAGAGAGAGCGGCCATAGGAATACCAGACATAGGCCTCCTACCCATGGAGGGGCCCAGATCAGTATAGGAAAGCACCAGAGAGCGGCCATAGGAATAGCAGACATTGGACCCCTACCCATGGAGGGGCCCAGGTCAGTATAGGAAAGCACCAGAGAGCGGCCATAGCAATAGCAGACATTGGCCCCCTACCCATGGAGGGGCCCAGATCAGTATAGGAAAGCACCAGAGAGCGGCCCATAGGAATAGCAGACATTGGCCCCCTACCCATGGAGGGGCCCAGATCAGTATAGGAAAGCACCAGAGAGCGGGCATAGCAATAGCAGACATTGGACCCCTACCCATGGAGGAGCCCAGGTCAGTAGAGGAAAGCACAGAGAGCGGCCATAGCAATAGCAGACATTGGCCCCCTACCCATGGAGGGGCCCAGATCAGTATAGGAAAGCACCAGAGAGCGGCTATAGGAATAGCAGACATTGGCCCCCTACCCATGGAGGGGCCCGGGTCAGTACAGGAAAGGACCAGAGGGCGGGCATAGCAATAGCAGACATTGGACCCCTACCCATGGAGGGGCCCGGGTCAGTACAGGAAAGGACCAGAGAGCGGGCATAGCAATAGCAGACATTGGACCCCTACCCATGGAGGGGCCCGGGTCAGTACAGGAAAGGACCAGAGAGCGGCCATAGCAATAGCAGACATTGGCCCCCTACCCATGGAGGAGCCCGGGTCAGTACAGGAAAGGACCAGAGAGCAGGCATAGCAATAGCAGACATTGGAGCCCTACCCATGGAGGGGCCCGGGTCAGTACAGGAAAGGACCAGAGAGCGGGCATAGCAATAGCAGACATTGGACCCCTACCCATGGAGGGGCCCGGGTCAGTACAGGAAAGGACCAGAGAGCGGGCATAGCAATAGCAGACATTGGACCCCTACCCATGGAGGAGCCCAGGTCAGTAGAGGAAAGCACAGAGAGCGGCCATAGCAATAGCAGACATTGGCCCCCTACCCATGGAGGGGCCCAGATCAGTATAGGAAAGCACCAGAGAGCGGCTATAGGAATAGCAGACATTGGCCCCCTACCCATGGAGGGGCCCGGGTCAGTACAGGAAAGGACCAGAGGGCGGGCATAGCAATAGCAGACATTGGACCCCTACCCATGGAGGGGCCCGGGTCAGTACAGGAAAGGACCAGAGAGCGGGCATAGCAATAGCAGACATTGGACCCCTACCCATGGAGGGGCCCGGGTCAGTACAGGAAAGGACCAGAGAGCGGCCATAGCAATAGCAGACATTGGCCCCCTACCCATGGAGGAGCCCGGGTCAGTACAGGAAAGGACCAGAGAGCAGGCATAGCAATAGCAGACATTGGAGCCCTACCCATGGAGGGGCCCGGGTCAGTACAGGAAAGGACCAGAGAGCGGGCATAGCAATAGCAGACATTGGACCCCTACCCATGGAGGGGCCCGGGTCAGTACAGGAAAGGACCAGAGAGCGGGCATAGCAATAGCAGACATTGGACCCCTACCCATGGAGGGGCCCGGGTCAGTACAGGAAAGGACCAGAGAGCGGGCATAGCAATAGCAGACATTGGACCCCTACCCATGGAGGAGCCCGGGTCAGTACAGGAAAGCACCAGAGAGCGGGCATAGCAATAGCAGACATTGGACCCCTACCCATGGAGGGGCCCGGGTCAGTACAGGAAAGGACCAGAGAGCGGGCATAGCAATAGCAGACATTGGACCCCTACCCATGGAGGGGCCCGGGTCAGTACAGGAAAGGACCAGAGAGCGGGCATAGCAATAGCAGACATTGGACCCCTACCCATGGAGGGGCCCGGGTCAGTACAGGAAAGGACCAGAGAGCGGCTATAGGAATAGCAGACATTGGCCCCCTACCCATGGAGGGGCCCGGGTCAGTACAGGAAAGGACCAGAGAGCGGCCATAGGAATAGCAGACACGGGGGAGCAGCACGGACCCAACCGCCGCTGATCTCCCAGTAGAAGCTCCTCAGGAACAGACTGTACCGAGGTCTCGGAGGCGGCAGCCACACACTGCACGGCCGGGATACATGGCGCCAGCACCGTACATGCAGCACACAGGCAACACCACACACGTATAGGCGGCCGCCATGTCCCTCCTGCTCGTAGCCGCCAATCTGCTGCCATCTGGCCCCTGACAACAATGAAACCTTTCTCCTCCACCATCGCCAGGGTCCTCACACGCCATACTCAGCTACAAGGGGGATATGTTCCCGGAGAAGCTTAGTGTAAGGGCTCATTTCTCAGCTCACCTTCATGGCTGCCGACTAGTCTGCCTGAGGTCCCACACCGGAAAGAGGCCGAGCTTCCGTGCAGTGATCGCACATAACGGAGGAAAGAGAGCGTCCTGACGTCACGAGAAAGCACCTACATGCATACGCGCCATCTGGTGGCGGGAGGTTAGTATGGCCGCTTCCCTTGTCCTATTGAGTGATGATTAGCGCTGAAGATGTGTCCCACGTGATGCGGCCAGTATGTCACCGTACACACTGCACACCCCTCACATGCCTCCACGGACGGTTCCTGTACAACAGTTATTGTATGCTGTCAGGAAGGCGTGATAGCAAATGCACCGAGTGCTGTTCAACATTCTCTTATCTCAGAGCCGAGGAGATATATATATACATGTCCTTCTCAAAAAATTAGCATATAGTGTTAAATTTCATTATTTACCATAATGTAATGATTACAATTAAACTTTCATATATTATAGATTCATTATCCACCAACTGAAATTTGTCAGGTCTTTTATTGTTTTAATACTGATGATTTTGGCATACAACTCCTGATAACCCAAAAAACCTGTCTCAATAAATTAGCATATCAAGAAAAGGTCCTCTAAACGACCTATTACCCTAATCTTCTGAATCAACTAATTAACTCTAAACACATGCAAAAGATACCTGAGGCTTTTAAAAACTCCCTGCCTGGTTCATTACTCAAAACCCCCATCATGGGTAAGACTAGCGACCTGACAGATGTCAAGAAGGCCATCATTGACACCCTCAAGCAAGAGGGTAAGACCCAGAAAGAAATTTCTCAACAAATAGGCTGTTCCCAGAGTGCTGTATCAAGGCACCTCAATGGTAAGTCTGTTGGAAGGCAAAAATGTGGCAGAAAACGCTGTACAACGAGAAGAGGTGACCGGACCCTGAGGAAGATTGTGGAGAAGGACCGATTCCAGACCTTGGGGAACCTGAGGAAGCAGTGGACTGAGTCTGGTGTGGAAACATCCAGAGCCACCGTGCACAGGCGTGTGCAGGAAATGGGCTACAGGTGCCGCATTCCCCAGGTAAAGCCACTTTTGAACCATAAACAGCGGCAGAAGCGCCTGACCTGGGCTACAGAGAAGCAGCACTGGACTGTTGCTAAGTGGTCCCAAGTACTTTTTTCTGATGAAAGCAAATTTTGCATGTCATTCGGAAATCAAGGTGCCAGAGTCTGGAGGAAGACTGGGGAGAAGGAAATGCCAAAATGCCTGAAGTCCAGTGTCAAGTACCCACAGTCAGTAATGGTGTGGGGTGCCATGTCAGCTGCTGGTGTTGGTCCACTGTGTTTCATCAAGGGCAGGGTCAATGCAGCTAGCTATCAGGAGATTTTGGAGCACTTCATGCTTCCATCGGCTGAAATGCTTTATGGAGATGAAGATTTCATTTTTCAGCATGACCTGGCACCTGCTCAGTGCCAAAACCACTGGTAAATGGTTTACTGACCATGGTATTACTGTGCTCAATTGGCCTGCCAACTCTCCTGACCTGAACCCCATAGAGAATCTGTGGGATATTGTGAAGAGAAAGTTGAGAGACGCAAGACCCAACACTCTGGATGAGCTTAAGGCCGCTATTGAAGCATCCTGGGCCTCCATAACATCTCAGCAGTGTCACAGGCGGATTGCCTCCATGCCACGCCGCATTGAAGCAGTCATTTCTGCCAAAGGATTCCCGACCAAGTATTGAGTGCATAACTGAACATTATTATTTGATGGTTTTTTTGTTTGGTATTAAAAAACACTTTTATTTGATTGGTCGGGTGAAATATGCTAATTTATTGAGACAGGTTTTTTGGGTTATCAGGAGTTGTATGCCAAAATCATCAGTATTAAAACAATAAAAGACCTGACAAATTTCAGTTGGTGGATAATGAATCTATAATATATGAAAGTTTAATTGTAATCATTACATTATGGTAAATAATGAAATTTAACACTATATGCTAATTTTTTGAGAAGGACCTGTATACTGTGAGGCTGTGGCCTCTGATACAGCTAGGGGGCGCTGTTTGTTCTCCCCAGACTGTGCATGCAGACGGATGAAGTCCATAGGTGTGCTTGAGAGTCATGGCTTTCCGGTCCAGGTTTTCCAGGTGGCTGAAGGCCACAGATTTGTGTGTGTTTAAAAGCCCTGCAGTAAGGGGTATGGGTGTGTCAGGCCGTGTCTGGCCAGGTGAGGCCAGATGTGCACGTCAGTGTCAGTCTGGTGTGTGCTGGTCTGCAGAGTGCATGGAGGCCAGCAGAGCCAGCACCCAGGGCAGATGAATAGCCTGGCACCCGCAGCGTACACAGAGATGCAAGTCGTCCATGGTACTGGTCTCGGAGGTGGACAGTCCTGTGCCCGGAGGTGGATGTTCTGTGCCCGTAGGAGTCGGATGTGAACAGTCCTGTGCCCGGAGGTGGATGTTCTTTGCCCAGAGGTGGATGTCCTGTGCCTGAAAGAGGACTAGCATGTGCAATGATTGCAAACAGGTGGATATGGCGCCTGGCTGCTATCCGGAGGATATCCTGAACTGTGTACGACTGTGTGAGTAAAGAGTCTGTAAGAAACTGTGATACAGCGATGCAGGACACCCACGAGAACTAATCAGAGGAGGGCTGGCGTGTGTAGTGTCTGCAACATATGAGGCTGTGTGTATGGAGACGTATAGAGACTGAGATGGCGTGCGGTCGCCCAGGGAAACTGGACAAGGGAAGTCTGGCCTGTTTAGGGACCGCAAATCTAAAGCCATGTGAAATGTATTGCATTGAACTGGTGTAAACTGATCACTGAAGTTATATGCATTTATGTGTACCCGGCTGCACTCCAGAGGATAAAGAGTGCAGTGCGCTGAGTGAGTACAGAGACTTGTTGTACCCGGCTGCACTCCAGAGGATAAAGAGTGCAGTGCGCTGAGTGAGTACAGAGACTTTTTACCGGCGTGCGGTCACCCAGGGAAACTGGACAGAGGGAAGTTCGGCCTGTGTATTGACTGCGTCATATAGCCATGCATTATTAATGGACTGTATAAAGAAGCCGTTTACTATATTGACTGTGTGAAGTAACACAATAAAATACTTTTTTTGTTTGAATTTGTGGGTCACTGCTTCTTCACTGCGTACGAAGCTACTGCAGCTTTGCTATATATATATATATACTACTTCTCACAAAATTAGAATATGGGCAAAAGGTGAATTTATTTCGGTTCTTCAATACAAGAAGTGAAACTCGTATATTATATAGAATCATTACAAACAGAGTGATCTATTTCAAGTGTTCATTTCTGTTAATGTTGATGATTATGGCTTACAGCCACTGTAAACCCAAAAGACATTATCTCGGGAAATTAGAATAACAAAAAAACACTGCAAAGGCTTCATAAGCGTTTAAGGCTATGTGCGCATGTTGAGTATCTGCTTGCAGAAATTTCTGCATCTCTTGGCAGGAAAAACG